>NC_092339.1:26710000-27037500 GCF_046630445.1 Rutidosis leptorrhynchoides | reverse complement strand
CTAATTCAGCTCGTATTGCTTCTTTCCATTGAGCCCAATCATGTCTATTTTGACATTCAACCATAGATGTTGGTTCTGGATCATCATCATTATTCATGATGTCATATGCAACATTAAATGAAAATTTCTCATCAAGATTTTTCATTTCATTTCGGTTCCATAATATTTTTGAATATGCATAATTGATTGCAATTTCTGTATTGACATCATCAATCTCCTCTGCAGTAGGAGTACTGATTTGTGGTTCTTCTTGAACACTTTCTTTTACTTCATTATCAGCTGATTTTCTTTTTCGAGGATTTTTATCCTTTGAACCGATTGGTCTTCCACGTTTCTGACGTGGCAAAGATTCATGAGTGACGTTATTGCCAGCTTTTGGAATTTCAATTCGAGCTGGAGTATTTACTGCTGGTATATATGATTTTGTCACCGTTTTTGTATCTGTAAATGCATCAGGCAATTGATTTGCAAGTTCTTGTATATGCATTATCTTTTGAACTTCTGTCTCGCATTCTTTTGTGCGAGGATCAAGATACTTTAATTGAGGTTCACACCATGAAACATCATTTTCTTTATTTTTCATTTCTCCCCCTAATCTAGGGAACAATGTTTCATTAAAATGACAATCAGCAAAACGTGCTGTAAAAACGTCACCTGTCATAGGTTCAATATACCTTAATATTGAAGATGTTTCATATCCAACATATATTCCCAACCTCCTTTGAGGACCCATTTTTGTACGTTGTGGTGTCGGAATTGGAACATACACTGCACAACCAAATGTTCTAAGATGGGAAATATTTGGCTCTTGACCAAAAGCAAGTTGTAGGGGGAAATATTTATGACTTGCACTTGGTCTGATGCGAATCAATGCAGCAGCATGTAAAATTGCATGACCCCATATAGATACAGGGAGTTTTGTTCTCATTATCAATGGTCTAGCGATTAATTGTAAACGTTTAATCAATGACTCGGCTAAACCATTTTGTGTATGCACATGAGCAACAGAATGTTCAACAACAATTCCTATAGACATGCAATAGTCATTAAATGCTTGAGATGTAAATTCACCAGCATTATCAAGTCTCACCCTTTTAATGGTGTAATCAGGAAAATGAGCTCTCAATTTAATAATTTGGGCAAGAAATTTTGCAAATGCCACATTACGGCTTGATAACAGACAAACATGAGACCATCTGCTAGATGCGTCTATTAGAACCATGAAATATCTAAATGGTCCACATGGTGGATGAATTGGTCCACATATATCATCTTGAATTCTTTCAAGAAACATTGGTGATTCTTTCTCAACCTTAAGTGGTGAGGGTCTAGTTATCAATTTTCCAAGAGAGCAAGATGTACATGGAACCATTGTATCATGATGGATTTTTCTATCCTTTAGTGGATGTCCATGAGTACATTCAATAATCCTTTTCATCATTGTTGATCCTGGATGGCCTAATCTGTTATGCCATAAACTGAATACACCAGGATCAATATATTTTTCGTTAACTACCATATGTATTTCTGGTACATTTATATGTGTATAATGTAATCCAGAACTAAGTCTTGGCAGTTTTTCAACCACATGACTCTTGTCAGTGATACTTAAATATTTCTCATTTTCTGTTGTCACTGACTGATAATCATACCCGTTAAGGTATATGTCGGAGAAACTCAATAAATTTCTGCTTGACTTGGGAGAAAATAAGGCATCATTTATTAAAAATTTTGTACCATTTGGTAGTATGAAATTTGCCTTTCCTATCCCTTTTATCAAGTTAGCAGGTCCTGATATTGTATGTATAGTTTCTTCCGTTGGTTTTAGATCAATAAAATATTTCTCGGATTTAAGTATAGTGTGTGTAGTTCCACTGTCTGCTATACAGAGATCTCCACCACTTGATTGATGTTGTATTCCAGCAAAATTCATATTGAACTTCATATATAAGAAATAAATAGTGAGTACATTAATATTACACAATATTTTAAACGCAAATAGATAGTACTGAAACATTTAGCAAACATAATGACAAAGACAGACGATATTAAATCGTTTATTTTTCAAAAGACACACAACTTAAACATTCAAGAAATCTTCATATAAATCAGATGGTTTCTCAGTGACTGTTGGATCAATATTATCCACAAAATTTACTTCCTTTTCTTTACCTTTCAGCGAATCCTGATACATCTTAACAAGATGTTTAGATGTTCGGCAAGTATTAGCCCAGTGGCCCATTCTACCACATCTGTAGCAAGATTCTTCAGAATTTTTAGAAGAATTTTCTTCAACATCTTGTTTAATGGGCTTGTTTTGTGGTTGATATTTATATTTTCGTGGATTACTATTTCTTTGACCACCACGGCCACGACCACGACCACGTCCACGCCCATTACCATTACCATAAGGATGGTTTCTACCATAGTTATGGCTTTTGGCATGATGATGGTGATGGTTATTATAACCACGACCTTGCCCGCGTCCTTGTCCCTGTTTATAATTATTTGCAGTATTTGCTTCAGGGATTGCAAGTGTACCAGTAGGACGGGATTGCTGATTTTTCATTAATAGCTCATCATTTTGCTCTGCAACTAAGAGATATGAATTAAGTTCAGGATATGTTTTGAACTTTAGCATTCTCAAATTTCTTTGCACTGTGATGTTTGCAGCATTCATTGTGGAGAAAGTTTTCTCCATCATGTCTGCATCACTAATTTCATGTCCACAGAATTTAAGTTGTGAACATGTATTATACAGAGCTGAGCTGTATTCATTTACTTTCTTAAAGTCTTGGAACCTTAATGTTCTCCATTGTTCCATTGCAGCTGGAAGTAAAATTTCTCTTTGATTATTGAATCTGCTTTTGAGACCTTCCCATAAAACATGGGGATCTTCTACAGTCACATAATTATTTTGTAAGCATTCATCAATATGTTGATGAATAAAGCAACATGCCGTAGCTTGTTCTTTTTCAGAACAAGTGTTGTTTTCATTTATGGTTTCAAGAATGCCCATTGATTTAAGATGCATTTTTACTTTTATAACCCATGGCATGTAGTTGTTTCCAGTTGATTCTAAAGGAGTAAATTTAAGCTTTTCCAGATTCGACATTTTCTATTATCAAAAATTAAAACAAACATCATGATAAATTAGAGTCAATTTATATTCATAAGTATATAAACATTAAACATAAATTTAATATAACATAAATGATAAGTAGGTGACAGTGTCGACCATGTGTAAGCAATCATAAATAAATGTTATATAACAAAAATATAAATATTAGTAAACATAAATGAAAATTTGGCGACAGTGTCGACCATATATTTTTTCAGGTGGTATAACCGACCTATATCATTCTGGTGGTATAACCGACCATATATCATTTTGGTGGTATAACCGACCATATATCATTTTGGTGGTATAACCGACCATATATCATTTTGGTGGCAGAGCCAACCATATTTAGTATTAAGATTATCGTGCTGATAACGTGTTATAATTCAGTAGGCTTATAACTACCTTTAGTGGTTTGATTCTTGATGTTATAATTCAGTAGGCTTATAACTACCTTTAGTGATTTGATTCTTGATTTAGAATACTAATAATGAAGTGTAAGAACAAAGATGATAATGGAGAGAAAGAAAGAAACACTTTGTAAGTGTGAGAAATGGTGCAAGTTTAATGCTTGCATTCATGAGTATTTATAGCCTAAAATCTCAATATAAAAATACATACTTTGTGTACCAAAATTGACTATATGTATACACCAAAATTGACTATCCATATCTATATTATTATTATTATTATAACATCATTCAATTTGTTCAGTTTCATGAATTTACTCTCGTTTTTCATATTCTACTATGCATGGAGTAATATCTAACATTGGGCCGTAATTAACAAGAAGCGGGTCCTAATAAAGCCCATTTGAATCTCTTTAAAATCAGGGATAATGTGTCCAATGGGTCGTATATTTGGGTCCAGTTCGTCGAAGGAAATTAAAATTAGATCCACCTTAGGTGTATTTCCATCACGCATCTAGTCTAGGGTTTACTAATTTTCCCTAAACTTAATTCATTGTCACTTTCAAGTATACTCCGGTAGAAAACTACGATATCGCTCTGTATTAAATGTAATCGGCTATTCACATCATCTGCACGTAAGTTTATATTTCTTTCATTCTCTTTGTTTTATCGCAACTGTGATTCATAGCCTTCAAATATATCCGTTTATTGACTTTCTTTCGGAGAAATTCGAAATATAAACTGCATCTGGACATAGTGTTGAAATGATGGAGTTATTGTTATTAACTTTGATTATGTATATCTATTTAATCACTAATCATTGTTATGTCTATTTTATTAACTTATTATGAAATGAATTAGGGCAAGCGAGCCAGAAGTGATCCGATTGATTAATTGATTATAAACGGAATTAGGGATAATGTTGGAATCATGGTGTAATTCGAATTATGGAAGTCTTTTTTTTTTTTTTTTTTTTCCTCTCTCTCAGAACTCTTATGATTGTTTCCTTAGGCTTTAAATCTGATTTTGAGTTTTCGTAGAGGTAGAAAATGTATGAGGTTAATTTAAAGAAAGAGAACACAGTACAGTTGCTGAAATAGCTTCGGTTAATTTGAGAAATTGAATGCTAAACTGCTAAACATACTAAAACTAACAGCTTGAAATTGCTAAACATAAACCAGTTATACAGGCTTTTTTATTTCTGCAAGGTAAATAGCTCTCGACCCAACCTGACCTGCAGATTGACCCGACCCAGAAGTGTAAGTGCTATGTCCATTTTATTAAATTATTATAAACGTAATTAGGGCATGCAAGCCAGAAATGATCCGAGTGATTAAATGATTATAAACGGAATTAGGGATAATGTTGGAATCATGGTGTAATTCGAATCATGATTGTTTTCCTAGGCTTTGGATCTGACTGTGAGTTCTTGTAGAGGCAGAAAAGGTACGATGTTAAGTTAAAGCAAGAGTGCTAAACTTCTGATTATAGTACAGTTGCTGAAATAGGCCTCGTTTAATTTGAGAAATTGATTGCTAAACTGTTAAACATACTAAACTAACAGCTTAACTGCTAATCATAAAACCTGTTAATACAGTCTTTATTTTTATATTTTATGAGGAAAATAGCTCTCGACCCACCCAATTAATACAGTCTTTTTTAGTATCTTGCATACTGTTTATTTCTATATATTTTTTTGAAACAGTCTGTTTATCTTTATATAATGTGTCCTGATTCTTGCTTTATGTTATTGAAAATCCTCAGCTTTTGGACTGTGATAGAGTGAGAATGAATACAGAATGCGATAGACTAAGCAGTTTGTAAGACGATCTCATCATTAAAATTCTCTCTTATATCGACACCAAACAAGCTGTTAGAACTAGTATTTTGTCACCTAGATGGAAGAATATTTGGAAGTCAATCCCACACCTCGATTTATCTACTGACGATGATACTTCCACAGCTAGTTACCCTGACTTCGCCCGTTTTCTCTATTTTAACCTCGACTTCACTCGTGATCTCTCTTCTAACCATAACTTCACTCGTGTTCTCTCATCCCGTTATAATGAAGTTGAATTGGCGTCTATTAAACTTACTGTTCGTGAGGGATTTAGGCAAGTGTTTGTGCAAACTGTTATCGATTATGCGTATTCGCACAATGTCCAAAAGATGATTATCAAGTGGTTGGACATAATGCGTCTTGAATTACCTGATTCTCTTTTTATGTCCCAGTCCGTTAAAGATTTTACTTTTATTGGACCGACTAGCATTTTTAATCAACCTAAAATCAACTCTTTTTTGGACCTACCAGCGTTAACAACCTTGCATCTTGAAAATGTCACTATTAGCAACAAGAATTGTGCCGAGTATGGTGGTATTTTCTCCAAGTGTCCAAACCTGAAGAATCTTACCTTATTTAAGTGCGACATAGACGAAGTTAATAGTTTCATTCGCCATTCTGAATTTTCTAAACTCACACCTGAGACGGGATTGTATTCTTATGCAAATGTAGTTGTACCTCACGTGAAGAATCTCACCGTTGTAGACTGCCGAGGCCGTCTTTTGCTTTATGCGCCTGAGTTATCTTCTTTGATGTATGAGACTTATTATTATGAGACCTTCTATGCAAATGGGTTGTCTTGTCTCGAGAAAGTGGATTTTTATATGTGTCCATTTGAGGAAGATAGTTATGCAGTTGTTGAGATTCTTCAAGGGTTTCACAATGTCAAGTTTCTCACGCTTGGATTGGAAATATTTGAGGTATGTGGTGTTTAATGTTGATACGTACATATCTATCAACACTCCACATAACTTATTATTATGATCTATATATTATATTTCAGGTTGCATCATTTGTGGACGAAGTCACAAATCTGCCTTCTCCATTTGGTCAGTTAACGAGTCTCGAGATTTATCCACGAAGGTTGGACCGAAAAAAGAATGTAAAGAAAGTAAAGATCCCAAAACAAGTCAGAAACTTTCTTTTAGGTGCTTCTCCAAATGCTACTGTCTCTATATACTCACGCAAGGTACGTATTTTCACCATTAACAATATTTTGTTTTGTATTCCAACTATCATTTACTTGTTGCTATACTTTGTACTGTATCATATGATGATGAAGATGATAAACGGGGATTAATGTTCATTATAAACTGTATGATAACATGCAGGAGGTGGAAGCGTTGAAGCATGCCACATCAGCACAACAAATGTTGGCTAAGTTGCAGGTGTAAGTTTTTATAGCATATATCAACTGTTGCAATAGCAAACTGTAAGTTTCTGATTTCTCTATGTTCCATTTTAATGATAATTGTCATGAAAATGCCAACAAATGGTTTCATCATTTTTACTGTTTGTTTTGCTTTCAGGTTTCTGTAATCTGTTACCTTGAATCCTACAGTTAGGAAGTGCTTGTGTAAATTGGAATGGTAAAAGGTTTATGTTTCGTGTACTTTTGAATTCAGCTGAAACTTTAAGGAATTTATGTGATTTTGGTTTTAAATGTGATTATGGTAAAAGGTTTACGATCCTATGCTACTTTATGTTGTTGGTACTTTGGATTGTTAATTACAGTAGTACACTACTATGCTAATTCATTTGTTGGAAAGTTTATTGCCACAAGTTTTTAGGCTGATTATTTCCGCTCAATCCCTTTTAATTCGGTTGCTGATTGCGAGTCTATTTACTTGTGTGGTGGAGCACATTGAGAATTAAAACTAGCGTTACATAACATAATACTTCTATTGATATTGTATCCTTATTGTTGGAAAGTTTATTTCCACACTAGTTTATTCTGTTTCTTCTTTTAGGTCAACAACGTTACTCAAAGTCAACTCCAATTCTTGAAAGAGTAATTTTTTGTCGTCAAAGTTCTGTTCTTTGGTATCACTTTCGTCTATGGCACACTAGTATTTGTTAACCTACAAACATTCAAGATCTGCTTCACAAGATTTTGTATCCTGCTCTGTTTCAATACCCTGATCTATTACAGAAAATTCAGTTTGAACAACCTTTCGGGTTTCCTAGTCAGCAGAAATAAATGACTTACTACATAGACTCGCAGATTCAGAAAGTTGAGATTTTGATAATTGGAGAAAGAAGACGACTTTTACCTCTTTTCAGACCACCACGTGGTTTACAGACTTACCCCTTATTAGTTAAGTAATCTTGATTTGTTCAAGTTTATTACTCTATACTGTATTATACAGAGGCGAAGCCAGGAATACAGAATAGGGGATGCTTATGAACAGTGGCGGAAGCAGTAATTTTTTCGTCGGGGGCAAAAAAAAACCTAGCAATTTTTTTGGGCAAAATATTGAGGTTTTGGGGAAAAAATTGAGGTTTTTAGGCAAATTATGAAATTTTTGGGGTAAATTTAGAGATTTTTGAGCAAAATTTGATGATTTTGAGCAAAATATGTAGGTTTTGGGGCAAAATTTGATGATTCACGGATAGGTGATGAATTAAGGGATGCTTATGTTTATTTGTTGGGGGATATTTTCAACTAATATACAATTTTTAACACAATATATTTCGCTTATTTGAAGAGTTGGGGGATGCAAAGCATCCCTAAACATCCCCCTGTCTCCGCCTCAGGTATTATATACTACTAGCGGTAAGAGCGCTTGCAACTAGGTAAAAAAAAAAAATGTTAAAGCATACTAGCACAGTAGCACTGTATTAAATTTTCTTTTCACATCCTATGAAATTTAAGTGAATCACAAGGTAATTGCAGCGGTTGTAAAAGGATACTTCGATTTTGGCTCGCGGTTTAAAATTTGTTTCAAGAGGTCCAAGTCAATGGTCGTGTTGGTTGTTCCTCGGATGCGGATTTTGAGCCGGCTAAGTTGTGGATCATGTAAAGCTAGCCCCTCAACGTCATGCTAACGTCAGCATAACGTCAACTATTTTGTCTTTTTCTTTCTTTTTGTTTCTTGAAAAAATTTGGACTTTTTACCCACTTCAATTTATTTTTTCCATACTTCTAATCTTTTTCACTCCTTTTTCATCTATTAAATTTAGCATATATTGTGCGCAAGGCAAGAACACCCTACCTCGTTGTCACTATTGTGACGATCGCTCCAAATCCATATGGACGAACACATCATTCATTGATTTCATTGCGAGGTATTTGACCTCTATATGATACGTTTTGTAAACATTGCATTCTTTTGAAAAGGCACACCATATATGAATATTTAAATTAAAGGTTTTCGACATCTGATGATTTCTACATATAAACAATCACCGTAAATAATAGTTTACAATAGTATTTCCGTTGACAATGCAGTCAAAATAAGATGGATGGTGATGATTTTGTGAATGCAACGTTTTCTTGAATAAATCATGTATGACTCCATGCACATGGCTTGTATAACATATAAGCAAACAGCGGAAGACTTCTAGGAAACCTGAGAATAAACATGCTAACAAGTGTCAACACAAAGGTTGGTGAGTTCATAGTTTTAGTGTTATGCATAATCTGTTTATAAAGGTGAATCACAAGTTTTCAGTTGTTTCATCCAGAAACGTTTATCAAAATATTCTACGAAATTGAGCACCCTGGTAACTAAACTTAACGTATATATATTTTATACCCTTTGTATAATCATCTTAATAATACACGCAAACCAACGTGTACGCTTCTCAAATAGCATACGTCCGTTAAAAGGCTAGCGCTCTAGCTCGGACGGGGATATCAAGCCCTATGGATCCATATACTACTACTCGCGCCCACCAGTTCTTATAACTGGCAGTTACTAGTTACCAAAGCTAAGGGATTTTCGGTTCAAACTCAGTGTAGAATTAAGTATGTACTTGTATCCATTGCGTTTAAAATAAATTGCATGTATTCTCAGCCCAAAAATATAGATTGCAAAAGCAATTAAAAAGGGAGCAAATGAAACTCACGCATATAAATATTGTAAATCAGTTAATAAAGCATTTGCATGTATTCTCAGCCCAAAAATGTAGAGAGTAAAAAGGGATCATATGAAACTCACGCAAAATCAGTTTTAGTGTTTGTATTCATTTCATAAAATATTTATAAAACAGCGCATGTATTCTCAGCCCAAAAATATATATTGCAAAAGCAATTAAAAAGGGAGCAAATGAAACTCACGCATATAAATATTGTAAATCAGTTAATAAAGCATTTGCATGTATTCTCAGCCCAAAAATGTAGAGAGTAAAAAGGGATCATATGAAACTCACGCAAAATCAGTTTTAGTGTTTGTATTCATTTCATAAAATATTTATAAAACAGCGCATGTATTCTCAGCCCAAAAATATATATTGCAAAAGCAATTAAAAAGGGAGCAAATGAAACTCACGCATATAAATCTAGTATTTTCAGTATTTATAAACAGTCGCATGTATTCTCAGCCCAAAAATATATTGAGTAAAAGGGATCATATGAAACTCACCTTAGCAGCATATAAAGTTGTTCATCGTAATGTGACCGAAACTCGGATTATCAAATAATCGTAGATCTCAACATATCAATATTGAGATTCAATATTGTAGGAAAGTACGTAGACGTAACGGAGATAATAAACACTAGGTTTGATTCATAAATATATCCCCGAATATTACCCATAACCTCCTTGGCAATAACCCATAGTTTCCTTAGTTATAATCGGTTTGTAACCCAAATTAAAATACCCATGTATCACTTGTTACAGTACCATACTACTAATTTAAAATTTTAAGCTAGAAAATATACAGAGTGATTTATTTATGTGAGAGTGTGAGTGTTTTTTTTTTAGTTCCTAATAAGTACTTCGTTCATATATATATATATATATATATATATATATATATATATATATATATATGTAAAATAATAATATATAATATAATAATAATAAAAAGGTAAGCCGCCATCACTTTTTATGTCGACAAACTTTTTATGTCGACAAACATTACGCGTTTCGCGTAGATAGGTACGCTGTCCGCGTATGGTGTCTTCACGAAAGTTGTAGATTTTTGAGTTACGGACGTCTGGACACCGGAATCACCCTTTTTCGAGTCAGTATGATTTAGTTATGATTTTTCTCGTGCAAGTGCACAGGTTTAGTGATTTCCATCATTTTAACTTGAAATCTTGAGATGAAATGTTGTAGTATTTTAGTGCTCATTAGAAATCTTTATTTTATCTTTATTTTCATTTTCATATCATTGAAAATCCATAAAAACATTTTAACAATCAAATTCTATTATATCGAAAAACGTGCCCATACTAAATCGAATAACTATAGTTCTCTAAAACTAATTACATTCACATCTTTTTATCGAAGCGTTATAATAATTAAAAATCTATTATTTCGAAGAACGCTTTCATATATTTGACCTAAATCGAATAAATATAATTTAGTTTTCCAGAATTAGTTATATTCAAAATCATTCTTTAAAAGGTTTCATCTATGTCGTAAAAAGTTTTCAATATTAAGAAAACTAAATAATTAACGTTATCAAGAGACACGAGACAATCATTGTGTTGAAAGTTAATCTCTACTAACCTTTGTCCAGTCATCGTTAATTGACATATTTGTTCACTTTACCATTTATTTCGAATATCGTTAAAAAGGAAAGGTTTCCTAAATCAAAGTGGACCTCTCAATAGAGACTCACGATCATACAATGTATCTGATAAATCAATCATTTGATATTATCTTTTAATTTTGTTGATAATTATATTAAACCTATATCGAAACAAATACATTCGTGTAAAGTATTATACGTCTAATACTTTGTTAACGTTTTCAAGTTATAATATATTCACATATACATATATAATCATGTCCGTTCATATAATGGTTCGTGAATTATTGGAATTTGGTCGCGGTTAAATGAATGTATAAACATAGTTTAAAATTCTTGAGATTCAACTTAACAAACTTTGCTTATCGTGTCGGAATAATATAAAGATTAAAGTTTAAATTTGTTCGAAAATTTCCGGGTCATCACAGTACCTACCTGTTAAAGAAATTTCGTCCCGAAATTTGAGTGAGGTTGTCATGGCTAACAATAAAAATGTTTTTATGATGAATATGAGTCGATAAATAAAGTTTTATCACTGTTGAATAATATGGATAAAACAATCCAATTACTCGAAGCGTATGAGAGAAGTTATCGTAAAAGAGTGAAATGAAAGAATAGAGATTCGTCTTAACTTTTGACGTAGTTACGATTGATTTTCGGAATTTAAGGAATAGAAAATCTTCATAATCTAAATAAAATTTGATTCTTCGGAATTTGTGGAAATTAGGATTTTCTTTGATTAAAAGCGTAATCTGCGTCGATTGCTATGTCTGATATTTCGCTATAAATTGACCTCTTCCGTTTCATTTATTTTCACCACTCCTATAATCTTCTTTCTTATTTCATACATCCCAATAGATTGTGAAAATGCTTAATCCAGTTCTGATTCTTGATATTTTCCTGGTTATCGTATCCTTCATTCTTCTTTTTCATCTGCCACCAGAGAAAGTTATTTTCTTCTACTATTACCTTGGGGTTATAGTGTTTTTCATTCTCCCGTGTCTTTATATTGCTATACGCATTGATATACACGGTTTGTAATTTCGGGGTTGTTATCGGACTTTATATTCTTCATTATATTTCGGAGCTTCATGCTTTCGTTTTCTCTTCCCGACCTTAAGTCAAGCGGATAATGGTCCAGAATTAGTAGGTATGGATTTTGAAATGAACATAGTTAATGTTCTAAGAAGGGAATTGTAATGGCACGATCTTGATTTATCAAATTACCATAATATCCGGAAAAGACCGAATCATCAAGAAATATATTTTCTTGATATATTTAGAGATTATATAGAATGAAAGAGTTATGTAACATGGTTCATGATGAGGGTGGGATCTGTGAACCTTTATCACGTTCCATTAGAAACTCAGCATGACTTACTGTAATATAATCACGTTGATCAAGTGTCATTATATTATAGTAATTCATGTTTCAGTTCCCAACAATACTTCAAAACATTCATATTTTAAACTTGAAGGTTTCAGAATTTAGAAACTAAAATAGTTTCTTTTATGATGTAATAAAGATAGCGTGAAGAGATGAATGATTTCAGATAAGAATAGTTATGAAGATATCTCCAGAAATATCGAGGATATTTATAATGAAATATACGATGATATCTTAGAATTTTTAATATCAGAGGATGATGCGGAAAATCTGTCTGTGAAGGTTTAGAATGAGGAGTAAGGTTCTTACTAATGGTTTCAGCAGACACTGAATCATTTGGATTCTTTGAAGGTAGATTTCATCTTTGTGATTTGTCCACAGCCTCCTTCATGGTCTGCTCAATCCGTTTTCCAGTTCCAAACCTTCTCTTTTTCTCAGCTTTACCACCATACTATTCTTTATCATCAAACTTTTAACTGTTAAGGTCGTTTACAGTTTTTGCTGCTTCATCAACATTTTTCCAAAATTCGGAGAACTAGTTTCGTAGTTTGGGGTGTTTTTTTGGAAACTTCACATTTGAAGTATGTAAGTCCAGGAGGTAGACGTTATATGTACACATATAACTGTTGGCGTAGACGTGCTTCAAGATTTCAAAATACTGATTGCTAATTCCCGATAGTTGGTATGTCAATTGCCGTTACAAGATGTGGATGAGTACATGATACGGTTTCAATGAGTATAAGGATTTTTCGGAAGGTCAAAGATCAATGAAGTTGTTGGTAAATTTACTGCTAATGTGGTGGAACATGAAAGGTTCCCCAGTAACAAAAACGTATATATCAAGGTTATAATAAGGCTAATCTGAAAAGTAGAAGTTGACTGGTTAGAAGTGTGGTAAAACTGGATACTTTAAACAGGGATTGCAAGATTATTTTCGGTAATAACAATGCTAAAGGATCTTTCGCCATTTTGAAGTCAAAGTATAGCTTTAAAAGATGTAGAGATCTAAGAATGATGTCACCCATTAAATCTTGGCTTGGATTCTGATCCGTCAATATCAGAATATGTAATTGAATTTGTATGGAAACGATTGTATATCGCTGTGAGCATAGTTAATAATTTTTGAACCAAAGTTGAAGAATGTACAGTATAACATATTAATTGTGAACTTATATATTTCCCGAGTATTACCTACCCGTTAAAGATTTCACAATTAATACTTTGTACAAAAGAATTTTTATTACCGTTTTTATGAAAATATATGTATGTATATTTTCTTCAGATGTAATACAGATTTAATGAGTTAGTATCATATTAAGCTCATTTGATTTTTGGCTGGAATTAGAAATGAATAATCTCTAAAATATTAAAGATTACTTAATCTTTGCGGAGTATTTCGCTAATGAAATCAATACTTCATTATTTATTCTTATTGATATTCATTGGTGAAGGATGTTAATGCTCGTGAAATTCTTGTGAACCTTACAAGGCACATATGATGTTTTCTGGATAGTTTCGAGTACATCAAAAATAAAAATGTAAAATCAATTATGTAATTGAATAATACACTTGGTTTATTATGAAATGAAATTCATTAGATTGAAACAGAGATTGTAGTCAACGATGGTTAAGGTGTTAAGGAAGGATGTACATCATTGCATATTAGTAATATGAACTAACCGGGTAGTACCTACCAGTTAAGATTCACACGTAATAGCTTAGTACGAAAAAATTTATTTTGATTTCAAAATTCATATATATTAAATATACATAAAATTTCTTCAGGGGAAATGAGTTAATACTTCATCGGTTATTGTTGCTGGTATTTCTTGGTAACTACGGTGCGTATGACGTTGATGCTTCTGGAACAGATTGTAAAGTTGAGGTTTGCGATACGGATGTTGTTGGTGGTGATAATGGTACTGTTGGTGTTGTTGTCAGTGGTACTGTTAATGCCGGTGATGCTGCTAGTGCTTATAACCTTTGCACCGTATTCTCCAAAGCCACTACCCGAGCGCGAAGCTCGTTGACTTCTTCTACTACACCGGGATGATTGGCAGTTCGGACGAGCGGATGAATAAGATCCAGAATTTGAGATAGTATATTTTTGTGACGAGATACTCTGGAAATGAGAGAGAAAATAGTGTCTCGAACAGGTTCGCCGGTAAGTGCTTCAGGTTCTTCGCCAAGAGGACAATGTGGTGGATGGAAGGGATCACCTTCTTCTTGCCTTCAATGATTAAGTAGACTACGAACCCATCCCCAATTCATCCAGAATAGATGATGGCTAATTGGTTGATCCATTCCGGTTACACTATCTTCAGAATTCAGGTGAATATCTATATCGGAATAGCTGTCAGAGTTTAAGGAATTTGAACTAGATAGGGATCCATCTTGTATAATTAGGGAGATGATTTTTGATATGAATTAGATTATAGAATTTAGTTTGGTATTCTTCATTACATAATTTACATATGTATATATAATACCAAATTCCATAAATCACGGAGAAATTTTCGGAAGATGTCAGGAAAAGTTTACAGTAACAGATACTCTAAGATATGAATTTTTGTCTATACAATATTTATGCAATAAATGCAGTAAGACGTGTCTAGACTAGGAATGATAAGCAGGTAATTTACGACAAGAAATGATAAGCAAAACTTTTGACATGCAAACACAGTCGAAGTCCAGACTTACGAATGCATCTTAACAACTATCAGTTAGACACATTCATGCAAGACCTGGTTCGCTAGGACCAACGCTCTGATACCAACTGTGACGATCGCTCCAAATCTATATGGACGAACACATCATTCATTGATTTCATTGCGAGGTATTTGACCTCTATATGATACGTTTTGTAAACATTGCATTCTTTTGAAAAGGCACACCATATATGAATATTTAAATTAAAGGTTTTCGACATCTGATGATTTCTACATATAAACAATCACCGTAAATAATAGTTTACAATAGTATTTCCGTTGACAATGCAGTCAAAATAAGATGGATGGTGATGATTTTGTGAATGCAACGTTTTCTTGAATAAATCATGTATGACTCCATGCACATGGCTTGTATAACATATAAGCAAACAGCGGAAGACTTCTAGGAAACCTGAGAATAAACATGCTAACAAGTGTCAACACAAAGGTTGGTGAGTTCATAGTTTTAGTGTTATGCATAATCTGTTTATAAAGGTGAATCACAAGTTTTCAGTTGTTTCATCCAGAAACGTTTATCAAAATATTCTACGAAATTGAGCACCCTGGTAACTAAACTTAACGTATATATATTTTATACCCTTTGTATAATCATCTTAATAATACACGCAAACCAACGTGTACGCTTCTCAAATAGCATACGTCCGTTAAAAGGCTAGCGCTCTAGCTCGGACGGGGATATCAAGCCCTATGGATCCATATACTACTACTCGCGCCCACCAGTTCTTATAACTGGCAGTTACTAGTTACCAAAGCTAAGGGATTTTCGGTTCAAACTCAGTGTAGAATTAAGTATGTACTTGTATCCATTGCGTTTAAAATAAATTGCATGTATTCTCAGCCCAAAAATATAGATTGCAAAAGCAATTAAAAAGGGAGCAAATAAAACTCACGCATATAAATATTGTAAATCAGTTAATAAAGCATTTGCATGTATTCTCAGCCCAAAAATGTAGAGAGTAAAAAGGGATCTTATGAAACTCACGCAAAATCAGTTTTAGTGTTTGTATTCATTTCATAATGTAACATCCCGCGTTTTTCCGTTAAATTTAATTTTAACACCGTCTTTTTTTTTAAAACATAATCTTTCGTATTTAAATTAATAGTTTTCCGTGTGTAACGTTCATTATATTCCCGCTATTTAATTTTGACATCACCCGTTTACTCGAGCGTTTTAAAAATATTCGATCGGTTAAATCCCGCACCCGCTTTGAAACTCGAGGGACCGGAGTTGCCAAATGGGCAAACTAGTTGACTAGGTCAACTAGTCAACCCATTTTTCCACCATTCAATCACCTCCATCTCTCTCTCTTTCTTTTTTTTTTCTCTCAAGAACACAAACATAATTCATCATCTAAATTCGGATCGGGAAGCAAACTTCAAAACAAATTACATATTTGGAATCCTCTCTTCATCCTCTACAATTTGATACCAACTTCATCTCGTTTGGGTAACTTTCTAAAAACTCTAGATTTCTATAAATTTGTGTTTTTGACTTGAAATTGTGTTAGTTAGTGTCTATGGCTCGTGTCTAGCATGAATATATGTTTTGTTTGCTCGATTTGTTGATTTGAGTAACTAGTTTGAACATTTGAAATGGGTGTGCTAAATCTTTGATTTTGGATGAGTTAATGTTGTTAAATTGTTAAAGTTCATGTTTTAATTGTGTTACTAGTATCACTAGCTTCGTTTTGATTCGTAGGTTGATTAAGGAAACTTCAAAAACATGAATATTGATTTTTGCGGATTTTGGTTAGGGTTTGATAAGACTTAAAACGAGCTTTTGATGTTTCGAATGCCATGAAATGTTATTAGTAAGTGTTTAGTTGTAATGTATGTTTCATTACCTTCGAAACGGCATATCGTATGTGTAAATTGGATTCCCGAATCATAAAATACGTTTTACGAACTTGAAACTTTGAAAATAAACCTTTCTTGATCAATTGACGAGTTTTCGGTTATTGTAAATGATGTTTTTGATTAATGATATGTGGTTAGTTGTATTCCTTGTCGAAATAGCTTTCCGATGATATAAAATACATGTTCTAATTGTTTGCGGATCATAAAATGTGATGGTTTGTGTTTTGGTTCGTGCACTTAGGAAATACAGCAAACAGGGCCTGGAAAACGATCTGGACGCCGTCTAGCTTATCGGGACGCCGTCCCAACCTTAAAACCGGGACGCCGTCTAGCTTATCGGGACGCCGTCCCAACCTTAAAACCTGGACGCCGTCTAGCCAATTGGGACGCCGTCCCATTGTACTAAAACTGGCTGTTTGGGTTGTCTTTTGACGTAAAAATGTTTGCTATGCTACGGACCTCCGATTAACATGAAACTTGGCCAACATGCTCATATATGATTATATAACTTAGAAAAATTGTCGGATACCCGACCGACCCCGTTGACTTTGACTTTGACCAAGTTTGACTTTTAATCAAACTTAACCAAATGGTTGTGCAATCGTTCTAACATGCTTTTATACTTGTATCTTGCATGAAACATGACAACTTGATTCACATGCCACATTATTGAGTCGTAACGAGCCATAGGATTAATTGAACACATTTCACCCGACCTTGTGTCGTAACCGGTTAATTGATATAACTTACTTGTTTAGGTCAAGGCTAAGCAACTTTCATGCACACGTTTACTTTGTGAAGTACATTTATACTCGTGCACTCGAGGTGAGATCATAGTCCCACCTTTTCAACAACTTTTTATACTTTTAAATTGTGGACTGAGAAACATATACGTTGTTACATTTTGTACTACTTACTTTTATACTTTGAACACAAGTACAAGGAAAACAAACATTCCACAGCGAGTTAGAACAAAAATCCTCAATTCGATTATCATTAGTTACACTTGCAGGGTGTAAGCGAGAACTTATATTGTGTGGCCATACGGGTTTGACAAACCCTCATTACGGACGGTTCGCTACCGTCTACGGATGAAATATATTTTCGAGAAACAGTGTATGTTCTAACACTATTGTGATGGGGTTCTATGGAAGGAAACGTTAAGTCTTGATAATTGGGTGCTCGCGAACAATACTTTTGGAATGCAAACGATTATGATAATCAACGTTATGGGAATACTAAATCTTGTGGTTCAAAAACAACGTTTATTACAAACACCTATGATTTCACCAACGTTTTTCGTTGACAGTTTTCTATATGTTTCTCAGGTTCATACTTGGCTATTTGATACATGCTTCCGCGTACACTCATACTTGCTTGGAGTTGAGCATACATACATACATACGCTAGGGATAGCACTTTTGGATTCAAACTTTTGTTTACATACTTACGCTATTTATAGCAACTGTGTTTTTCAACTTATATTATGTCGCAAGTTATTTCATTTATACTTTATGACTTTTGTAAACTTAGACTTGTTGTCGAACGGTTTTGTAAACTAAACTTGCAAGTCTTGTACCTTTCAAATGAATGCGACATAATTTTGGTCAAACGAGTCTCATATAGGGACTACGACCACGCAACGGGACCTAAGTTAACGGCGCCGTCAATAACGGTTTTGGTCGGGTCGTTACAAGTGGTATCAGAGCGTTGGTTGTAGGGAACTAGGATGTGCATTAGTGTGTCTGACAGAGTCGTTGGGACGCATTAGTGAATCTAGACTACAACCGGATAGTTAGCCATTGCATTCTGACATACATTGCTATAGATAGCACTTACTTGACTACTTGTGCATTATACTTGAATCATTCTTAGGCAAACTTTTTAATGGTACCCAACCTTCATCATACGAACTCGTATTCCGCCACTTTTTGGTAACACACGTGAATTCAAGGTTTATACGCGTACGGATGACCACGACTTCGTTAGTCACTCCAGTTCAGGAATTCTGACTCCTTGGTTGTTATCCACCCTGTCTCAGCGTACTATCCACGAGTGTTGTAAAGTTACCACCACCACTCTAGATGAGTATCGCCATCACTATTTATCACTACGGTTGCGTACTTTTTGTTATCATGATTCGTTACTCTTTTCGTGCCTAAGGGCATTATCGCTTGACTTGAACCGCAATGACGTGAACAATCATTTATACACTTCCCTCGGGGAACGCTTCTTTATAGTTGTACTAATTCTTTCGATTCAATACGAGTCACGTTAGAGACGTCGTTACACTTTGTTTATTTTAAACTTCACGATTACACGAACTTGAATCTATAGAGTGATGTGGGAATGGAGGTATGAGTTAGCGTAATATAACGACACTCGATCAACGTGGTTATATTACGGTAAGACATACCAAAGTTCTAGTGACGCGTGATGGTGGTTAGACTCGATCAACCTAAACACCACCATGTGCCATGTACATGACTTCATCTTTTCAGGTTTGGACATCCGAAAACTCCGAGAATATTTATAACAACCATACCGGGGACACACCTTCAATTATTGTCAAATTATATTTATGCTTCCGAATGAATTACCGATTCCGTTCGACTTCAACCGTATGTCACACGGGTATACTAGCTCGTCCTCGCGCAGTCTTGTTGACTAACTACAATTTACTCGTTATGCTCACATCGGGGCGGAACTTCTCTCTCACCACACTCGTACTTCCGGTTCAGGAAATCTTTATTCTAACCTCCCAATGGAGGGAGGGACTCTCCACGTTATACTAGTATTCGCCTCGAGGGTGAATAGTCTCGACGAACGTATTTGAAAACCGATAAATCTTCCGCGACGCGAATTTTCTTGAGAAACTTGTCCTAGCTAACGTTTTCAATTCCTAACAAACGTGTTCAATATGCCTTAGGGAAATATACCCCGTTTCGGATCGAGATCCTCGTTTCACTTCTAGATTTTGGAGTACCTTACAAAAAGCCTCGGGACCGCGTTTAGACATGAGTACCGCGTACCATCCACAACCCGACGGACCGAACAAACATGCGATTTAAACCTTGGAAACCATAATACAAATTTGTATTACCAACTTCAAATTTACTTGAGAAAAGTATTTTCCTTAACCGAATCCTCATACTACAATGATTTTCATTCGAGTTTTAACGTCACTCCTTTTGAAACCACATGTGACCGGAAACGTCATTCTCCTTTGTCGAACCAAGTAAACGATGATCAATTCACCGGGGCCGAGGTTAATCATGAGCAACCGAGAAAATTTATTCATATTCAGGTAAAACCCTACGCGACTCGTAAGCACCAAGAGCTACGCCGATGTTAGACGTAAACCTTTCAAATTCCACGTGGGAAACCGCGTCACGTTAAGAGTCGCACCTTGGAAAGGTGCAATCCGTTTCGGGAAAACGTAGGAAGCTAAATCCGCGATATTTTGATCCTTTAAATTCTTGGGGTGTTTTGGAACCGTCGCTAGCCGTTTAGACTTTTCCGACTCATTTTGGGTCTCCATTTATCCTACATTCGATGTATCAACTCAAAGACGTGTTTTGCGAAACGAGAACTTGTTATCTCCTTTGATGAACTCACTATCGACGATAACCCTCGCTTCCTAGGAGGACCGGTTGAAACCATAAATCGTGAAGCCAAACCTTAAAACAACATATGATCCCGACCGTCAAAATTCGTTGAAATACCCTAGGACGTACTTCTCCCTCACTCGTAGAATTGGCAACGCAAGATCTCGAGGAAGATTCAACAACTACTACTTCCAACTAAATTTCGGGACGAAATTTCTTTTGAGGTGTGGATAATGTAACATCCCGCGTTTTTCCGTTAAATTTAATTTTAACACCGTCTTTTTTTTTAAAACATAATCTTTCGTATTTAAATTAATAGTTTTCCGTGTGTAACGTTCATTATATTCCCGCTATTTAATTTTGACATCACCCGTTTACTCGAGCGTTTTAAAAATATTCGATCGGTTAAATCCCGCACCCGCTTTGAAACTCGAGGGACCGGAGTTGCCAAATGGGCAAACTAGTTGACTAGGTCAACTAGTCAACCCATTTTTCCACCATTCAATCACCTCCATCTCTCTCTCTTTCTTTTTTTTTTCTCTCAAGAACACAAACATAATTCATCATCTAAATTCGGATCGGGAAGCAAACTTCAAAACAAATTACATATTTGGAATCCTCTCTTCATCCTCTACAATTTGATACCAACTTCATCTCGTTTGGGTAACTTTCTAAAAACTCTAGATTTCTATAAATTCGTGTTTTTGACTTGAAATTGTGTTAGTTAGTGTCTATGGCTCGTGTCTAGCATGAATATATGTTTTGTTTGCTCGATTTGTTGATTTGAGTAACTAGTTTGAACATTTGAAATGGGTGTGCTAAATCTTTGATTTTGGATGAGTTAATGTTGTTAAATTGTTAAAGTTCATGTTTTAATTGTGTTACTAGTATCACTAGCTTCGTTTTGATTCGTAGGTTGATTAAGGAAACTTCAAAAACATGAATATTGATTTTTGCGGATTTTGGTTAGGGTTTGATAAGACTTAAAACGAGCTTTTGATGTTTCGAATGCCATGAAATGTTATTAGTAAGTGTTTAGTTGTAATGTATGTTTCATTACCTTCGAAACGGCATATCGTATGTGTAAATTGGATTCCCGAATCATAAAATACGTTTTACGAACTTGAAACTTTGAAAATAAACCTTTCTTGATCAATTGACGAGTTTTCGGTTATTGTAAATGATGTTTTTGATTAATGATATGTGGTTAGTTGTATTCCTTGTCGAAATAGCTTTCCGATGATATAAAATACATGTTCTAATTGTTTGCGGATCATAAAATGTGATGGTTTGTGTTTTGGTTCGTGCACTTAGGAAATACAGCAACCAGGGCCTGGAAAACGATCTGGACGCCGTCTAGCTTATCGGGACGCCGTCCCAACCTTAAAACCGGGACGCCGTCTAGCTTATCAGGACGCCGTCCCAACCTTAAAACCTGGACGCCGTCTAGCCAATTGGGACGCCGTCCCATTGTACTAAAACTGGCTGTTTGGGTTGTCTTTTGACGTAAAAATGTTTGCTATGCTACGGACCTCCGATTAACATGAAACTTGGCCAACATGCTCATATATGATTATATAACTTAGAAAAATTGTCGGATACCCGACCCGACCCCGTTGACTTTGACTTTGACCAAGTTTGACTTTTAATCAAACTTAACCAAATGGTTGTGCAATCGTTCTAACATGCTTTTATACTTGTATCTTGCATGAAACATGACAACTTGATTCACATGCCACATTATTGAGTCGTAACGAGCCATAGGACTAATTGAACACATTTCACCCGACCTTGTGTCGTAACCGGTTAATTGATATAACTTACTTGTTTAGGTCAAGGCTAAGCAACTTTCATGCACACGTTTACTTTGTGAAGTACATTTATACTCGTGCACTCGAGGTGAGATCATAGTCCCACCTTTTCAACAACTTTTTATACTTTTAAATTGTGGGCTGAGAAACATATACGTTGTTACATTTTGTACTACTTACTTTTATACTTTGAACACAAGTACAAGGAAAACAAACATTCCACAGCGAGTTAGAACAAAAATCCTCAATTCGATTATCATTAGTTACACTTGCAGGGTGTAAGCGAGAACTTATATTGTGTGGCCATACGGGTTTGACAAACCCTCATTACGGACGGTTCGCTACCGTCTACGGATGAAATATATTTTCGAGAAACAGTGTATGTTCTAACACTATTGTGATGGGGTTCTATGGAAGGAAACGTTAAGTCTTGATAATTGGGTGCTCGCGAACAATACTTTTGGAATGCAAACGATTATGATAATCAACGTTATGGGAATACTAAATCTTGTGGTTCAAAAACAACGTTTATTACAAACACCTATGATTTCACCAACGTTTTTCGTTGACAGTTTTCTATATGTTTCTCAGGTTCATACTTGGCTATTTGATACATGCTTCCGCGTACACTCATACTTGCTTGGAGTTGAGCATACATACATACATACGCTAGGGATAGCACTTTTGGATTCAAACTTTTGTTTACATACTTACGCTATTTATAGCAACTGTGTTTTTCAACTTATATTATGTCGCAAGTTATTTCATTTATACTTTATGACTTTTGTAAACTTAGACTTGTTGTCGAACGGTTTTGTAAACTAAACTTGCAAGTCTTGTACCTTTCAAATGAATGCGACATAATTTTGGTCAAACGAGTCTCATATAGGGACTACGACCACGCAACGGGACCTAAGTTAACGGCGCCGTCAATAACGGTTTTGGTCGGGTCGTTACACATAAAATATTTATAAAACAGCGCATGTATTCTCAGCCCAAAAATATATATTGCAAAAGCAATTAAAAAGGGAGCAAATGAAACTAACGCATATAAATATTGTAAATCAGTTAATAAAGCATTTGCATGTATTCTCAGCCCAAAAATGTAGAGAGTAAAAAGGGATCATATGAAACTCACGCAAAATCAGTTTTAGTGTTTGTATTCATTTCATAAAATATTTATAAAACAGCGCATGTATTCTCAGCCCAAAAATATATATTGCAAAAGCAATTAAAAAGGGAGCAAATGAAACTCATGCATATAAATCTAGTATTTTCAGTATTTATAAACAGTCGCATGTATTCTCAGCCCAAAAATATATTGAGTAAAAGGGATCATATGAAACTCACCTTAGCAGCATATAAAGTTGTTCATCGTAATGTGACCGAAACTCGGATTATCAAATAATCGTAGATCTCAACATATCAATATTGAGATTCAATATTGTAGGAAAGTACGTAGACGTAACGGAGATGATAAACACTAGGTTTGATTCATAAATATATCCCCGAATATTACCCATAACCTCCTTGGCAATAACCCATAGTTTCCTTAGTTATAATCGGTTTGTAACCCAAATTAAAATACACATGTATCACTTGTTACAGTACCATACTACTAATTTAAAATTTTAAGCTAGAAAATATACAGAGTGATTTATTTATGTGAGAGTGTGAGTGTTTTTTTTTAGTTCCTAATAAGTACTTCGTTCATATATATATATATATATATATATATATATATATATATATATATATATATATATATATATATATATATATATGTAAAATAATAATATATAATATAATAATAATAAAAAGGTAAGCCGCCATCACTTTTTATGTCGACAAACTTTTTATGTCAACAAACGTTACGCGTTTCTCATAGATAGGTACGCTGTCCGCGTATGGTGTCTTCACGAAAGTTGTAGATTTTTGAGTTACGGACGTCTGGACACCGGAATCACCCTTTTTCGAGTAAGTATGATTTAGTTATGATTTTTCTCGTGCAAGTGCACAGGTTTAGTGATTTCCATCATTTTAACTTGAAATCTTGAGATGAAATGTTGTAGTATTTTAGTGCTCATTAGAAATCTTTATTTTATCTTTATTTTCATTTTCATATCATTGAAAATCCATAAAAACATTTTAACAATCAAATTCTATTATATCGAAAAACGTGCCCATACTAAATCGAATAACTATAGTTCTCTAAAACTAATTACATTCACATCTTTTTATCGAAGCGTTATAATAATTAAAAATCTATTATTTCGAAGAACGCTTTCATATATTTGACCTAAATCGAATAAATATAATTTAGTTTTCCAGAATTAGTTATATTCAAAATCATTCTTTAAAAGGTTTCATTTATGTCGTAAAAAGTTTTCAATATTAAGAAAACTAAATAATTAACTTTATCAAGAGACACAAGACAATCATTGTGTTGAAAGTTAATCTCTACTAACCTTTGTCCAGTAATCGTTAATTGACATATTTGTTCACTTTACCATTTATTTCGAATATCGTTAAAAAGGAAAGGTTTCCTAAATCAAAGTGGACCTCTCAATAGAGACTCACGATCATACAATGTATCTGATAAATCAATCATTTGATATTATCTTTTAATTTTGTTGATAATTATATTAAACCTATATCGAAACAAATACATTCGTGTAAAGTATTATACGTCTAATACTTTGTTAACGTTTTTAAGTTATAATATATTCACATATACATATATAATCATGTCCGTTCATATAATGGTTCGTGAATTATTGGAATTTGGTCGCGGTTAAATGAATGTATAAACATAGTTTAAAATTCTTGAGATTCAACTTAACAAACTTTGCTTATCGTGTCGGAATAATATAAAGATTAAAGTTTAAATTTGTTCGGAAATTTCTGGGTAATCACAACTATATACTAAATCTCTCACCAAAATGTGTCGACTGAGTGATAAATAAAACAAACATGGATTATACACACCGAAGTACCACATCTAACAAATATATTAATTAATAAAAACATGAAAAAAATAATTATTTTGGTACAACATTTTCATTACTCTTTTAAATTGTTTTCATATTAATTTTGTTGTAAATTCTTTTGTTAAAATATATTTTTTAACTGCAAGATGTTGGTGCATTGATAGTTACCCGACTTTTCATAGGGGATGTCACATGTGTGACTCTCATGTGCTACAAAAATATTTCCATTGTAGTTACTTGTCAATTTCATGGGTCTCGGAGGTTTCAGACGTCTATGCGCGCATTTGAGCCTCACCCGACGAGGTTTTACCACATGCGATGCTCATATAGATTCGTTGTGCGAGTTTCCTCCTTAGGGGTGGTATGACTGTAATAATTTGTCCATAAAATGATCGGGTTGGTGGGTTTCAACATCGCGTTTGGACCCCGTAAGCGACTCCTTATCGCCGTTAAAAACATGCTTTCTTTTAAAAAAAATTCCTATTCTAATAATGACTCCCCACAATAATACGTGTGTACCCGCCCATTTCAAGGGGGTCTCGGAGATTTTGAACGTCTATGCGTTTAAGCTTCACCCAAGAGAGTTTTATCACAAAAGATACCCAAATGGATTCGTCGTGGGGGTTTTCTCCTAAGGAGCGGTATGACTGTAATGATTCATCCAGAAAATAATCGGGTGTGTGAGTTCTGACATCACGTTCAAATCTCTGTAAGTAACTCTTGATTGGCGTTCAAAAAATGGTTTTCTTTTTAAGTTTTCATATTCTAATCATTTCTCACAATAACACGTGCTTTTACACGTTGCAATGCGCGAGAATCACTATTCTCGTTTAATTCTAAAGAGGATGACTTACTTGCCACTTCAACACACGTTTAATTCTAAAGAGGATGACTTACTTGCCACTTCAACACAAACAAAGTGACTTTAACACTATTCAGTCAGGGGCAATTGCGAAAATATATATATAATAAATGTATCATATCATTACATTAAATTTATAAAATTTAGACGTTTAATTCTAAAGAGGATGACTTACTTGCCACTTCAACACAAACAAAGTGTCTTTTAACACTATTCAGTCAGGGGCAATTGCGAAAATATATATATAATAAATGTATCATATCATTACATTAAATCTATAAAATTTAGATTATGTCGTACTTAGATATCTGTTAATTTAACCAGTTAATAGTTAACTAGTTAAATAAATTCGGGCCATGTTGTGAGTAATGTAGACTTGGAGGCCCATATTAAAGTTTTTAGAAATTAGAAGATTTTTTTCTCAGTTGGTCCCTCTATTATACTTTAAATCGTTACTTTGGTCCCTACGTTTTGAATTTGGCAATCAGCGTCCTTTAATTATTTTAATTTTGCAATTCGAGTCCCTCTGTCAAATTTCTGTTAAAAAGGTCTGTTAATCCTTGTCATGTGCAATGCATGTGAGGGTAAAATCATCTTTTTACTGTTTACTTCACTAAAACGAGGGACCACCGGCGCAAAACATTAATTTATATATTTTTAATTTATAAATTTATAAAAATAAAAAATAACCATAATTATTTGTTATTACTCTATATATCTAAATGATATACACCAAAAAATGAATAGTAACTCTCAACAATTTCACAACCACCCCTCCATTCACTTATTTAAGTTTATACATGCATCTATCAGTACTTCATTCACTTATTCTGATTTGTATATTATTTTTCAGCTTGCATCATTTGTGTACGAAGTCTTAGATCGACCTTCTCCATTTGGTAAGTTAACGAGTGTCAAGATTTATCCATAGAGGGAGTATGGAGAAAAGGAAGTAAACATCCCTACACAAGTCAAAAACTTTCTGCTAGGTGCTTCACCATCTGCCACTCTCTCCATATACTCACGCGGGGTAGTTTTTATATACATACATATATGTACATATATAGATACACACACATAGATATACATACATACATACATACATACATACATACATACATACATACATACATACATACATACATACATACATACATCATATGATAATAAACGGGGACTAATGTTCATTATAAACATGCAGGAGGTGAAGGCATTGCGGGACGCCACATCAGCAGAACGAAGAATAGCCAAGTTGCAGGTGCTGTTGGAGCAGGAGAAATTTAATTTTGAGACCAATAAGAATGAGCAAGGGGAGTCACTGATTGATGAAGGGCAACATGTTAACAAGGAATTTTCTCAAATCAGGAGGTGTTGGACTGATCTATTTGGGCAAATTAACGAAGACATGTTAAGATTGATGAGATTTTTTCTATGTTGGATCATACTGAAAGGTCTTCCGGCATCAAAGAAGGATAATGTTCAAGTAAAATTTTCAAGTTTACGTGTAAAGGCGTCCGGTATTATGAAATTAATATTGGATCGTATGAAGATTAAATGTGATGGGAAGGTGTCTGCATTCAAGAACTTGCTATAGCATCCCAACTGTCGTACTAGCAAATTGTAAGTTTCTAATTTTTTTTTATTTTATATGTTCCAAGTTGATAACTGTCATAAAATTGCTAATAACTGGTGTCATTTTGATTTGTTTTGCTTTCATGTTTCAATGTTTTTGTTATCTGTTAGACTGTTTAGTCTGTTACCCTGAATGCAACACTCAGATTGCTTGTGTAAACTGAAATGGTAAAAGTTGTATGTTCCGTGTATGCTTATGGATTCGGCTGATTGATCATATGGTTGTTTGCTGCTATGATAAACAACTTAGTTGGTTAGGTGAATTGGGTTTTAATTATGTAATATGTCAAAGTAGTATCCTATTGGCTATTGCTAGTTTATGTTGTTTGGGGTACTTAGATTGTAAAGTATTTATATATGTATATGCTACTATGCTAGTTCCTATTGGTGGAATATTTATTTTCACATGTTTTACTTCGATTATTTTTGCTTCATCCTTTTTATCTAGGTTGATGATGTGAATTTATCCACTTGTGTGATGGAGCACATTGAGTGTTAAAACTTGCATTTCCGTCATACATCAATTTTCAGCAGATCGAGAGTTAAAACTAGCATTTACATACTACATTGATTGATTTATATAAATTTAGGCCTATTCTTATCGGTTTATAGTTCAGTTTACTGATGTGAAAACTCTAAATAGTATTTGTGAACAAGCATAAATGGAAAAGGGTATAATGGATAGTTTGCACAAAATAGTGTGATCATCGTTGTTATATATGTTTATTTGTTTCGAGCCCTTCGTCGTTGTTTCCTATCTTGTATTGATTTGGGGGGTTTTTCATCAAAAGATGAAGGTCCCTTTAATCTTAAGAGTAAATTTCAACAAAAAAAAAAAAAAAAAAAAAAATCCGTTATCTTGTTATTCATATATTGCTGAGTTTAATAAAATTTCTCTATTATTTCGAACCATGCATTAGATAAAGGTTGTACAATAATATCCACAAAGTAAATGAATAATAATGAAGGTTATACTAATATATACTCGTAGTTAACTTATGATGATTTTATATGTTATCGGTCCGCGACTCCGCGTTGACGTGTTTAGAGTTGGTAACACTGTGTTATTTGGCTTCATTGGGCAGAATACTTGTTCCACTTATTATGCAACAACAATGTCTTTTAACGTTTATTTATCGATTGTCCATCTCATTGATGTGAAACTGAACAACCGTCCTTTATGAACTTTTTTCCTTTTTCACTTTTATTATGATAAAAGGTTTATTTTATTTTATGAAGTACTTAGATAGTTTCACGTTATCTCTTAAACTTGTTAAAATCTTGTGGTGATTTATCATTTCACTAAGAATAGTTAAATGGTTATGAAATACTTTAAGAAGCATACTGTAAATACAAATTATAAGCGCAAATTAGTCATACGATCTTTGTAATTTCTTAGTCAAATGATCAATGAGTATCATTCAATTTGTTCAGTTTCATGAATTTACTCTCGTTTTTATATTCTACTATGGAGTCGTATATTTGTCCAATGGGTCGTATATTTGGGTCCAGTGCGTCGAAAGAAATAAAAATTAGATAAGGTTTATTTCCCTCACGCATCTAGGGTTTAGTTTTTCGGCCCGTGCGATGCGGCGGAGGCTTTCGGCCGGTGTATTTATATTTAACGCAGTTTTATTTACAGAAGGGAAAACGGCTCATGTGTTATGCGTCGTTGTTGGTGTCGTCGTCTTTAGTGTTTTTTTAAAATATGTTCGGTTCAAACGTAGTTAGTTTCATTTTGTTGATAAAATTATTTCGAGCCTGATGGTGCTGGCGAAAAAAATTTAACTCGCGTCGAGCAGGAAGATATGGGTTGTCGTTGTGTTTAGCGTTTTTTAAAAAGTGTCCGTTCCGAACGTAGTTAGTATCGTTTTTTTCATAAAATTATTTCGAGTCTGACGGTGCTGTCGAAAAAATTTGACTTGCGGCGAGCGGAAAGATACGGGTTGTCGTTGTGTTTAGCGTTTTTTAAAAAGTGTCCGTTTTGAACGTAGTTAGTTTCGTTTTGTTCGCAAAAATATTTCGAGTTTAACGGAGTGCTTGGTGAAATTTAACTCGGAGCGAAGAGGAAGATACGGGCTGTCGAAAGGTTTGGGTGGAGTTTTTTATTTTAATTTAGGGAATTTACGTTTTTAACCCCTTGAGGTTTGTTGTATTTTTTGTAAGTTGGTTGTAGTTGAGGGGGAGAAAATGAAAATTTAAGCGTGAAATGGCTTTGGTACTATTGTGGAGTGAAGAAACGACCACAAAGGACATGCCTTGTAGGATGTAAGTTGGTTGTAGTTGTGGGGGCGAAAGTGAAAATTTTAGCGTGAGAAGGCTTCGGTACTATTGTTAGGGAGAGACGACCACAAAGGGGAGGCCTTTTAGGGTGTAGGGTATTAATTTTCCCTAAACTTAATTCATTGTCACTTTCAAGTATACTCCGGTAGAAAACTACGATATCGCTCTGTATTAAATGTAATCGGCTATTCACATCATCTGCACGTAAGTTTATATTTCTTTCATTCTCTTTGTTTTATCGCAACTGTGATTCATAGCCTTCAAATATATCCGTTTATCGACTTCCTTTCGTAGAAATTCGAAATTTAAACTGAATTTGGACATAGTGTTGAAATGATGGATTTATTGTTGTTAATTTTGATTTTGATTATGTACATCTATTTAATCACTAATCATTAGTGTTTTTTTGTGGTTCTTAAGTGCTATGTCTATTTTATTTATTAAATTATTCTTATAAACGGAATTAGGGCAAGCGATCCAGAAGTGATCCGAGTGATTAATTGAGTATAAACGTAAACGGAATCATGGTGTAATTCGAATTATGGAAGTTATTATTTTTTTATCTGAGAGCTCATATGATTGTTTTCTTAAACTTTAATTTGATTGTGAGTTTTGGTAGAGGTAGTAAATGTATGAGGTTAAGTTAAAGCAAGAGAACACTGTACAATTGCTGCAATAGGCTTCAGTTAATTTGAGAAATTGAATGCTTAACTGTTAGACATACTAAACTAACAGCTTAACTGCTAAACATAAAACCTGCTAATTCAGTCTTTTTTTATTTCTATGAGGAAAATAGCTCTCGACCCTCCCAGTTAGTACAGTTTTTTTTAGTATCGTGCATACTGTTTATAATATATCAATAATTTTATTTTGGAACAGTGTGTTTATCATTTTGAAATTGAAATCGGTAATTCACATCTGCACGTAAGTTCACTTATTTTTATTCTCCTTGTTTTAAATTACGCAACTGCGATTTACGGCCTTTGAATATATTCGTTTACCGAATTTATTTCTTAGAATTTCGAATTATAAACGAAATTAGGACATAATGTTGGAATGATGGCGTCATTGGTAGTAATTTTGATTTTGATTACTCAAGTAATCACTAATCGTTAGTGTCTTTTTGTTGTGATTCTTAAGCGTTATGTCTAGTTGGTTAAATGATTATAAACGGGATTAGTGCATAATGCTGGAATTTGGTGTTAATCGAAGTATGAAATTTTATCCTTTATCAGAGTATGATTGTTTTCTTAGGCTTAGAATCTAATTGTGAGTTCATGTAGAAGTAGGTAGAATAGGTATGAAGCTAAGTTAAAAGAAGACTGCTAAACTTTTGAAATCGGCTAAAATTAATTTGAAAAAAGAGTGTTAAACTGTTAATCTGCTAAACACAATAAACCAACAGCTAAACTGCTAAAAATGAACCTATTGTATAGAGTAGTTTTTATATTTTATGTCTATTAACTTTAAAAATTTGAGGAAAATGGTTGTGGATCCAACCCAATCCGGTTCTCGAGCCACAGTTAGACCTATTTAAACGCTGATCTATTTAAACCCATGGCCCGTTTCGACTGTAACATGTTTGATCCTTGACCCAACCCGACCCATTTGCTAGATTTAGTACTGTGCGTACTGTTTATTTCTAAACTAACAGCTGAACTGCTAAACATACTAAATTAACAGCTGAACTGCTAATCATAAAACCTGTTAATTCAGTCTTTTTTTATTTCTATGAGGAAAATAGCTCTCGACCCACCCAGTTGATACAGTCTTTTTTAGTATCGTGCATACTGTGTATTTCTATATTTTTTCATTTTTGGAACAGTCTGTTTATCTCTAGTGTGTTCTGACTTGCAGCTTCTGGACTGTGACAGAGTGAGAATGAATACAGAAGGCGGTGATAGACTAAGCAGTTTGTCCGACGATCTCATCATCAAGATTCTCTCTTATAACGATACCAAACAAGCAATCAGAACTAGTATTCTTTCACCTAGATGGAAGAATACTTGGAAGTCAATCCCACACCTCGATTTATCTACTGACGATGATACTTCCACAACTACTTTCCCCGACTTCGCTCATTTTTTCTATTTTAACCTTGACTTCACTCGTGATCTCTCTTCTAACCATGACTTCACTCGTGTTCTCTCATCCCGTTATAATGAAGTTGAATTGGCGTCTGTTAAACTTACTGTTCGTGAGGGATTTAGGCAAGCGTTTGTGCAAACCGTTATCGAGTATGCGTATTCGCACAATGTCCAAAAGATGATTATTAAGTGGTTGGACATAATGCGTCTTGAATTACCTAATTCTCTTTTTATGTCACAGTCTGTCAAAGATTTTACTTTTATTGGACCGACCAGCATTTTTAATCAACCTAAAATCAATTCTTTTTTGGACCTACCAGCGTTAACAACCTTGCATCTTGAAAATGTTACTATTAGCAACAAGAATTGTGCCGAGTATGGTGGTCTTTTCTCCAAGTGTCCAAACCTGAAGAATCTTACTTTATTTAAGTGCGACATAGACGAAGTTAATAGTTTCATTCGCCATTCTGAATTTTCTAAACTCGCACCTGAGACGGGATTGTATTCTTATGCAAATGTAGTTGTACCTCACGTGAAGAATCTCACCGTTGTAGACTGCCGAGGCCGTTTTTTGCTTTATGCGCCTGAGTTATCTTCTTTGATGTATGAGACTTATTATTATGAGACCTTCTATGCAAATGGGTTGTCTTGTCTGGAGAAAGTGGAATTTTATATGTGTCCATTTGAGGAAGATAGTTATGCAGTTGTTGAGATTCTTCAAGGGTTTCACAATGCCAAGTTTCTCACGCTTGGATTGGAAATATTTGAGGTATTTGGTGTTTAATGATTTATATGTGCATATCTATCATCACTCAACGTTACTTATTATTATGATTTATATATTATATTTCAGGTTGCATCATTTGTGGACGAAGTCACAAATCTACCTTCTCCATTTGGTAATTTAACGAGTCTCGAGATTTATCCACGAAGGTTGGACCGAAAAAAGAATGTAAAGAAAGTAAAGATCCCAAAACAAGTCACAAACTTTCTTTTAGGTGCTTCTCCAAATGCTACTGTCTCGATATACTCACGCAAGGTACTTTCACCATTAAAAATATTTTGTTTTGTTTCCCAGCTATCATTTACTTGTTGCTATACTTTGTATATCATATCATATGATGATGATAAACTGGGATTAATGTCCATTATAAACTGTATGATAACATGCAGGAGGTGGAAGCGTTGAAGCATGCCACATCAGCACAACGAATGTTGGCTAAGTTGCAGGTGTAAGTTTCTATAGCATATATCAACTGCTGCAATAGCAAACTGTAAGTTTCTGATTTCTGTATGTTCTAAAGATAATGATAATTGTCATAAAAATGCCAACAAATGGTTTCATTTTTACTGTTTGTTTTGCTTTCAGGTTTCTGTAATCTGTTACCTTGAATCCTACAGTTAGGAAGTGCTTGTGTAAATTGGAATGGTAAAAGGTTTATGTTTCGTGTACTTTTGAATTCAGCTGAAACTTTAAGGAATTTATGTGATTTTGGTTTTAAATATGTAATATGTCTAAGTACGATCCTATGCTACTTTATGTTGTTGGGTACTTTGGATTGTTAATTACAGTAGTACACTACTATGCTAATTCATTTGTTGGAAAGTTTATTGCCACAAGTTTTTAGGCTGATTATTTCCTCTCAATCCCTTTTAATTCGGTTGCTGATTGTGAGTCTATTTACTTGTGTGGTGGAGCACATTGAGAATTAAAACTAGCGTTACATAACATAATACTTCTATTGATATTGTATTCTTATTGTTGGAAAGTTTATTTCCACACTAGTTTATTCTGTTTCTTCTTTTAGGTCAACTACGTTACTCAAAGTCAACCCCAATTCTTGAAAGGGTAATTTTTTGTCGTCAAAGTTCTGTTCTTTGGTATTACTTTCGTCTATGGCACACTCGTATTTGTTGACCTATAAACATTCAAGATCTGCTTCACAAGATTTTGTATCCTGCTATGTTATACCCTGATCTATTACAGAAAATTCAGTTTGAACATCCTATCGGGTTTCCTAGTCAGCAGAAATAAATGACTTACTACATAGACTCGCAGATTCAGAAAGGTGAGATTTTCATAATTGGAGAAAGAGTAAGACTTTTACCTCTTTTGAGACCACCACATGGTTTACAGACTTGCCCCTTATTAGTTAAGTAATCTTGATTTGTTCAAGTTTATTACTCTATACTGTATATTATTATATACTAGGGGTAAGAGCGCTTGCAACTAGTTAACAAAAATGTTAAAGCATACTGGCTCTGTATTAAATTTTCATTTCACATCCTATGAAATTAAAGAGTAAATCACAAGGTAATTGCAGCGGTTGTAAAAGGATACTTTGAGTTTACAAAATTCATTATCTGTATATACACATGTTTTTGCTATTTCTTATCACGACATCATTTGGTAACTACCGTTTTTGTTGTTTGTTTGACAGCAAAAACATGTAAAGGATATCAACTATGAGTTTGAGCGAAAGTAACATAAAAGTAAGCTATCGTTTGGCTTGAAATATATTAAATTTGGAATTGTATATATGCGGGGTCAAGTGCCCCACGAATTACCAAGTATATAAAGCTCGATTGTTTTAATGAGAAGTAATTGGTGTTAGGGATCGAATGGAACGAATACCAGTCGATTAGGGTTATTGGAATGTGTAACCTCAACAATGAGGCTTAAACCCGTTTATATACTGCAGCCCAGACATAGTTGTGTAAGACAGTCGGTCGACTGAGTCACACAGTCGGTCGAGTGTGTGGACACACTCGGTCGACTGTGTCTACAGTTTAACTCATTGATTTATTCAAATAATTAAGCGCGCACACACACATATATAATCAATAGTCAACAATCTACGTTATTACATGACCAAATGTATTACACGATAAATATATCTACGGCTGGGGATTACATGTACCAACAATTAATTTTTTTAGTTTTTATTTTATATGTTCTAAGTTGATAATAACTATCATAAAATTGCTAAACTGGTGTCATTTTGATTTGTTTTGCTTTCAGGCTTCAATGTTTTGTTATCTGTTAGACTGTTCCCTGAATGCAACACTCAGATTGCTTGTGTAAGCTGAATTGGTAAAAGTTGTATATTACGTGTATGCTTATGGAATCAGCTGATTGATCATGTGGTTGTTTTCTACTATGATACACAACTTAATTAGATGGTTGAGTGAATTGGGTTTTAAATATGTAATATGTCAAAGTAGTATCCTATTGCTAGTTTATGTTGTTTGGATACTTAGATTGAAAGTACTTATATATGTGTATGCTACTATGCTAGTTCCTATTGTTGGAAAGTTTATTTTTACAAGTTTCACTTTGATTATTTTCGCTTCATCCTTTTTATCTAGGTTGCTGATGTTTTTTTTTCTACTCGTGTGATGGAGCACATTGAGTGTTAAAACTAGCATTTCCGTCGTACATCCATTTTCAGCAGATCGAGAGTTAAAACTAGCTAAAACTAGCATTTACATACTACATTGATTTACATAAATTTATGCGTAGTCTTACCGGTTTATAGTTTACAGTGTACTGATGTGAAAACATTAGTTAGTGTGTGATAATCATAGCTATGAAGGTGACATTTGAATAACAAGTTTGCAAGTGTTATTTGCAGATGACCGAACAAGCGTAAATGGAAAAGGATATAATGGGTAGTTTGCACAAAATAGTCTGTATGTATCAAAAAGTAATGTGGGATCATCATTGTTATATAGGTTTACTTGTTTCGAGCCCTTCGTTGTTGTTTCCTATCTTGTATCGATTTGGGGGGTCTTACATCAATAGATGAAGGTCCCTTTAATTTTAAGAGTAAATTTTTTAACCAAAATCAAAATCTGTTATCTTGTTTTTCATATATTGACGAGTTTAATAAAATTTCTCTATTTTTTCGATCCATGCATTAGATAAAGGTTGTACAATAATGTCCACAAAGTAAATGAATAACAATGAAGGTTAGACTAATATATACTCGTAGTTAACTTATGATGATTTTATATGTTATCGTGTTATTTGGCTTCATTGGGTAGAAAACTTATTCCACTAAATATGTAACAATAATGTCTTTAACTTTTGTTATAACGTTCATTTATCGATTCTCCATCTCATTGATGTGAAACTGAACAATTGTATTTATGAACTTTTTCCCATTTCACTTTTACTATGATAAAAGTTTTATTTTCTTTTATGGAGTACTTGATAGTTTCATGTCTTCTCTCAAACTTGTTAAAATCTTGTGAAGATTTATCAATTAACTATAAGAATAGTTGATGGATATGAAATTTTTTAAGAAGCATACCGTAAATACAAACTATTAGCGCAAATTAGTCATACGATCTCTGTAAATTCTTAGTCACATGATCAATGAGTATCATTCAAGTTGTTCATTTTCATGAATTTACTCTCGTTTTTCATAATCTACTAGTGTTGAAATGATGGAGTTATTAATTTTGATTATGTATATCTATTTAATCACTAATTATTAGTGTTTTTTTTTTTTTTTTTTTTTTTTTTGTGGTTCTTAAGTGTTATCTCTATTTTATTTATTAAATTATTATTATAAACGGAATTAGGGCAAGCGATCAAGAAGTGATCCGATTGATTAATTGATTATAAACGGAATTAGGCATAATGTTCGAATCATGGTGTAATTCGAATTATGGATAATAATTTTTTTTATCTCACAGCTCTTATGATTGTTTTCTTAGAGCACTGGGAGTGGTGACTGATGTCACTTGGCATGTCAGGCCTGACTTGCTGAGTCAGAAAAAGTGGGTAGTGGTGACCTCTGTCAGTTGAGCATGTCAGTTTATATTTTTATTATTATTTTTATTATTTTAATTATGACATAAATGAATATAATTATAAAAATTAACATAAATAGAAATAACTTCCATTAAAATAAAAATTAAACATTACATTTCCTAATAATAAAAAACCATACGATTCCTAAAAATTTAAAAAAAAAAATTGCGATTAAAAAGTTACAATTCGTTAACTATTTCGTCATCGCGATTATGCCATAGATGCGAAACTAGAGTATGTCGAAGATACTCATGCTCGTCTTTGTCACGCAGCTCTTTTGTCTTCTCGGCATATACATCACACCTTTCGTACCAAGTTGATCCTTATAGGTTGTTGACAGGCAAGTATTACCACGTTATTTCGATAGGCAAATATACTTTTCATTGCGTTAACCAAACTTTCTTCGTCGGAACTACTCATTTTTAAAGAAATATTTTTATTTAGATGATAGAATTTGGATTTGATTGTGGGAGTATATGTTGAGTAAAATGGATGTAAAATGATATGTGTTTGTGTTTGTATGTGTTATGTATATGTAGCATTAAAAAAGAAAAAATAAAAATAAAAAAAGCCAACGGTCCAATATAGAGCCGTTAGATGTATTTTTTTTTTAATTTTTTTTTTAATAAACCGAACCCCAAATTTCCGTCGCCTGGGCGACTGACGAGGCCGCGACTGAACCTCGATCAAGGGATGGGGAGTGGGGCGACTGGGAACGAGGTGTGGGACGGGGTAAGTGACACCCTCTACTCCCACCGCTCTTAGGCTTTAAATCTGATTGTGAGTTTTGGTAGAGGTAGAAAATGTACGAGGTTAAGTTAAAACAAGAGAACACAGTACAATTAAATGTACGAGGTTAAGTTAAAACAAGAGAACACAGTACAATTGCTGCAATAGGCTTATGTTAATTTGAGAAATTGAATGCTAAGCTGTTAAACATACTAAACTAACAGCTTGAAATTGCTAAACATAAACCAGTTATACAGGCTTTTTTATTTCTGCAAGGTAAATAGCTCTCGACCCAACCTGACCTGCAGATTGACCCGGCCCAGAAGTGTAAGTGTTATGTCCATTTTATTAAATTATTATAAACGGAATTAGGGCATGCGAGCCAGAAATGATCTGAGTGATTAATTGATTATAAACGGAATCAGGGATAATGTTGGAATCATGGTGTAATTCGAATCATGATTGTTTTCCTAGGCTTTGGATTTGATTGTGAGTTCTTGTAGAGGCAGAAAAGGTACGAGGTTAAGTTAAAGCAAGAGTGCTAAACTTCTGAATATAGTACAGTTGCTGAAATAGGCCTCGATTAATTTGAGAAATTGATTGCTAAACTGTTAAACATACTAAACTAACAGCTGAACTGCTAAACATAAAACCTGTTAATACAGTCTTGTTTATTTTTATGACAGTCTTTTTTAGCATTGTGCATACTGTTCAGTTCTATATTTTTTTTGGAACAGTCTGTTTATCTCTATATAGTGTGTCCTGATTCTTGCTTTATGTTATTGAAAATCCGCAGCTTTTGGACTGTGATAGAGTGAGAATGAATACAGAATGCGATAGACTAAGCAGTTTGTCAGACGCTCTCATCATTAAAATTCTTTCTTATATCGACACCAAACAAGCAATCAGAACAAGTATTCTGTCACCTAGATGGAAGAATACTTGGAAGTCAATTCCACACCTCGATTTATCTACTGACGATGATACTAGTTTTCCTGACTTCGCTCTTTTTCTCGATATTAACCATGACTTCACTCGCGATCTCTCTTCTAACCATGACTACACGTGTTCTCTCTTCTCGCAATATTGAAATTGAACTGGCGTCTGTTAAACTTAGTGTTCGTCATGGATTTAGGCAAGCGTTTGTTCAAACTGTTATCGATTATGCGTATTCGCACAATGTCCAAAAGATGACTATTAAATGGTTGGACATAATGTGTCTCGAACTACCTATTTCTCTTTTTATGTCCCAGTCTGTCAAAGATTTTACTTTCATTGGACCGACTAGCATTTTTAATCAACCTAAAATCAATTCATCTTTGGACCTACCAGCGTTAACAACTTTGCATCTTGAAAATGTCACTATTAGCAACAAGAATTGTGCCGAGTATGGTGGTGTTTTCTCCAAGTGCCCAAACCTGAATAATCTAACCTTGTTTAAGTGCGACATAGACGATCCTAATAATTTCATTCGCCATTCTGAATTTTCTAAACTCAAACCTGAGACGGGATTGTATTCTTATGCAAATGTAGTTGTACCTCACGTGAAGAATCTCACCGTTGTAGACTGCCGAGGCCGTCTTATGCTCTATGCACCGGAATTATCTTCTTTGATGTATGAAACTTATTATTATGAGACCCTTCTACGCAAATGGATTGTCTTGTTTGGAGAAAGTGGAATTTTATATGTGTCCATTTGAGGAAGATAGTTATGCAGTTGTTGAGATTCTTCAAGGGTTTCACAATGCCAAATTTCTCACGCTTGCATTGGAAATTTTCGAGGTATTTGGTCTTTAATGTTTATACATGCATATCTATCAGCACTCTACTTATTATTATGTTATATATATTATATATTATATATATTATTTTTCAGGTTCCATCATTTGAAAGAGAAGTCTCTGGTCTACCTTCTCCATTTGGTAATCTAATGAGTCTCAAGATTTATCCACGGAGGTTGGATCGAGAAAAGAATGTAAAGAAAGTAAAGATCCCAAAACAAGTCAGAAACTTTCTTCTAGCTGCTTCTCCAAATGCTAGTGTCTCCATATACTCACGCGAGGTACTTTATTTTTTAAGAATATTAACATACTTTGTATATCATATGATAATAAAAGCGGATTAATGTTCATTATAAACTGTATGATAACATGTAGGAGATGAAAGCATTGAAGGATGCCACATCCGCACAACGAATGATGGCCAAATTCCAGGTGCTAAATCCGTATATTGCAAGTTGATAACTGTCACAAAAATGGTGCCATTTGTTTTGCTTTCAGGTTTGAATGTTTTTGCCATCTTGTATCCTCAATGCAACAGTCATATGGTTTTCTGCTGATCAATCATATGGTTATTTGATTTGATGTTATGCTACATATCTTTGGATGGGTATGTAATTTGGGTTTCCAATATGTAATATGTCAAAGTCAAAGTAGGATACTATCTTAGTTACTGTTGTTGGGTACTTGGATTTTTAAGTACTTTTATGTGTACTCTACTATGCTACTTTCTGTTTTTTGGAAAGTTTATTTCCTCATGTTTTTAGCTTGATTATTTCCGCTTAATCCTTTCTATATCTTCGTTGCTTATTGTGAATGTATCTACATGTGTGATGGAGCACATTGAGAGTTAAATCTAGCTTTTAAAAACTTCATTACTTTTCATAAATTTATTTATGCCTAGTGTTATCAGTTTATAGCTTACAATTTACTGATGTGAAAAATACTAATTAATGTTTGTGATCATCATAGCTATGAAGGTGACATTTGAATAACAAGTTTGCAAGTGTTATTTGCAGATGACCGAATAAATGTAAAACGGTATAATAATTGATATTATTACCATTACCTTACCACTATATACTAACACTCACCAAGAATTTTGTAGTTTCAATAGTTTAGGTTCAAACTGCAATCTGCTTCTCACCTTTGCCTCAATTTACACAACGACCCCTCAACTTTACCTCTTTTCAGGGGTAAAAAGTGTAAATATACAATTTTAATAAAATAAAATAAACTACTTCCACCCGAATTTTTAGCGGGTCCTATCTTCTTGCTCGACGCGAGTTAAATTTTTCCGAGCCCACCGTTCAACTCAAAAAAATCTCACGAACACAACGGGACTAAGTATGCGCGAAACGGACACTTCAAAAAAAAAACCCTCAATACCTCGGATTATATTCAATACATATACACAACTATAACACGCTCCGTTAACTATGAATACGCAACTCAAAGGCCCCGCGGCATCGCGCGCAGTGGCGGAACTTGAACCCGGACACATGGGGCGAATGTAAAAATTTAATAAAAGTTTCAATGCCAGGAGGGTAAACACTAAAAAAACCCTTATTTGTTAGTAAAAAAAAAAATTTAGTGTAAATTTTTTTTTTTTCAAATCCGGAGGAGGCGGGCACCCCCTCCGGATATAACTAAGTTCCGCCCCTGATCGCGCGGGCTCATTTTTCTAGTTGTATAAAATAGCCGAAAGTGCTAATATAAGTATTCTGGAATTTTATAAATGTAGAAAACTAGTGACTGTTCGTTGGAAATGTTATAGCCCAAATACTCGTAAGCTTATAATAATTGATATATAATATATAATTATATATTTATAAAGTAGCCGAAAGTGCTAACATAAGCATTCTGGAATTATATAAATGTAGAAAACGAATGTCTATACATTGGAACTGTTATAGCCTGGATACTCATAAGCTTGTGTCGATGGTTGTTTTTTTTTTTTAATGAGTTGAGGTATTTTGATCTTATTTTACGATCGATCCTACTAATGTGGTATTGTGGTCAGAGGGTTTATATCAATTTTGTAGAACCTTTAAGTAAAGTATGATTTTACAATGTCAATTCTAATTTAAGATCTCGATTTTGATAAGAATGAAACCATTACAAGATGACTTTTTGCGTGATATACTCACAAGTCACAACTCACAAGAGGTGGTTAAATCTCAAACATATATTAGAAACATATGTTGGGTTGCATAGGAAAATGATTGTAAACACACAACCGATTAGACTATCTTAAAATAACTATAACGAAAAAAATATCGTCTCTTTACCAGATTTTGCCAAGATGAATATGATCTCGATTTTAAAATCTTTTACCTCTTAGTGGTACCGTAAAATTATTTTTACTGGAATCTAGACGTCTTATATATATGAAAACAAATAATTGAACTTTGATACTTTGTACTATCTACACATGTAGGTGGGCATGATGTTATTGAGCTATATTTCTCAGGTTGCTATTTGGGTTGGGGTAATGATATATACACAACCAAATTTTACAAATACACAATCAAACATGCTTTACAGTATTGTACAGTACAACACTGTAAAACATGTTTGGTTGTATATTTGTAAAAATTGATTGTGTATATATCACTACCCTTTGGGTTGTAGTGAGAATTATTTATATCTGGACTTTTTTTTAGCTTCGGGCATACAATAAAAGAATTATTACATCTAAAATTATTTATTACTTTTTTTTTTTTTTTTCAAATTTATCCTCTATCTTATCACTTTCAATAACTCAAATTTAGAGACAAATATGAAAAATCATGAAAAACAACATGCTGAAACATTGTGAATTATTGTCGGAATTTAAATTCCATATATAATAATGGTTTTATCATGTGATTTTAGGACACACATTAGATATTTCCTTATTTTAATGATATATTAACAAATCACAAAATGCAATCCAGAGTGCAACATGGACCGGTTCAAACGACCCTTACAATCAAAGGTTGGAAATTCAATGTTTGGAGTGAGAATCGAACCTGGGTTGTCAGTACCCTGAGTTGAATCTCACCTCATACCACCCAAGTCGAAGCTTCTGTAGTAATGACCCTTACATGTTGTTAGAATAAAACTTAATAGACTTTAACTAGACCAAACTGTTATTGATCGTTCTTGACTCTTCTAATTGCATACAAGCGTATGTTTTATTTCACCTTTTTGAACTCCGACTATAATGTGTAATTTACTAGAAGCCTCGGAAACAAAGAAAAGATGTGTACAATTTTGTAAAATTTACTTTGTGTTGGAACTTTTTATAGACATGGTCCACTTGCTAATTTATGGAATGTTAGCTCACTAATCACGACAGACTCTTTAAATAAGAAAACAAATACATATTCTTTCTTATCTTGGTAACAAATCAATATTGTAAAGATGAATTATCTTTAAATATTGTCTATTATTTCCATGCCAGCTTGTCAACAACTAACTGTTTAAAACACTTTTGCACAATTTCACCACTACATGATAGTGACTTTCTATCCATAGCAGTAGACCGCAACTCACAAGCACATAAATAAAATACGAAAGTGTACATGGGATTCGTTGGGGGGTACGGACAAAGTGCAATCACGTGACATGAAAAAAGATACTAGTAGTTGGCGTACCATTGAAGGACTATGGTAAATGGCTAACACGGATCAATCTATTAAAAGAGGTTGCGGTATCCACGTGAAAGGTGTATCATGAAAAAGATATGGGTTGAAAAAGTAAATTATCTTCCTATTCCACATTTTTATCCTATTTTGCTTTTTTACCCACTAGTGACTGGTGAGTAACTTTAACATTTCACATCTTTACCCCATCCTCAAAACTTCAAAACTTTAATTTGTTAGCCAAACGTTGTAAATTATGTTAATGAGTTTGGACAACATTTATGATATATTTCCGAGAAAAAGGATCTAGTTTTGACTAGTCAAGAACCAATCATTCAGCGGATATGCGGTAAGAAAACATGTATCAGAAATATAAAACAAACTTTAGAATGATTGAACGACCTTGAACACAGACATCGGTTCAGTCATACCATTTTTGTAAACGGTGCCGTCTCAACCGACTAGTTGATTATATGACTAGATCGTCCAATTTCGCCCAAAAAAAGTCTAATTAGTCGATCAACGCTAAAAGTCAAAAAGTACTGTTTGTAGTATTAGAATATTAAGGTATTGGAATATTAAGATGGGTCAAGTCGGATTCTATAGATTTGGTTGGACCCATCCAAACATTTTAATAGATAAGTAGAATCCGGCATGACCCATCTTAATATCTAATACTACAATGATCTAATACAAAAATAGGTCTGAATCTATTTTATTCAATCAAAGTCAAGGTTCGTCAAAGTTAAGTCAAAATACACTCGGATTTTGTGCCACATACAAATGTTTGAAATATTTATGTTTGGTATTTTTATGTTTAATACATACGATATGTATATGTTAAATATATATTACTAAAAGTATACGTTAGTCAATGTCCGACTCAACCCCAACAAAACCGACTAGTCGTTTCAAAGTCCCAAGCGACTCGTCCCCGTCTCGCGACTTTTCCAACCACTCGTTATACATGGTATCGCACAATAGCACTAAACATTACTCATGATTGAATTGTTGTCCCATATCAACAAATGTTGTAAAGTATGATTGAAGGCCATGAGTTTGTCATATATAAAGTTTACATAAGGACAGAATCCAAGAGCAGTATCACATCATAGCACAGAAAAATCAAATGAAAAAAAAAGGATGATAGAGTAGGCCTTTAATAATGCACATCACCAACCTGCAATAAACAAATATAGGCATGGGGTGGAAAAGAAGTCCAAAAACTCCAGCTATGATTCAATAAAGAAGAGCATCACTCAATCTTTAAATTACTAATAATAATCATAACCAGCATGCAAAGTGTTAAAGGCATGTCCAACAACACTAATGTAGTAGATGATAAGGCAAATTAGGGGCACATTTTTTTTTCTTCTATATACACAAAAACTACCCTTTAAACAATAAAAGCCTCTTAATTAATAATAAACTTACTTTTTTCCGTGTAATCCTGACCCATGGAACCAAATTTAATTGTTTGTTTTGTCACATTTGGTGCACCTCAGCCAATGGATTCTTGATTATCCCACTACCACCACCTTGCAGGCGAAATCCAGAGTTGTGAAGGTTATACGATTCATGATTCTTGTTCTTGACAGATGGCGATGAAGAATAACGTGAGGATGAATGTTGAATTTCAGTTTTCTTCCAAAGCTTAGAGCTCAACAGATCTGCACCTGGTAACTTGCAGCACAATGTAGGTGCAGGCTTTGAGACACGTCCAGTTGACTTTGCTAAGTCAAATGAAATCTCATCTAGTGTTGACTCTAGACCGTGCACACGAGACTCCAGTGACCGCATCCCGTTCTGTGAGCTCCCAATAAATTTCTACAATTTCAACAGATAGTAATTTTATTAGGTATTAGTTGTAATTAAAATTTTTAACTCAGTTCTTGTAAAAAAAAAAGGGGGTTGAAATAATAGTAGGATTAGTTGGACTGCAACCAATTGGTGGGAAGATAAACTAATTACCTAAGCCCCACATTAAGTTATTGTTTACCTATATTATGTTGTGTCTACATATGCTAGTGTAATAGAGAAGGCACGAGACATTATTATTATTATTATTAATAATTCCAAAAAACAACCAAACAGTTTCTTTAGAAACAAACCAACTCAATTAAACTGGAAAAAGCTGCATATACAATATATGTACCTAAACCATTTTCAAATTGAAATAAAATATTTCATTACCTCAGTATTTTTGCAATGTCACAAATTTTTTTTTTTATCAGAAGCATCCATAACATGCTTAGTACCATTGATGGTTTGATGATGAAGTCAAAACAGCCTAAACTTTTATAATGATAACAACTGAACAAAAATAGTACGCAACTAAAAATAATTCTAAATATAATACTGCCTTTTATAAAAACAGGGGTACAAATTTACCAGTATTGTCCAGTTTAATTACACCACAGTTTAATAAATATGAAGTGTTAAGCAAATTACCTCAAGGAGATCAAATAAATTGGACTGTCGGTTTTCAATTTGAGCAAGTTGGTTACGAATCAAAGACAAGTCCTCAGAATCACGTGGAACTAAATTGATATTCGAATCAGCATTGCCCCCTGCATCTCTGGAACTTGACCTCTCTTCATAATATTGAGGTTCATAAATTTTTTCATCAGAAATTTCACTGAAGAGGGCCCGTTTCATTTCTTGTTTCATAGGCATACGTTTAAGACGACTATCATCCTTAGTAACCATAGTTCCAGGAGGAGTACATACAGGTGTATCAAGTTTCTGCTCATTAGGCTTTTTCCGATCCAGCTTACGGAACATGGCCGGACCAGTTTTCCTACTGCTAGTTTCAAACAAGCTTCTTCCAGTAGCAGAAGTGGTTGAAGAGCCATCAAGTGAAATTCGCTTGCTCATTATTTGGGGTGTTTGTGGTGGATTTCGCACATCAGCTTCCTCTGCCATATCACACACACAACATCAATTCAAGTTCCTTTCCTAAATCTAGGTGCACTACGGTAATTAAATCTACAATTTAACTTTATTAAATAATAATAAAAAAGAAAAGCCTGATACCTTTAGAAGAATGTGATCCCGGAGGTGGTGATACCTCCTCCTTCAACAAGTCAGGAATCGCATTCCAAGCTTCAATCATCTGATTCATAGTCTCCCTAACACCTTTCACCTACAAAATAATAATAATTCATATAAATCATACTTATCCACCTCTACAAATTGAAATATTAATTAAACAATACCTTATCGAATTTTTTCGCCTCAAATGTCTTCAAACACGAACTTTTAAATTCCGGCAACAAATCAGTCTCAACAACAGCCAATTTCTCAAGCACCTCAGCTGCCGCTTTCCTCACAGTCCAATCCTCACTTTTAGCCACAAATTCAACCATAATCGTCACTAAATTTCTTACAACAACCGGATTCGAAGCAGCACCAACACTAATAACACTCGTTACGACACTCAACAATGCCGTTTTCGCCTTAAAACTATTATTCTTCAACAGCTTCTCGATCCTCGGTAACAACCGCCTTAAATAAGCCGTGTCCGGATCCGGTGCGCCGTTAATAACGGACGCTAAACATAACGCCGCACCGATCTGTGAATTCGAATCCTGTTCTGTTACCAGCGCGTCAACTAACGGTTTCGCAACCGCAGTAAAAGGCGGTTTAGTGATGTGAGACGCGATTGAGCCGGTGGCGGCAACGCAAGCGGACCGGATGACGGTGTCTGGATCACGGAGACGGCGGATCACGGCGGAGATGAGTTTTGACAGGTAAGGTGATAAAACGTCACCGTGTGCTTCGGATAATGTAGAGATTAAACGGACGCATTGTTTACGTACCGGAGATTTATCGGAAGCGTCGGTGACGGAGATTGAAGACAGGAACGGTGGAATTGAGTCGTGAGTTAGGGTTTTGGCGATGGATTCGAGCTCGTTGACGGCTGCAGAGTGTGTGTCACGGTCGGAAAGTTTGTGGAGGCATACGAGTATCCGGTGTTTGAAGTCACGTGATGGTGAAGTGTATTGTTTAGGTAACGACATTTTGGAATTTTGAGGAGTGAGGGTGGATTATGGTGGTAGTGGTGGAGGTTTGTCTGTAAGTTCCGGCAGCATTGATCGGCGTGTACGACGGCGTTCCGGTGTGGTGTTTCCGTGCTTTTGGGTTTAAGAAGAAAGAATGTATATGCGTTTAGTTATGTCTAAATAGGATGCCACTTTATTTTAGTTACACAAAAAAAATAAAAAAACAATTGTCTAAGATAAAGTTATTATCACATATACTTATTCTCTACTTTTCTTCTACTTTTCAGTTTTATTCATTATTTTTTACCTATACTTTTATCTTATTTAAATAAATCAAGAGTATAAAAGTACTTTAACCGATTATTCTTTCTATTTATAGAAGTGAACTATTAATTTGAGACGGACGAAAAAGGAAAGTTGGACTATTAATATGAGACGGAAGGATTATTTTTCTATTCTAATTATTACTACAAGTCTACAAGGTAAAAAATATATTACTACAAGGTAAAAAGTATGAATAATATTACTATAAGGTAAAAAGTATGAATAATGACATTCAATATGCAATTTGGTAGAACCATAAGACCATTCTCAACCATAAAACCCTTCTTCATACACATAAGCGCCACATCATCATTTCCTCTAAATTTCATTCTCATCACTAACTTATCACGATTCACTTTCGACTATGACATATCATCACATGGACCCACCTTTATTTAATATTAAAATTATTATTATAATTTTGTATTAATATTAATATTAATATTAATTAACAATATTATTATTATTATTATTGTTATTATATTATTATTATTTAAGGAGTATTAATTATGATTTATATTTATATATATATATTATATTATATTATTATATTATTATTAATTAATATTAACAAACAAATAATACTAGCATTACTCCGTACATTTATTATACTAAAAAAGAACATAAAAAGAAAAATCATACACAATATATGGAGCCCACCAGTCCTCCTCTTCTTCTACTTTCCTGTATCTTCTATATTTATTTATATACGTATATATCTATATCTATATCTATATCTTCTTCTTCTTCTTTATTTACCTTCAACCCTTCCATTTTTAACAATAAAAATATATATAAAAAAAACTGAAAAGAGCCCACACTCTTCGTCTTGAATTATGCTATTTATCCACGAAAACCATAACGAGCTTGGATTGGCGATGTGAAGACAGCTCCCTACTATCAGCGTGTTTTGATTGGCAAGGTGAGAACGAGTGGAACACTAGTCCATTGGGATTGCTCTTGTTAAAATACAATGCAAATTTAGAATAATATGGAATTATTAAATGTATATGGGTAAAATATCTAGATATTAATATGTATAAGAAAATATCTAGATATTAGAATATGAGAGAAAAATCTAAAAATTGAAATGTAAAAGAAAAATCTAGATATTTGTAGGTTGTAGAAATATCTAGATATTTATATATCCATGGAAATATCTAGGTTCTAGAATGTTCCATGGAGTAGTATAAATATGGGAGGAGATTTCATTTGTGGTGAGTGAAGTGTGAGTAAGTGAAGTGTGAAGTAGAGAAGAAGTAAGAAGTGAAGAAGAGTTAGAGGTGGAAGTTGTGAAGAAGTAAGAGTGTGAGTTGAGTCCATAATATTGTAATTGTTTCTTTGTATTAATAAAAGTGTTCTTTGTTAAGTTTCCCGGTTAAGCCTCAGTTTGTGTTTAAATTCTTAGTGCACTTGTGTTGTTCTTCTTATATGGTCGGCTCTGCCGCCTAAGTGATACATGGTCGGTTATACCGCCTAAATGATATATGGTCGACACTGTCGCCTAAGCATTATTGTGCACTAAGGATTCATAAAATCAAAGGCTAACCAACGTCAAAGTGTTGGTGTAGTAAGTGAGTATAACCTAGGTCCTCTATAGTGGGTGTGTTGGGCTCGTCGAAGCTTCCAACAATTGGTATCAGAGCGGGTCGTTCGGGACCATTGCTAGTGGAGGTACTCATCGGTAAACGTTGGACGTTTACATCGTCTTGTTAACACCAAGGCCCTAAGGGAGATTCTGTCAGAGCACAGGTAGGAACTGTGAAAGCTCATCGGTCTGGGACCAAGCTTATTGAACGTTGGACGTCATGATGTCGGATCTTGCAAGTACGAGCAGTGGAATCAAGAGTCTCAATAACCACAACTATGGTTATTGGCGGACTTGCATAGAATCCTACCTACAAGGACAGGATTTATGGGAAATAGTTGCTGGCAGTGACACAACGCCTCCACCGAAAGAAAATGCCGAAGCCTTGAGAAAATGGAACATCAAGGCCGGGAAGGCTTTATTTATATTGAAGACTACAATCGAGGAGGATCTATTGGAGCACATCCATGACGAGAAAACACCAAAGGCAGCTTGGGAAACTTTTGAAAAATTATTTTCAAAGAAGAATGAAGCACGCCTCCAGCTCTTGGAAAACGAGCTCGCAGGTATCTCACAAGGAAGTCTGTCTATTTCTCAGTATTTCACCAAGGTAAAATCTATTTGTCGTGAGATATCTCAACTTGCTCCTGAAGAGAAAGTGAGTGATGCAAGGATGAAGAGAATTATCATCCACGGCTTAAGATCCAAGTATAATGGATTTATAGCCGCTGTGAGAGGATGGCCTACTCAACCATCATTAATAGAGCTGGAGAATTTATTGGCTAATCAAGAGGCATTAGCCAAGCAGATGAATGAAGTAACCATAAAAGACGGAGAAGATGCACTCTTCACTAATAAGAAGAAAGCAACATCTCGAAGACAAGATGCGATGAAAGAAAGTCAGACATATGGGTGGAAGGGTCACCCAAAATCAAAAGGCAACGCTTCAGGGGGAGCTCAACAAGGAAGAAGAGATCATCGCCAATAATACGGGGAAAATGATAAGAGAAAGAATGGTGAATGCTTCAATTGTGGCAAGAAGGGTCATTTTGCTCGAGATTGTAGATTTCCCAGAAGGCGAACTTTCGAAGAAAATGTGTCCGCCGCAAGAGATGAGAAGAAAGAGGTCACATTCGAAGCAACCATTAATGAGGAAACATGGGATGCAGAAACTGGACTCTCTGTTGAAGCTGACATAGATGATCAAGCTCTTACAACAACTTTAAAGTCAAAAATAAACTACAAAGATGATTGGATCATCGATTCTGGATGCTCAAATCATATGACCAACGATGAGACGAAGCTGCAAGAAATGGAGGATTACAAAGGAAAGAGAGTCGTGTTGACAGCCGACAATTCAAGGTTGTCTATTTCTCACATTGGAAAGACAATAATTCCAAATGAAGGCGACTCTCATAAGCTCCAACTCGAGAAGGTGTATCTTGTCCCTGGCCTAAAGAAGAATTTACTGTCAGTACCACAATTGACAGCAGAAGGGAATTATGTGCTCTTTGGACCAGAAGATGTGTCCGTATTCAAGAGAGTGAAGGTGGTTGGCAATCCAATTATGCAAGGAAGAAGAATAGAGTCGGTTTATGTACTATCTGCTGAAACAGCATATGTGGATAAGACTCGAAAGAATGAGACGGCTGATCTTTGGCATGAACGTCTTGGACATGTGGGCTACAACAAGTTAAAGGAGATGATGGTGAAACACATAGTAAATGGACTTCCTCAAATTGATATCCGAACAGATACAATATGTGCTGGATGTCAATTTGGCAAAGCTCATCAATTGCCATTCAAGGAGTCAGAGCATCAGTCCAAGACACCACTAGAGCTCATACACTCAGATGTCTTTGGCCCAGTGAAACAAACATCACTTGGAGGAATGAAGTATATGGTGACATTCATTGATGACTTCTCAAGGTATGTGTGGGTTTACTTCATGAAAGAAAAGTCGGAGACTTTTCAGAAGTTTAAAGAGTTCAAGAAGAAGATAGAAAGTGAGCTCAATAATAAGATTAGGTGCTTACGCACAGATAATGGAGGAGAATATTTATCAACCGAGTTCAATATCTATCTTGAGAAGCACAAGATCAGAAGGCAATTAACTTGCCCCAATACTCCACAACAGAATGGAGTGGCGGAACGCAAGAATCGTCACCTTGCCGAAACTTGTCGAAGTATGCTTCATGGTAAGAATGTACCAGGCAGATTTTGGGCCGAATGTATGAGGACGGCATCGTACGTGATTAACAGACTCCCACAAACAAAGTTGGGATATATTTCACCATATGAAAGATTATGGAAGATCAAACCAACCGTCAACCATCTCAAAGTTTTTGGATGTGTATGCTACGTCTTCGTGCCAGATCATCTACGAAGCAAATTTGAGAAGAAGGCAATTCGGTGCATTTTTGTCGGTTATGATGAATCAAGAAAAGGATGGAGATGTTGTGATCCAAATACCGGAAAGTGTCATACTTCAAGAAATGTGGTATTTGATGAAGCGTCTTCATGGTGGTCACCTCAAAAGATAGAGCTTCCAGAATCTCATGGATTAGAAGAAGGTCCAGAAGAAAAAGAAGAACATAAAGAGCACATATCTGATCCAATTAAAGAAGGAGATGGATCGTACTCTAAGGAAACGAGTCCATGGAAAACTGGGGTACATCAATCTACATCCGAAGAGGTTCGTCCAAGCCAAATGGATGCCGAGGAGCACGTGCAAGAATTACGGAGATCAACAAGGTCGAGGAAACCTAATCCAAGGTATGCCAATGCTGCTCATGTGGATGAATCAATACCTATTGAGCCTTCCACTTATGAAGAAGCAGCACAAAGTCAAGAATGGAAGAAAGCGATGGAAGAAGAAATTAATGCACTAAAAGAAAACCAGACATGGAGTTTAGTTCCAAAGCCAAAAGATGTAAAACCAATATCTTGTAAATGGGTTTACAAGGTGAAGACTCGATCAGATGGCTCCATTGAAAGGTATAAAGCTTGACTTGTTGCTAGAGGTTTTTCTCAACAATATGGGCTGGATTATGAAGAAACGTTTAGTCCAGTGGCGAAGATCACAACAATTCGAGCTCTACTAGCTTTAGCCGCTAGCAAATCTTGGAAGCTGTGGCAGATGGATGTCAAGAACCCTTTCTTACATGGAGAACTTGACAAAGAAATTTATATGGAGCAACCAAGAGGCTTTGAGAACAAGTTTCACCCTGACCATGTCTGCAAATTAAAGAAAGCACTATACGGCTTGAAGCAGGCTCCAAGAGCTTGGTACGGGAAAATTGGTGAGTTCTTAGTACAAAGTGGTTTCACAGTTGCTCCTTCAGATTCTAGTTTATTTGTGAAACAAGATCAAGGAAAACTAGCCATAGTTCTAGTATATGTGGATGACTTAATCATCACGGGAGATCACTATGAGGAGATCCAAAGAACAAGAGAGAATCTGTCTATCAGATTTCATATGAAGGAGCTTGGAGAACTCAAACATTTTCTTGGACTCGAAATAGAGCAGAAAAGAGAAGGATTATTTCTGGGACAACAGAAATATGCGCGAGATCTTTTACAAAAGTACGGAATGCTTAATTGCAAACCTATCTCAACTCCGATGGATCCGAATACAAAACTACGAGCAGATGAAGAAAAAAGTCTTCAAGATGTTACCATGTATCGAAAGATGGTCGGAAGTCTTATTTATCTCACACTAAGCCGGCCAGACATATCTTATGCAGTTGGAGTGGTAAGTCGATACATGAGCAATCCGAAGAAGCCTCACCTTGATGCTGTACGACGCATCTTAAGGTATGTTAAAGGCACTATTAACTTTGGTATTTTATACAAGAAAACTAAAGAATGTCACGTGACTGGATATTGTAACGCCGATTACGCTGGAGACTATGATACACGACGGTCAACAACTGGATACATGTTTAGTCTTGGATCGGGAGTAATATCATGGTGCAGCAAGAGACAACCAACTGTATCCTTATCAAGCACTGAAGCAGAATATCGATCGGCATCATCAACAACACAAGAAATTACATGGTTGAAACAACTAATGGAAGATCTTCATCAATCAACAGATTATCAAGTAAATCTTCTTTGCGATAACCTATCAGCTATACGACTAGCAGAAAATCCAGTCTTTCATGCAAGAACAAAACATATAGAAGTGCACTATCACTATGTTCGTGAGAAGGTCCTTGAAGGAAAAATCAAGATGGTTCCAACAAAGACAGATGAACAGGTTGCAGATATATTCACCAAGAGCCTAAGTAAATCAAAGTTTGAAAAATTCAGAGAAGCACTTGGAATGGTCTGCAAGACATCGTTGGAAGAAAATTTGCATTGAGGGGGAGTGTTAAAATACAATGCAAATTTAGAATATTATGGAATTAGTAAATGTATATGGGTAAAATATCTAGATATTAATATGTATAAGAAAATATCTAGATATTAGAATATGAGAGAAAAATCTAGAAATTGAAATGTAAAAGAAAAATCTAGATATTTGTAGGTTGTAGAAATATCTAGATATTTATATATCCATGGAAATATCTAGGTTCTAGAATGTTCCATGGAGTAGTATAAATATGGGAGGAGATTTCATTTGTGGTGAGTGAAGTGTGAGTAAGTGAAGTGTGAAGTAGAGAAGAAGTAAGAAGTGAAGAAGAGTTAGAGATAGAAGTTGTGAAGAAGTAAGAGTGTGAGTTGAGTCCATAATATTGTAATTGTTTCTTTGTATTAATAAAAGTGTTCTTTGTTAAGTTTCCCGGTTAAGCCTCAGTTTGTGTTTAAGTTCTTAGTGCACTTGTGTTGTTCTTCTTATATGGTCGGCTCTGCCGCCTAAGTGATACATGGTCGGTTATACCGCCTAAATGATATATAGTCGACACTGTCGCCTAAGCATTATTGTACACTAAGGATTCATAAAATCAAAGGCTAACCAACGTCAAAGTGTTGGTGTAGTAAGTGAGTATAACCTAGGTCCTCTATAGTGGGTGTGTTGGGCTCGTCGAAGCTTCCAACAGCTCTAATAAATACTCTAAATAAATGTAACTAAGTTAATATGGCATTCATACCAACTTACATGAAAGTTTTAACCCACATTTATGTAATTTATGATGATTGTGATTTTGTTGGTGCATTTGTAGATAATTTTAGTCCCAACTCTCAACTGTATTCGGAAATTAACAAGTCATAGGTAGTTGCTTGATGTGCTCCTCTTCTAAACCAACACAGTGAATAATGTCAGTTATGGTCCACACTTAGACTGTTTCTAACCGTGGCGGTGACGTCAAAAGCAAGTGATGTACTTTTTGATGAGGTGACAAGGTCAAGAGATGAAGTTAAATAAAGGGGAGTGTCAAATTTGAGGGTTAAATTTGTGAATGGGTGATGTGGTAAAATATTATTGGTAGTTGGGTATAAAATATATTAATTAATAATATAAAAAAAAAACTTGAAAAAATCTGATTGGCTGAAAAAAAAGTGACACACCCGTGAAATTTCCGACTGACGCCCCGGGCGTCAAATTTTGACGCCTCGTTAGGGGCGTCAAGGGCGTCAAACAGCTTGCCATGTGGGATGACGGGGATAAAGTGACGCTGGGTTGGAAACAGCCTTATAAACAAATAATAAAATACAAATATAAATAGTTAAAATTATTTGTCATATTACATGTGTGGTAATTTATGACCCATTTGAAGTGCACCATACTGAGCCTTAATTTTTTTTGTTCAGAGTCCATACAGTTAACTTCCAACTTGAATTAATGTACATTTGCGATACTGAACTACTTGGCTCAGAATCCCAATCCAGTGAATGGAGAATGTGTGACGACTCGGAAATTTCTGACCAAATTTAAAACTTTATTCTTATATGGTTTTGACACAATAAGCAAAGTCTGTAATGTTGAGTCTCAAAATTTTTGAACTGTTTCATATATTCAATTGACCTTCGACTGTTCTCGACGATTCACGAACAAATAACTTTAAATAGATTTGTGTGTGTGTGTGTGTGTGTATATATATATATATATATATATATATATATATATATATATATATATATATATATAGTATATGGAACATAACTATCAATTAATGTTAACACTCGTTGTCAACTCGTTTGATATTAAACAAGTTAAAATACAAAATTTATAGTGGATATTACATATAAACAATTGTAATATATATATATATATATATATATATATATATATATATATATATATATATATATATATATATATATATATATATATATATATATTATATAATATATAATTTCTATACAAAACTCATTATATGTATATTGCAATTTATAAATATTGTATCTAAATATTTGTAAGATCTATTTTATTTAGTTATTATATTGATATTATTATTATTACTAATTACTATTATTAATGTAAGTAAAATTAATATTAGTATTAATTATTAATTTGGTATATTATATATAATAGATAATAATAATAATAAATATAGACAAACAAATTAGATATTTATACAGATCATTATATCCTTTATTGCTTTTCTTCTTTTCTATTCAGCTCGTGAATTCGATCGATCTCCAATCATCGCTACAAAGCAATTATCAATCAAATCATGTCAATTCTTTAATCAAATTTTTGGCACTGTTTTCCTTTTGACACTATCAATCATCTAAATGATTAACTTCTAACCAACATGTACGTATTACATTGATAGATACATAAAACACACACATGATATGTTTTCATCATCATCTAAAATACTATCGTTTTCTTTTGTGGTGTCAAGCACCTAGACAAGGCCACCATCGGCCAACACTTCATCTCCACACCCGCCACCAATCATCCACCACCTTCATCATAAGCAGCCAAGAAAACATCACCGAGTACCATCAACAATCACTCTATTCAACCACCACAAGATCATCACGAGCCACCATCATCATCAACTTGGTATTTTATGTTGCTCTTTCTCATTTTCTGTTTCTTTTTGAATCATATGACAACCCGAAAAATTTCGACTAAATTTAAACCTAACTTCGATAAATTTCGACGATTCACGAACAATTTTTTTTAAATAATAATACATTAGTATTAATTAATATTATTATTATTAATATAATATTTAACAATATTAACATTTTCATTTACAAGTATCATTATCAGTATTGTCAAACAATATTTTATTATTATTATCAAAATTATTATTATTTATCATTTATTATGATTAATATGATTAATAATATTATTAACATAATTTATATCATTAACGTTATTATTGGTATTATCATTTAAGTATTATTGTTATTGTTACTAATATTATTATCAGTTATCATTTTTAATATTGTTATTAGTATTAATGATATTAAAAGCATTATTATTCTTATTGTTAAAATTATTATTGTTGATATCATTTTATCTTGATTATTATTTTTATCAAATAATATTATCAATATTATTATTATTAATTTTAGTATTATTTTGATTAGTATTTTTATTACTCATAATAATATTAAAAGTATTAGTATTATTAAATAATAATAAAAGTATTATTATTATTAGTATAATTATTATTATAATTATTATTAATATAATTATTATTGGTATTATTATTATTAATGTGTTTATTTAATAATAATAATTAAAAATAAAATGAAAAAGACAACAAATACCTAAATTAGGTATTATCCCTAACTGCTTTTGAAATTTTTTTTTACAAATCGTGATTTCCATGTCTGCATTATATTTTTTTATTATCTACTTTTAATCTTTAAACCCATCGTGATCTGTCTTTTAATTTTTTATAAAAAACGCAGATCTGATTTTATTTTTTTATCCATCATGATCCAGATTTTATTATTTATATCCGATTATTTTTTTTCCTATTGGCCTTGCTTTTGATCTTTAGTGATCGAGCTGTTAAATTTTTTTGTTATAAAATCCTGTTGGATTTCATTATCAATACGCATCCAAAACAAATCCATAAACAGAAATTCATATATTTTTTTTTCTTTTTATTCGCTACCTCTGTTATTGTCCCATTTTTTTAAACTTCAAAATGAATCCCATTCCAAAATCTTTAAATGCAGTCCTGTTAGGAATCAATTACTCAAACTATCTGCAAACTTTCAAGTCCCAATTCGTTCTAATGAATTCTAATTTCGAAGTCAAAGTTTCGGTTTGTAAAAGTCAAACTTTTGTTCATAGCAAAATTTGAGTTCGTTTTGATGTTTTAGATCCAATTGATGATCCATAAAGTTTATAGGAGTGATTTGCAACGTATTTCATGTTATGATTTTGGTCTATAACGTTATCAATTTCAAAATCAAGAATTGAGTTATATTTTTTTTTTCGAATAAAAAGCTGCTGTTTTCTTTTATATTTTTATTTTTTTTCCCCAAATCACTTATAGTTATGTCGTGTTATCCCATTACAATTCCTAAATGAAAATAAAAATCAACTCATTTCATGGTTGATTGGCCTCTGGTCGATAGTAATGAAGAAGAAGAGGTCAGACAGAAAAAAAAAAGTTAAAACAAATAAAACTGAGTATTAATTTGGAAAAGAAGCAGCAGAGCAGATGGGTGGGGTTATGTTGGGTGAGCGAGAGGTCACGGGTTCGAGCCCCATCTTGGGCATATTTTTTTAGAAAAGCTTTTCAAAGGTAGTCTTCTATTATTATTATTATTATTATTATTATTATTATTATTATTATTATTATTATTAATGTATTTATAACACTATTATTATTATTATTATTATTATTATTATTATTATTATTATTATTATTATTATTATTATTATTATTAAAAGTATTATTCTTATTACTAGTATTATTATTATAATCATTAGTATTATCATTATAATTATTAATATTATTATTATTATTAAAACTATCATTATTATTATCGTTTTAAATATTACTATCATTATTATGATTAGAATTATTATTATTATTATTATTATTTTGAAAACAGTACAAACTATTATTATCATTATTATTAGTACTAGTATCATTTTATATAAGTATTATTATTAATGTTATCATTATTATTATTATTACTAATATGACTATCTTTATTAGCACTATTATTATTAAAAAATATTATCATTTTTACAAAAATTGTTATTTTTGCTATCATTAACACTATAGTATTATTATTATTATTATTATTATTATTATTATTATTATTATTATTATTATTATTATTATTATTATTATTATTATTATTATTTTTACTACTAATATCATTCTTATTATTACTAATACTATGATTATTATTGTTACTACTGTAAACATATAACATTTTAATTATTATAAGAACTTTCACTTTTACAATTATTATAATAATTATTATTAATTTTACACCTTATTATGATTATTATCATTTTACTGCTAGTATTATTATTGTTATTACAAAATAATACAACTCATTATTCATTATCATTATTTCATCAAACAAATACTTATATATGGAATATATATATAAGTATATATATACAGAAATATATATAAATTGAAATAATATATACAAACTTATTCGATTACAAGTATATGTGTTAATATATATATACTTGATATAGGTTCGTGAATCCGAGGACAACTCTGCACTTGTTCAGTGCCATCATACTCGTAAAATACGATGTACAGTATAGTGAGTTTTTATAGCTCCCTTTATATATATATTTTTGGGCTGAGAATACATGCGCAAATTTTATAACTGTTTTACGTTTAGACACAAGTACTCAAACTTTTATGCTATATACATGTTTTGTCATGCTAAATCCCTACCGTAATATCGTTAATTGCTGAGGTATAAGATGCAAACTTAGTTATTGTGAGTAGCGCTACTAAGAGTGACGTCTCTAGTCAGTTGACCGTTGGTCTTTGACTACATAATAATGATTTAACGACACGAATAACAAGTGTCACGGGGTAACTTTTGTTTAGTCGCGATATTACAAACTCAGCATTACTTTTAGATTGGTATTTCTATATTAATCAACACTTTATATTGATATTTCTATATCATTTTTATTAAATCTTGTGGTCTAACACTATTATTGAAATCATTATTTATGATAAACCTATGAACTCACCAACCTTTTGGTTGATACTATTTAGCATGTTTATTCTCAGGTCTTACATAATGCTTCCGCTGTGTATTTGCTAATTGAAAGCAACATTTCAACGAGTCATTCATGGATAATTTGAAGGACTTGCATTTGCTAATTTGATGATGATTGCTTGCTATGCTTGGAGTCTTCATTAAATATCATATCAATTAAAGATATTTAATGCGTTATTCATTAAATACAATGTAATTTATTTATCTTCCGCTGCAAAACTCAATATAACGTCTCATATAGAGTCGTTCTCGTTTATACAACTGTGATTTGATGTAATTAGTCACAAATACCCCAGGTCCTATTTGGGGATGTGACAGATTGGTATCAGAGCAGTACTGTTGTAGAGAACTAGGATTGCATTTTATGTGTGCCTTATACAATTAGGTACCTTAGCAATGTAGGCAAGGTTGCAAAAGACGCGAGACGGAGTCGAGACGGTCGGGTCCTAAAAGGGTCGAGACGGAGTCGAGACGGAGGTCTAGACGGATGTTGACTAACGTTGACTTTTAAATAAAAATGTTATATATTATATATATATTGTACATTACATTATTTCAAACATAAGCATTTCACACATGTTTAAATACTTCAACATTTCAAACATAAAAAAAGAAACCTTAAGTAATAGCACGACGTTTAATATATAAAAAAAAAAAAACTTGAAAAAATCAGAAAAACCCGTTTTTTCCCGTCTCGAACCGTGTTTGACCGTCTTTTGACCGTTTTTGGCCGATTTCTGTTTTTTCAAACGTTTTATGTATAAACGGGACGGGACACTCCAAAATCCGTCTACACCCCCGTCTACACCCCCCGTTTTTTTTCGTTTTTTACAACACTGAATGTAGGACTACAACTTTCCTTGACTATAGTACCTTTAATTGTTGCCTTTAATTGTTAAATGCTACACTATACTTTAGAAACTTTACTTATCTTAGAATGCCAAGCCAATCTAAGAACTCTGTTCACTTTTCTAAGTACTATCCAATTATGCCACCTCGTTTAAATGCGACACTATGATTTATGAAATTCTTGACATTCCTAAGTCATCTATCATGGTTTGTGTATTACATATGTATTACATGAAATATTATCCATGAATTTTGAAACTCCTATATTTGTTGCTATTCATACTCAAACGTATATAACTCCCTGTTATATCACGTACCTATATGCCTTATGCCTTTATGCATCGGTTTGCGAACCAGAAAATATCATTGAGTTATCGAGAATCTCAAAAACATTATAATGTCATCACTATTCATATTCATTACTTTCTTTGCTTTCTTGTTGTTTTGATCATTGAATTTTCCTGACGGATGATGTCTACGAAACTATAGAATAGAAAGCGTTTGGATTACTGATTTAAAGGATCCTATAGCTCAAGCCCCTAGACCTGAATTGGCCATTGCGAATTGAAAATCTTTAATCAAAAGATTATCCAATTACATACTTATCATCTAGACACGTCATACTGCCATTATTGGAGTATAGATACATCATATCTTATTATATTTTATCATATCTATCTCAATAGACTTTGTCTAACACTTTTCCTAAATTTCTTCCGTAAATTACGAAAATCCTTTTGCCATATATACTATTCGAGGAGACGAATATATCATTCAGTATTCAACACCCACTCGTATCAAAAACCCTAATTCCAAACACATAACATGGATTTCTCACTTGATTCCTCGAGCTCCACAGACAGCGTAACCGGAACAAACGAACCAATCAGTCATCATCTATTTTAGATGAATTGGGGATGGGTTCGTAGTAAACTTAATCAATGGAGATAAGAAGAAGGTGATCCCTTCCACCAACTGAATTCACCTCTTGGTGAAGAACCTGAAGCACTTACCGACGAACCCGTTCGGAACACTATTTTCACCCTCATTTCCAGGATATCCAGTCACGAATATATAATATCTAAAATTCTAGATCTTATTCATCCACTTGTCCGAACCGCCAATCATCCCGGAATAATAGAAGAAGTCAATGAGCTTCGCGCTCGAGTAGTGGCTCTAGAGAATATGGTACGAAATCTAAGAGCATCAGCAGCACCAACAGCATAACCAGCACCACCATTACCATCAGCATCACCACCAACAGCATCAGCTTCACCAACAACAACATCTGCATTCCACGCCTCAACATCACACTCAGTACCTCAAACATCAACATCATACGCCCCATAGATACCAAGAAATATTAGTAATAATGAGTTAAGATGTATTGACTCATTCTTCCTGAAGAATTATATATGTATATTTATATATATATATATATATATATATATATATATATATATATATATATATATATATATATATATATATGGTTTGGAACAATAATAAATCTTTTTGTACTAAGCTATTACGTGTGAATCTTAACTAGTATGTACTACTTGGTTAATTCATATCACTAATATGCTATGATGTACATCTTTTGTTAATAACTTAACAATCGTTAATCACTGCTTCAACACAATAAACTCCATTTCATAATAAACCAAGTGTATTATTCAAACACATGTTTGATTATATACTTTCATTTTCGATGTACTCGAAACTTTCTAGAAAACATTATTCGTGTCTTGTGAATTTCACAAGGATTTCACGAGCACCAACATCATAAACCAAGGTATATCAATAACAATGAACAATTAAGCATTGATTCATAACTTCATTAGCGAAATATTTCGCAGCAATTATGAAATCTCTAAGGTTTTGGAGATTATTTATTCTCACTTCAACCACAAATCAAATGAGTTTAATATTATATTAACTCATTAAATCTATATTATACCTGAAGAATACATATATGAACGTATATCTTCATAAAGATGATAATCCTTTTGTACAACTGTTAATTGTGAAAATATTTTAATGGGTAGGTAATACCCGAGAAATATTTATATCTCACATTATTATGTTACATTATACATTCTCAAATTTTGATTCAATAATCAGTAACTATACTACTTACATCCACATATGTATCCGTTCACTAAAGAACAACCATTTTCATACAAATTCAATTACATATTCTGATTTTGACATATCATAATTCAAGTAAAGCTCTAGCAAGATGTTATCTTCCTAAAGATCACTATATTCATGAATTATATTCATTCGTATTCTATAATGAATTATCACATCAAACCACCGAAATTATCATTCATTAATTTTGAAATCAACAACGCCTATTCGTCAACCATTAGATCCGTTGACAATTACGATTAGCGTTTAATCATCTAAAAATAAAATTTCTTGAAACCATCTCGGATTGATAACCAACGATTCAAATATGGTTGCATTAAATGCAGAGGAAACATTGTAGAAGGTCTTAAGGGCCAAAAGTTTGATGATAAATAATGGTATAAGCTCAGATTTGGAACTGGAAAACGGATTAAGCAAACTATGAAGGAGGCTGTGGACAAATCACAAGGACTAAACCTATACTCAAGGAATCCAGATGATTCGATTTCTGATAGAAATTTACAGAAGACAAATAATCTCCTTACGCATTCTAAATCCTTACAGAAGAATTTTCCTCATTATCATTTGATCTTAGAAAATTCTAAGATATCATCGTATCTTTCGTTATAAATATCCTCTATATTTCTGAAGATATCTTCATAACAATTATTGTTCGCAATTAATTATCTCTTTGCTATATCTTTATCACATCATAAAGAAAACTGTTTTAGTTTCTATATTCTGTAAAATTCAAGTTTAAATTATAAATGTTTTGAAGAAGTGTGGGGAATTGAAGCATGTGTTAGTATAATATAATGACGTCAGGCCAACATGATTATATTATAGTAAGTCATGCTAAATTTTTAATGGAAGATGATGATTCATAGACTTTATAATCATCATTTGCCATGTTACGTGACTCTTACATTCTATTTAACCTCTAAACATATCAAGAAAATATTTTTCTTGATGATTCGGTCTTTTTCGGATACTCTGGTAATTTGACAAATCAAATCATGATATTATGTTCCTTTCTACTGAGAACATTATGATCATTCGAAACTTCATACCTACGAATTCTGGACCATTACTTGCTTTACAAAAGCATGAAGCTCTGACATATAAGGGAAAATACAAAGCCCGATAACAACACTGAAATTACAAACCGTGTATATCAATGCGTATAGCAACATAAAGACACGGAAGAATTAAAAATACTATAACCCCAAGGGCATAGTAGAAGTAAACAGATTCCTCTGGTGGTAAAAGAAAAAGAAGAATGACTGCATATATGGTCAATATAATAACAAGTATCAATACGGGATTGAGCATATTAACAAATCTTTTGGAAGTATGAATTGAGGAAGAAAGTATAGAAGTGGTGAAGCTAATGAAACGGAAGAAGCTAATTTATAGCAAAATTCCAAACATAGCAATCGAGACAATTCACCGCATTTAATCAAAGAAATCTCAAAATTCCGTAAATACCGGAGAATCAAATCTTATAGATTACGAAGATTTCCTTTAATCCCTTGAATTCCAGAAATCAATCGTGACTACGTCAAAAGTTAAGGCGAACATTTAATTTTCTCATTCACACTTTTACGATAGCTTCGTTTATACGCTTCCTATAATCGAATCGTTTTATCCATATTATTCAATAGTGATAAAACTTTATTTTTCAACTTATATTCATCATTACAATATTCTTGTTGTAAACAATGATGATATCTATCAAATTTCATAACTATAATTTTCATAAACTACTCTCTGTTTTGTCTGCCCTAATATTGTGGCATAAACGCTCAAAGTTTTAAATGAGCTCAATACTATTCATAACACATTTCATGTGTTCAGTTTACTGAAATGCTTGTATAGCACCATCATCCCTTTTGAGGATAACCTAGTCAAATAACACTCTTGTTAATCTTTAGATAACCACCGCATTAATGATAAAATGCACTTCATCGAAGAACCTGTAGAATTTATGGATCGTATGATTTAAACTCTAGAAACAAAACAATTTTCTTTCTGTTGGAATTCACGAAAGGCCCCGAGCATACCTGGGAACGTGAAGACCAAATAAAACGTAAATATCATCGTCTATGTACAAACAACGCCGATTGATGGCAACAACTAAATTTCGGGACGAAATTTCTTTTAACGGGTAGGTACTATGACAACCCGGAAAATTTCGACTAAATTTAAACCTAACTTCGATAAATTCCGACGATTTACGAACAATTTTTTTAAATAATAATACATTAGTATTAATTAATATTATTATTATTAATATAATATTTAACAATATTAACATTTTCATTTACAAGTATCATTATCAGTATTGTCAAATAATATTTTATTATTATTATCAAAATTATTATTATTTATCATTTATTATGATTAATATGATTAATAATATCATTAACATAATTTATATCATTAACGTTATTATTGGTATTATCATTTAAGTATTATTGTTATTGTTACTAATATTATTATTAGTTATCATTTTTAATATTGTTATTAGTATTAATGATATTAAAAGCATTATTATTCTTATTGTTAAAATTATTATTGTTGATATCATTTTATCTTGATTATTATTTTTATCAAATAATATTATCAATATTATTATTATTATTAATTTTAGTATTATTTTGATTAGTATTTTTATTACTCTTAATAATATTAAAAGTATTAGTATTATTAAATAATAATAAAAGTATTATTATTATTAGTATTATAATTATTATTAATATAATTATTATTGGTATTATTATTATTAATGTGTTTATTTAATAATAATAATTAAAAATAAAATGAAAAGGACAACAAATACCTAAATTAGGTATTATCCCTAACTGCTTTTGAATTTTTTTACAAATCGTGATTTCCGTGTCTGCATTATATTTTTTTATTATCTACTTTTAATCTTTAAACCCATCGTGATCTGTCTTTTAATTTTTTATAAAAAACGCAGATCTGATTTTATTTTTTTATCCATCATGATCCAGATTTTATTATTTATTTCCGATTATTTTTTTTCCTACTGGCCTTGCTTTTGATCTTTAATGATCGAGCTGTTAAATTTTTTTGTTATAAAATCCAGTTGGATTTCATTATCAATACGCATCCAAAACAAATCCATAAACAGAAATTCATATATTTTTTTTCTTTTTATTCGCTACCTCTGTTATTGTCCCATTTTTTTTAAAACTTCAAAATGAATCCCATTCCAAAATCTTTAAATGCAGTCCTGTTAGGAATCAATTACTCAAACTATCTGCAAACTTTCAAGTCCCAATTCGTTCTAATGAATTCTAATTTCGAAGTCAAAGTTTTGGTTTGTAAAAGTCAAACTTTTGTTCATAGCAAAATTTGAGTTCGTTTTGATGTTTTAGATCCAATTGATGATCCATAAAGTTTATAGGAGTGATTTGCAACGTATTTCATGTTATGATTTTGGTCTATAACGTTATCAATTTCAAAATCAAGAACTGAGTTATATTTTTTTTTCGAATAAAAAGCTGATGTTTTCTTTTATATTTTTTTTCTTCCCAAATCACTTATAGTTATGTCGTGTTATCCCATTACAATTTCTAAACGAAAATAAAAATCAACTCATTTCATGGTTGATTGGCCTCTGGTCGATAGTAATGAAGAAGAAGAGGTCAGACAGAAAAAAAAAGTTAAAACAAATAAAACGGAGTATTAATTAGGAAAAGAAGCAGCAGAGCAGATGGGTGGGGTTATGTTGGGTGAGCGAGAGGTCATGGGTTCGAGCCCCGTCTTGGGCATATTTTTTTAGAAAAGCTTTTCAAAGGTAATCTTCTATTATTATTATTATTATTAATGTATTTATAACACTATTATTATTATTATTATTATTATTATTATTATTATTATTATTATTATTATTATTATTATTATTATTATTATTATTATTATTATTATTATTATTATTGTTACTAGTATTAAACGTATTATTCTTATTACTAGTATTATTATTATAATCATTAGTATTAGTATTATCATTATAATTATTAATATTATTATTAAAACTATCATTATTATTATCGTTTTAAATATTACTATCATTATTATGATTAGAATTATTATTATTATTATTATTTTGAAAACAGTACAAACTATTATTATCATTATTATTAGTACTAGTATCATTTTATATAAGTATTATTATTAATGTTATCATTATTATTATTACTAATATGACTATCTTTATTAGCACTATTATTATTAAAAAATATTATCATTTTTACAAAAATTGTTATTTTTGCTATCATTAACACTATAGTATTATTTTTACTACTAATATCATTCTTATTATTACTAATACTATGATTATTATTGTTACTACTGTAAACATATAACATTTTAATTATTATAAGAACTTTCACTTTTATAATTATTATAATAATTATTATTAATTTTAAACCTTATTATGATTATTATCATTTTACTGCTAGTATTATTATTGTTATTACAAAATAATACAACTCATTATTCATTATCATTATTTCATCAAACAAATACTTATATATGGAATATATATATATATAAGTATATATATACAGAAATATATATAAATTGAAATAATATATACAAACTTATTCGATTACAAGTATATGTGTTAATATATATATACTTGATATAGGTTCGTGAATCCGAGGACAACTCTGTACTTGTTCAGTGCCATCATACTCGTAAAATACGATGTGCAGTATAGTGAGTTTTCATAGCTTCCTTTTTATATATATTTTTGGGCTGAGAATACATGCGCAACTTTTATAACTGTTTTACGTTTAGACACAAGTACTCAAACTTTTATGCTATATACATGTTTTGTCATGCTAAATCCCTACCGTAATATCGTTAATTGCTGAGGTATAAGATGCAAACTTAGTTATTGTGAGTAGCGCTACTGAGAGTGACGTCTCTAGTCAGTTGACCGTTGGTCTTTGACTACATAGTAATGATTTAACGACACGAATAACAAGTGTCACGGGGTAACTTTTGTTTAGTCGCGATATTACAAACTTAGCATTACTTTTAGATTGGTATTTCTATATCAATCAACACTTTATATTGATATTTCTATATCATTTTTATTAAATCTTGTGGTCTAACACTATTATTGAAATCATTATTTATGATAAACCTATGAACTCACCAACCTTTTGGTTGACACTATTTAGCATGTTTATTCTCAGGTCTTACATAATGCTTCCGCTGTGTATTTGCTAATTGAAAGCAACATTTCAACGAGTCATTCATGGATAATTTGAAGGACTTGCATTTGCTAATTTGATGATGATTGCTTGCTATGCTTGGAGTCTTCATTACATATCATATCAATTAAAGACATTTAATGCGTTATTCATTAAATACAATGTAGTTTATTTATCTTCCGCTGCAAAACTCAATATAACGTCTCATATAGAGTCGTTCTCGTTTATACAACTGTGATTTGATGTAATTAGTCACAAATACCCCAGGCCCTATTTGGGTGTGTGACAAATCACAAAACCACCACACCATATTGAAAACCATTTGTGTACCTTATTTACAACCACAAACTGCTCAATTCCTGTTAATCACCAACCTTTTAGTTGTGTGAGTTTCATTACTCCCTTTTTAAATGCTTTTGCAATATATATTTTTGGGGCTGAGTATATATAACAACCCTCATATTTCCATACCTGAATTGACTAATTTGATTATAGGGTTGTTATCCATACGTAATATATAATTAAATTTGACATTGATCAAATATTTATTTTTAGTCGACACTTTTTGTTAACTAAAGTTTACACTAATTATATAAAATAACTTTAGTTAATATTAATATTAATGCGTATTATATTTAAAACTATATGAAACATAATTATTAATTAAATGATAAGTTATTTTAATCATTATATATATATTTTTAGCTTTTAAAAAAAAGAGATTTTTTTATAAATTAAATAATGAGCCCATGAATTTTGACTAAATATTTTTAAAAACAAAAACTTATTAAAAACATTTTTAACATATTTTTATTTTTTGTCAAAATTGGCACCTTTATTTTATTTATATTTTTTATTTTCACCAACCATTTTTTTTTCTATAAATACCCACTTCCATTTCATAAAAACTTGTATCAAATTTTTGGAAAAACTCTCTCACAAACTTAGGAAAGTACTTGAGGTATTTTCTATATTTTTTATCGAATTGCTTTTATTTTTTTGTATATTCTTTAAAAATTCGAATTTAATATATATAAATTATTTTTACATTTTATAATTAGTATTATGATGTATAAAAATAATTTTGATAATTTATGGAATATTATTTATAATTAAATACGAATTATGTAGTTTTTAAACATAAAAATAATATAAAATTCGTAATAAAATATTAAACAGTAATAAAAATAATTATAATTTTTTTTTGAGATTATTATACTTTTATAAACAAGCAAAAATTATAAAAATTAAATAAATGGGAAGATTAGTATTTAAAAAGAATTTACTTTTGCATTATTCTAAACCGAGAGAAATAATAAAGAAAATACAAAATAAATACAAACGTGTATTAAATATTTTTATAAAATTTTTATATGATTAGTATGTAACACCCTAGGCAAATCCCACATCGCCCACGAACATGAGTGATCATGAGATTATAAGGTAATACTCACGCTTAAATGACACAACGCGTTTTGGGATCACAGGCAGAGCGGGTGTGCGAGTACGTTGTGGTTAAGTGTGCTCGAGCGAGAGTACTACCAGGATGGGTGACCTCCTGGGAAAGTGCTTCCCGTGTGTGGTCGCCAAGAAAAAGCCGTGCGCCTGCGGGCAAAGCGGACAATATTGTGGTCATGTTAAGCTGGGGTGTTACATAGTAGCATCACTAGATACTTTAAAAAAAATATAAAAATTAATTTTAAATTATTTTTCCTATTTATTTAATTATAGGCCGATTACAATGGTTAAATAATTAGAAAACGTTAAATAAATAATATTTTGATATAAAATTTGATTTAATAATTTTTATAACATTTTTATATAATATAGAACCTGTAAAAAATATAAAATTATTTATTTAGGTCAATTTAATATTTATTACCTAATTAAATTTGATTAATATAAACCGAGTATATATATAAAGAAAAGTGGGAAATAAATACAAAAACTTGATAAAATTATTTTTATAAAATATCCTACTGAATTGTATAATTAACTAAGTTTATAAAAATTATAAATATAATATTTAATGAATTAATATTCGAATTAACATATATTAGTATGATTTTCGATTAACATAAGTATATTACATATACTAAATTAATATTATTATTATAACTTACGGTTAATAACTAAGTATACTATATAATAAAGTATAATGCTTATAATGTAAGTTAATAACAATAAATTATTAATAAACACTTATTTTATAACTATACTAATTTAATAATAATAACTTATAGTATATAATATAAGATAATCAAATTGTTAATACATTAATAAATATAATATAACATATATAATAACATATAAACCTAAAGTTAAGGTTAATCAAAGATAATGTACAATTCATGTGAACTTCATCGCTACTCACGGTCGTAAGTGAATGATGTCTAGGTTGCCATTTATGGGTAAGCTTGTGGATCTCGAATGCCATGACTTAGATTCTGGTCAAGAGACCTGGGTCCCCGATTACATCTGGTCATTCATGACTTATTTGATAACAACGAAGTTTGAGTAAAGTTATACAACGTCTTGCTAAAGATTAACCCGAACTTTCTAAAATTGGAAAATTACTATAAGTGGAAACTTTCCATAAATAGTAACCTTCCGAAAATGAAAATTCTTTAGTGAACCATTACTATCAATATAGTACTATATACTATTGTCTGTTAGGCAATGTCAGATCATACGTTCTATCTCTAGGTTGAGATCTCGGTCACGTCCTTCCGTTCAATTCTTTCGTGGAATACTCTTTTGTGCTACTAAGGTGAACTTCATAGCCCTACTTTTTACTGTTTCATAACCGTTTTATAACTTTTGGGGTGAGACACATGCTTGCTCTATAACTGTTTTACGCTTAGACACCAGTACTAAATTGTTAACTATGCTGTCTTGATTTAATTCATGCTAAATCCCTACCGTAATATCGTTAATTGCTAAGTTTAAATGCAAACTTAATTATTGTGAGTAGGCCTATTGAGAGTAACGTCTCTAACCATTCGACCGTTGGTCTTTGGTTACATAATAATGATTCCACGACACTGACAGTACAAGGTGTCATAGGGTAAACTTGTTTAGTAGCGATATTACAAAATGCAGCAACACTTTTAGATTGATATTTCTATATTAATCAACTTTAAACTAAATCTTGTGGTCTAAAACTTTGGATATTATTTATAAACCTGTGAATTTCACTCAACCTTTTTGGTTGACACTTTAAGCATGTTTTGTCTCAGGTGATGATTGAGCTAGCTGTTTGCAACTTTGTGATGATAGATTTGATGCTTGCATGGAGTCCACATCGCATATTATATTTTAGTTCATAAACATTTATTTTACGTTTTAATAATAATGTAAACATGTATTACTGCTTCCGCTGTTTTATTAACAAAGGTTTTATTTAAAAAGTCTCATATAGAGTCGTTCTCGTTTATACAACTGTGTTATGATATGATTGGTCACAATTACCCCTGGTCCATTTTGGGGGGGGGGGGGGGGTGGTGACAGATTAGTATCAGAGCAGTGCTGTTGTAGAGAACCAGGATTGCATTTTAAGTGTGCCTTATACAATTAGGTACCTTAGCAATGTAGGACTACAACTTTTCTTGACTATAGTGCCTTTAATTGTTGCATTTAATTGTTAAATGCTACACTATACTTTAGAAACTTTACTTATCTTAGAATGCCAAGTCAATCTAAGAACTCTGTTCACTTTTCTAAGTAATATCCAATTACGCCACCGCGTTTAAATGCGACACTACGATTTCTGAAATTCTTGACATTCCTAAGTCATCTATCATGGTTTGTGTATTACATATGTATTACATGAAATATTATCCATGAATTTTGAAACTCCTATATTTGTTACTATTCATACTCAAACGTATATAACTCCCTGTTATATCACTTACCTATATGCCTTATGCCTTTATGCATCGGTTTGCGAACCAGAAAATGTTATTGAGTTATCGAGAATCTCAAAGACATTATAATGTCATCACTATTCATATTCATTACTTTCTTTGCTTTCTTGTTGTTTTGATCATTGAATTTTCCTGATCGGATGACGTCTACGAAACTATAGAATAAAAAGCGTTTGGATTACTGATTTAAAGGATCCTATAGCTCAAGCCCCTGGACCTGAATAGGACATTACGAATTGAAAATCTTTAATCAAAAGATTATCCAATTACATACTTATCATCTAGAGACGTCATACTACCATTATTAGAGTATAGACACATCATATCTTATTATATCTTATCGTATCTATCCCAATAATCTTTGTCTAACACTTTTCCTAAATTTCCTCCGTAAATTATGGAAATCTTTTTGCTACATATACATATTCAAGGAGATGAATATATCATCCAGTATTCAACACTAATCTCATATCAAACCCTAATTCAAATCACATAATATGAATTTCTCAACCGATTCCTCGAGCTCCAATGGCAGCGTAACCGGAACAAACGAACCAATCAGCCATCATCTATTTTGGATGAATTGGGGATGGATTTGTAGTAAACTTAATCAATGGAGACAAGAAGAAGGTAATCCCTTCCACCAACCGAATTCACCTCTTGGTGAAGAACCTGAAGCACTTACCGGCGAACCCGTTCGGAACACTATTTTCACCCTCATTTCCAGGGTATCCAGTCACGAATATATAATATCTAAAATTCTAGATCTTATTCATCCACTTGTCCGAACCGCCAATTATTCCGGAATAATAGAAGAAGTCAACGAGCTTCGCGCTCGAGTGATGGCTCTAAAGAATATGGTGCGAAACCTACGAACGCCAGCAGCAGCACCACCAGCATAACCAGTACCATCAGCATCACCACCAGCAGCATCAGTTTCACCAATAACAACATCCGCATCCCATGCCTCAACATCACACTCAGTACCTCGAACATCAACATCATACGCCCCATAGATACCAAGGAATATTAGTAATAATGAGTTAAGATGTATTGACTCATTCTTCCTGAAGAACTATATATGTATACTTTATATATATGGATTGGAACAATAGTAAATCTTTTTGTACTAAGCTGTTACGTGTGAATCTTAACTAGTATGTACTACTTGGTTAATTCATATCACCATATGCTATGATGTATATCCTTTGTTAACGACTTAACAATCGTTAATCACTGCTTCAACACAATAAACTCCGTTTCATAATAAACCAAGTGTATTACTCAAATACAAGATTGATTGTATACTTCCATTTTTGATATACTCGAAACTTTTTAGAAAAACATTATTCGTGTCTTGTGAATTTCACAAGGATTACACGAGCACCAACATCATACACCAAGGTATATCTATAACAATGAACGATGGACTATTGAATCATAACTTCATTAGCGAAATATTTCGCCACAATTATGAAATCTCTAAGATTTTGGAGATTATTTACTCTCGTTTCAACAGCAAATTAAATGAGTTTAATATTATATTACTCATTAAACCTATCTGAAGAATACATATATGAACGTATATCTTCATAAAGATTGTAATTCTTTTGTACAAACTGTTAATTGTGAAAATACTTTAACGGGTAGGTAATACCTGAGAAATATTTAAATTTCACATTAATATGTTACACCATACATTCTACAAATTCTGATTCAATAATCAGTAACTATACATCCACAAGATATATGTATCCGTTCACTAAAAAGAACAACCATCTTCATACAAATTCAATTATCTATTCCAATTTTGACATATCAGAATCCAAGTAAAGCTTTAGCAGGTGTTATCCTTCTAAAAAAATCACTACATTCATGAATTATATTCATTCGTATTCTATGATGAATTATCACATCAAACCACCGAAATTATTGTTCATTTCTTTTGAAATCAACAACGCCTATTCATCAACCATTAGATCCGTTGACGATTACAATCAGCATTTAATCATCTAAAAATGAAATTTCTTGAAACCATCTCGGATTGATAACCAGTGATTCAAATATGGCTGCATTAAATGCAGAGGAAACAGCAAAATTGTAGATGGTCTCAATGGCCAAAAGTTTTATAATAAAGAATGGTACGTTGGAAAAGCTCAAAAGAAAATTTGGAACTGAAAAACGGATTGAGCTAACCATGGAGGAGACCAAGGACAAATACAGGGACCAAACCCTATATTCAAAGAATCCAGGTAATTCTGGATCCAATGAATTCTTTAGAGAATATCTTGCTCCGAAGTCATGTTAAAAGCTTGCGAAAAATTTTTCTTCATCAACTTTCGAACTTAGAAATTCCAAAATATCATCATAAATATCCTCTATATTTCTGATGATATCATCATAACGATTCTTGTCCGCAATTAATTATCTCTTTGTGATATCTTTATCACATCATAAAGGAAACTGTATTAGTTTCTATATTCTGTAAAATTCAAGTTTAAATTATGAATGATTTGAAGAAGTGTTGGGAATTGAAGCATGAGTTAGTATAATATAATGACGTCAGACCAACGTGATTATATTACAGTAAGTCATGCTAAATTTTTAATGGAAAATGATGATTTATAGATTGTATAAATCACCATTCGCCATGTTACACGACTCTTACATTCTATTTAACCTCTAAACATATCAAGAAAATATTTTTCTTGATGATTCGGTCTTTTCCGAATATTCTGGTAATTTGACAAATGAAATCGTGCTATTACCTTTCCTTTCTACTTTATAAATCATGATCATTCGAAACTTCATACCTACGAGTTCTGAACCATTATTCGCTTGACTTGAAGTCGAGAAGAAGAAACAAAAGCATAAAGCTCCGACATATAAGGGAAAATATAAAGCCCGATAACAACACGGAAATTACAAACCGTGTATATCAATGCGTATAGCAACATAAAGACACAGGAGAATTAAAAACACTATAACCCCAAGGTAATTGGAGAAGTAAACAGATTCCTCTAGGGTAAATGAAAAATAAGAATGACAGAAACGATAGTCAGAAAAATATCCAGGATAAGAACTGGATGGAGCATTTTCACAATCTTTGGAAGTATGAATCGAGAAAGAAAGTATAGAAGTGGTGAAGATAATGAAACAGAAGAAGCTAATTTATAGCAAAATTCTAGACACAACAATCAAGGCAATTTTAATTTCCTTAATTACCGGAGAATCAAATCTTATACAGATTATAAAGATTTCCTTTAAATCACTTGAATTCCGGAAATCACCTTTAATTATGTCAAAAGTTAAGGCAAACTGATATTTCCTTATTTCAAACTTTTAAGATAACTTCATTTATACTCTTCCTATAATCGAATCGTTTTATCCATATTACCCAATGTTGATAAAACAATATTTTCAACTCATATTCATTATTTTTGTTGTAAAGAATGACAATCTCTATCAAATTTCACGACTATAATTTTCATGAACTCCTCTCTATTTTGTCTACCCTAGCGTGGTGGCATAAACGCTCAAGGTTTAAATGAGCTCGATATTATTCATAACACATTTTATATATCCAATTTACTGAAATGACTTGTATAACATCATCATTTTGAATGATCTCCGCATTAATAATAAAATGCACTTCGTAGAAGAACTTGTAGAAATTATGGTTTGTATGATTTTAATTCTTGAAACAGAACAATATTCTATCCGTTGGAATTCGCGCAAGGCCCCGAGCATACCTGGGAACGTGAAAACCAAATAAAACGTAAATATCCTCATCTATGTACGAACAACACCGATTAATGGCAACAACTAAATTTCGGGACGGAATTTCTTTTAACGGGTAGGTACTATAACAACCCTCATATTTCCATACCTGAATTGACTAATTTGACTATAGGGTTGTTATCCATACGTAATATATAATTAAATTTGACATTGATCAAATATTTATTTTTAGTCGACACTTTTTGTTAACTAAAGTTTACACTAATTATATAAAATAACTTTAGTTAATATTAATATTAATGCGTATTATATTTAAAACTATATGAAACATAATTATTAATTAAATGATAAGTTATTTTAATCATTATATATATATTTTTAGCTTATAAAAAAAGAGAGTTTTTTTATAAATTAAATAATGAGCCCATGAATTTTGACTAAATATTTTTAAAAATAAAAACTTATTAAAAACATTTTTAACATGTTTTTATTTTTTGTCAAAATTAGCACCTTTATTTTATTTATATTTTTTCTTTTCACCAACCATTTTTATCCCTATAAATACCCACTTCCATTTCATAAAAACTTATATCAAATCTTTGAAAAAACTCTCTCACAAACTTGGGAAAGTACTTGAGGTATTTTCTATATTTTTTATCGAATTGCTTTTATTTTTTTGTATATTCTTTAAAAATTCAAATTTAATATATATAAATTATTTTTACATGTTATAATTAGTATTATAAGTATTATGATGTATGAAAATAATTTTGATAATTTATGGAATATTATTTATAATTAAATACGAATTATGTAGTATTTAAACATAAAAACAATATAAAATTCGTAATAAAATATTAAACAGTAATAAAAATAATTATAATTTTTTTTGAGATTATTATATTTTTATAAACAAGCAAAAATTATAAAAATTAAATAAATGGGAAGATTAGTATTTAAAAAGAATTTACTTTTGCATTATTCTAAAATGAGAAAAATAATAAAGAAAATAAAAATAAATACAAATGTGTATTAAATATTTTTATAAAATTTTTATATGATTAGTAGCATCACTATATACTTTAAAAAAATATAAAAATTAATTTTAAATTATTTTTCCTATTTATTTAATTATAGGCCGATTACAATGGTTAAATAATTAGAAAACATTAAATAAATAATATTTTGATATAAAATTTGATTTAATAATTTTTATAACATTTTTACATAATATAGAACCTGTAAAAAATATAAAATTATTTATTTAGGTCGATTTAATATTTATTACCAAATTAAATTTGATTAATATAAACCGAGTATATATATATAAAGAAAAGTGGGAAATAAATACAAAAACTTGATAAAATTATTTTTATAAAATATCCTACTGAATTGTATAATTAACTAAGTTTATAAAAATTATAAATATAATATTTAATGAATTAATATTCGAATTAACATATATTAGTATGATTTTCGATTAACATAAGTATATTACATATACTAAATTAATATTATTATTATAACTTACGGTTAATAACTAAGTATACTATATAATAAAGTATAATGCTTATAATGTAAGTTAATAACAATACATTATTAATAAACACTTATTTTATAACTATACTAGTTTAATAATAATAACTTATAGTATATAATATAAGATAATCAAATTGTTAATACATTAATAAATATAATATAACATATAAACCTAAAGTGAAGGTTAATCAAAGATAATGTACAATTCATGTGAACTTCATCGCTACTCAGGGTCGTAAGTGAATGATGTCTAGGTTGCCATTTATGGGTAAGCTTGTGGATCTCGAATGCCATGACTTAGATTCTGGTCAAGAGTCCTGGGCCCCCGGTTACATCTGGTCATTCCTGACTTATTTGATAGCAACGAAGTTTGAGTAAAGTTATACAACGTCTTGCTAAAGATTAACCCGAACTTTCTAAAATTGGAAAATTACTATAAGTGGAAACTTTCCATAAATAGTAACCTTCTGAAAATGAAAATTCTTTAGTGAACCATTACTATCAATATAGTACTATATACTATTGTCTATTAGGCAATGTCTGATCATACGTTCTATCTCTAGGTTGAGATCTCGGTCACGTCCTTCCGTTCAATTCTTTCGTGGAATACTCTTTTGTGCTACTAAGGTGAACTTCATAGCCCCACTTTTTACTGTTTCATAACCGTTTTATAACTTTTGGGGTGAGACACATGCTTGCTCTATAACTGTTTTACGCTTAGACACCAGTACTAAATTGTTAACTATGCTGTCTTGATTTGATTCATGCTAAATCCCTACCGTAATATCGTTAATTGCTACGTTTAAATGCAAACTTAATTATTGTGAGTAGGCCTATTGAGAGTAACGTCTCTAACCATTCGACCGTTGGTCTTTGGTTACATAATAATGATTCCACGACACTGACAGTACAAGGTGTCATAGGGTAAACTTGTTTAGTAGCGATATTACAAAATGCAGCAACACTTTTAGATTGATATTTCTATATCAATCAACTTTAAACTAAATCTTGTGGTTTAAAACTTTGGATATTATTTATAAACCTGTGAATTTCACTCAACCTTTTTGGTTGACAATTTAAGCATGTTTTGTCTCAGGTGATGATTGAGCTAGCTGTTTGCAACTTTGTGATGATAGATTTGATGCTTGCATGGAGTCCACATCGCATATTATATTTTAGTTCATAAACATTTATTTTATGTTTTAATAATAATGTAAACATGTATTACTGCTTCCGCTGTTTTATTAACAAAGGTTTTATTTAAAAAGTCTCATATAGAGTCGTTCTCGTTTATACAACTGTGTTATGATATGATTGGTCACAATTACCCCTGGTCCATTTTGGGGGGTGTGACAGTATACATGCGCTGCTTTATAAATATTTGACGAAATAGACACAAGTACTTAAAACTACATTCTATGGTTGGATTATTAAACCGAATATGCGCCTTTTTAGTCTGGTAATCTAAGAATTAGGGAACAGACACCCTAATTGACGCGAATCCTAAAGATAGATCTATTGGGCCCAACAAGCCCCATCCAAAGCACCGGATGCTTTAGTACTTCGAATTTATCATGTCCGAAGGGAGTCTCGGAATGATGGGGATATTCTATATGCATCTTGTTAAGGTCGGTTACCAGGTGTTCACCATATGAATGATTTTTATCTCTATGCAGTTTGCGAAATGCCTGATATGAGATGTATATTTATGGAAAAATTAAAATCTTGTGGTCTATTAAAATGATAAAAATGATCGATTATGATAAACTAATGAACTCACCAACCTTTTGGTTGATACTTTAAAGCATGTTTATTCTCAGGTATGAAAAAAATTTTCCGCTGTGCATTTGCTCATATTAGAGATATTACTTGGAGTCATTCATGACATATTTCAAAAGACGTTGCATTCGAGTCATTGAGTTAATCAAGATTATTATTAAGTCAATTATAGTTGGATATATTTTGAAATAGTATGCATGCTGTCAACTTTCGATGTAATGAAAGTTTGTCTTTTAAAAACGAATGCAGTGTTTATAAAATGTATCATATAGAGATCAAGTACCTCGCGATGTAACCAAATGTAATGTATTCGTCCAGATGGATTAGGACGGGTCATTAGAGGTGGTATCAGAGCGGTGGTCTTAGCGAACCAGGTCTTGCATTAGTGTGTCTAACTGATAGTTGTTTAGATGCATTAGTGGGTCTGGACTTCGACCGTGTCTGCATGTCAAAAGTTTTGTTTATCATTTAGTGTCGAAAATTATTTGCTTATCATCCTTAAAGTCTAGACATGTCTTACTGCCTCTATTGCATAGACAGTGTATAGATAAATTCATATCTTAGCGTATCTGCTAATTCATATCTTAACGTATCTGTTACAATAAACTATGTCTGACATATTCCGTAAATCCCTTCGTAATCTATGAAATCTTTTATTCTATATATATAGATATTCTATATAATTAGAATACCATCTGATAGCCGGAAATCATTTCATATCGAAAAATCCTTTACTCAATAGTACGAAATGGAACTCATCACTAGTTCAAGTTCTTCGGAACCCGACAACTAATCCGACATGGATGTTCACCTAAGCTCCGGAAATAGTGTAACCAGAATGAATCAAGCAATCAACCATCCCCAATTCATCTGATGGGTTCGTAGTCGACTTAATCAATGGAGAAAAGAAGAAGGTGATCCTTTCCACCAACCGAATTCACCTCTTGGCGATGAACCTGAAGTACTTACCGGCAAACCTGTCCGAGACAACATTTTCTCTCTCATTTCCAGGGTATCTCGTCATGACTATATATTATCTCAAATTCTAGATCTTATTCATCCGCTCATTCCAACCGACAATCATCCCGGAGTAATAGCAGAAGTCAACGAGCTTCGCGCCCGAATTGTAGCCTTAGAAAATATGGTGCAAAACATACCAGCTTCAGCAACAATATCGGCACTAGCAGTACCACCAGTATCAATAGCTGTACCACCAATAACACACCACAATATCACAATCTATACCTCGAGTATAATCATCGTTCTACGTATCGTTCTACCTCATTTATCTTCGCTCTACATGACGATTATGTAATCACTAATGTTTTAGAGATTATGTATCCTAGATCTAACGGTAAATCAAATGAGTTTAATATAATATTGACTCATTAAATTCATGATTACATCTGAAGAATATATATATATATATATATATATATATATATATATATATATATATATATATATATATATATATATATATATATATATATATATATATATATATATATATATATATATATGTATTCATAAAGATTGTAATTAAATTTTTTTTTGTACAAACTGTTAATGGTGAAAATATTTTAACGGGTAGGTAATACCCGAGGAATATTTAGATTTCACATTAATAAGTTACACTGTACATTCTTCAAATCTGATTCAACAGTTATTTACTATCCTACTTACATCCACCGATGCACGTATCCGTTCACCGCAGAATAACCATTTTCATTCAATTTCATATTTGGATTTTGACCTATCAGAATCCGACAAGTGGCATAATGAAGAAAACATTGGACAAAATAAAATTTGTTAAAAAAAATAAATTAACTATGAGAAATTTTGTTAAGAATCCACGCTAACAAAATCCTAGTTAACTATTCCTAGCTAACTGTTAATTCTTATTTACATTTATTTATCGCAATTTAAGTATCGCAATTTTAATTCTTGCAATTTTATTTATCGTCATTTAATTTCTGTTATTTATTTTACGCACTTTAAATATCGGGACACGTATACAATGTTTTGACATATCATAGCGACGTCATCTATATATATTATTTGGAATAATCGTAGACACTCTATATGCAGTAATGATCGAGTTCTCTATACATGGTTAAGGTTGATTCTAAAATAATATATATACCTTGAGTTGTGATCGAGTCTGAGACATGTATATAACGGGTCACGACATGTATTAATTAATTCGAATATTATATATTAAACTATATATGAATTATTGAATTACTAATTGTGGACTGCTAACTGTGGACTGCCAACATTGGACAATTAAAATGAATTAAAATATTGATTATAACATATGAAACTAAACAATTCTTCAAGTTTGCCACTTGATTTCATCTTAAACCTCATTTGTATCTTGACGATTACAATCTGCGTTCAAACCTTTCATGATTCTTGAAAACACCTCAATCGAGAGGATGAACCAACCACACTTCATCTACGGAAGGAAAGATCTATGCATATAGTTATGGGCCTGAAAAACTCTCGGAATCGAAGTAAAAGTTTTACACGAATCCGTACCTGATCCTGTAAGCATTATTATTACCCAAAATAAATTAGTAATCCCTTTCAAAGTAGCAAATTTTGTCACAGCTCCAGCAAATCAACTTCGACTTTTCGTTCAAAACAACCATATTATAACTTTGATATATATGCGTGCTCTTTATTGTTACCGGGGAACCTTTTATATTTCACCATATTACCATCAGCGTTTAATCATCTAAAAACACAATTCTCCTGAAACCACCTTGGATTGATAACCGATGATTCAGATATCGTCGCATTAATTGCAGAGAAAACAGAAAAATTGTAGATGGTCTAAACGGCTAAAAGTTTGATGATAAAGAAAGGGGTGTTAGGAACGTTCGATAGAAAATTTGGTACTGAAAAACAGATTGAGCAAACCATGAAGGAGACCAAGGCCAAATACAAGGACCATACCATATATTCAAAGAAACCAGGTAAATCTGGATCCGATGAAACCTTCAACGAATATCTTGCTCCGTACTCATGTTAAAATCTTGCGAAAAATCTTTCTTCATCAACCATCGAACTTAGAAATTCCAAAATATCATCATAAATATCTTCGATATTTCTGAAGATATTTTCATAAATATTCTCGTCCGAAATTTTCTATCTCTTCGTGCTATCTATATTACATCATAAAGGAAACTACTTTAGTTTCTAAATTTCTTTAAAATTTGAGTTTGAATTATGAATGATTTTGAAGTAGTGTTGGAAATTGATGCATGAGTTAATATAATATAATGACACTTGATCAACGTGATTATATTACAGTAAGTCATGCTGAGTTTCTAATGGAACGTGATGATTCACAGACCATAACGTTATCATGTGGCATGTTACACGACTCTTACCTTCTACCTAAACTCCGAACATATCAAGAACATAATTTCTTGATAGTTCTATCCTTTCTCTTGAAATCTGGTAATTTAACCAATCAAGATCGTGCTACTACAATCTCTCTTAGAACATTAGTCATGTTCATTCGAAACTTCTTACCTACGAATTCTGGACCATTAGTCGCTTGATCAACGTGATTATATTACAGTAAGTCATTCTGAGTTTCTAATGGAACGTGATGATTCACAGACCATAAGGTTATCATGTGGCATGTTACACGACTCTTACATTCTACCTAAACTCCGAACATATCAAGAACATAATTTCTTGATAGTTCTATCCTTTCTCTTGAAATCTGGTAATTTAACCAATCAAGATCGTGCTACTACAATCTCTGTTAGAACATTAGTCATGTTCATTCGAAACATCATACCTACGAATTCTGGACTATTAGTCACTTGACTTAAAATATAAAGGAAACAAAGGGAGTAGGTTTATAGGGAAATATCTGACAAAGCAAATCAAAACAGATTATCGCATTTAATCAAAGCGGATCCTAATTTCCTTAATCACCGAAGAACCAAATCATATTACGAAGAATTCCTCTAAATCCCTTAAGTTTCGGAAATCAACCGTGACTACGTCACCGGTTAAGTCAAATCTTCATTTACTCATTTCACTCTTTTGCGATAACTTCACTCGTACTCTTCACATAAACAAATTATTTTATCCATATAACTCAATGATGATAAAACTCTAATTTTCAGCTCGTATGCGTCATGAAAACATACTTATTGTCAGCCATGACTATCCCAATCAAATTTTGAGACGAAATTTCTTTAACGGGTTGGTACTATGACGACCCGGAAATTTCCGACCAAATTTAAAACTTTATTCTTATATGGTTTTGACACAATAAGCAAAGTCTGTAATGTTGAGTCTCAAAATTTCTAAACTGTTTCATATATATTCAATTGACCTTCGACTGTTCTCGACGATTCACGAACAAATAACTTTAAATAGATTTGTGTGTGTGTATATGATAGTTAAAGCTAAGGGGTATAAAATACTATTAAATACGATACAATTTTACACAAGATATTTATTTATTTATAGAATGGATATACTTAAACCTTGCTACAACATTTATAGGCAGTGTACCTAATCGTACAGTAGTGTAGTTTTTAGTAAGTCCGGTTCATTTCACAGGGAATCTTTTAAACAAAGCTTAACGCTATATTAGTTTTAATTTATAAAAAAATACAAATATATATAAGTAATATTTTTATTAAAAAGGGGGGTTTTTACCGTTTAATAACCGGTTTGTCGATTTAAAACTTTAGTCGCAGTTAAAACCTAATGTAAAATATTAAAAATAAATATAACTTAATTTAAAGCGTAAAGTAAATAACGATAATGAAATTGCGATAAATAAAAGTGCGATAAAATAAACTTGCGATAATTTAAAAGTACAATTAATTAAAAGTGCAATTAAATACAATAACAATAAATAAAAGTGCGATAATTAAAAGTGCAATTAAATATAAAATAAAGGAAATTAAATATGAAATAAAATAATTATGCTTATTTAAACTTCCGTAATCATGATGTTTGACGTGTTGATTTTAGTTTTATGCCCATGGGTTAATTGTCCTTTGTCCTGGATTATTTAATATGTCCGTCTGGTTTTTGTCCATAACAGTCCATCAGTCATAAATATAAAGTGCGAGTGTCCTCGTCAAATTATCCTTATACCCGAAGTTAAATATTCTAACTAATTGGGGACTTAAACTGTAACAAGATTTTAATACTTTGTTTAATAATTACACCAGGATGTCGACTGAGTGTAACCCAAGGTTTTAATATTTTGTTATCAATTATACCAAGTGTCCTTGTACATAATTTCACCCCTGTTTTAATTATTCTAGTGGCTATTAATCCATTCCCGTGTCCGGTTAAATGAACGATTATTCGTACATATAAATACCCCGCCCATCGTGTCCGATCGAGTGTATATGGTAATTTATAGGGACGCCCAATTGTAAATCTTTATATTAACATTAGCAAACTATCATTTAGTTAAACAAATATAAAGCCCATTAATAGCCCATAGTCTAATTTCCACAAGTGTCGTTCTTTTGTCCAAACCCCAATTATGGTACAAAGCCCAATTACCCAATTTTAGTAATTACCCCAACATCATGATTACTTCGTTTTAAATAAGCATAATAATAACTTAGCTACGAGAAATTAATGTAAAAAGGTTGAACATAACTTACAATGATTAAAAATAGCGTAGCGTTACACGGACAGAATTTCGACTTACACCCTTACAACATTTGCTAACATACCCTTATTATTAGGATTTAAAATTAAAATTAAAATTAAAATATAAATTATATATATATATTTACGTATATATTGAGAGAGAGATAGATTATGGATGAAAAATTGATCAGAATTCGTTGGGCTTTATAGGGAGTTTCAGTTTTTGGGGCTCCGCGACTCGCGGCCCATTCCTTCTTCAAACTCCGCGAGTCGCGGAGTTTGTAAATACAGCTCACTCCATTTTGGCTCTTTGTTTACCGACGGTTTATTATATAAATATAATATATATAATTTATATAATTAATTATATATTATATTATATTTATATACATAGTTAACTTGTAATTTTTAGTCCGTTGCGTCGAGCGTTGAGAGTTGACTCTGGTCCCGGTTCCGGATTTTCGAACGTCCTTGCGTACAATTTAATATCTTGTACTTTGCGTTTTGAATCTTGTACTCTTGTAATTTCGAGACGTTTCTTATCAATAATTGGAACCTCTTTGATTGTCTTTTGTACTTTTGAGCTTTTTGGTCATTTGCGTCTTCAATTCGTTGAATCTGTCTTTTGTCTTCACCTTTTATTATTTAAACGAATATCACTTGTAAATAGAACAATTGCAACTAAAAGCTTGTCTTTCTTGAGCAATAATGCTATGAAATATATGTTCGTTTTTAGCATTATCAAATATTCCCACACTTGAGCGTTGCTTGTCCTCAAGCAATATCGTCTTGAAATACTAGAATCACTTCTTTATTCTTCACACTTTGTACATCAGTGATTTCTATACGGCGGTATAAACAATGGTAGTAACGATGTGGTTTACAGTCCCACATGACTATAAAATTTAGATCCATTAAGGAAATTGGATCTTTATGAAAACATTCGATCTTTTGAAAATTAAATCTAGTTTTTACCCTAGATAAGTTTTCTGGAATAACCCTTCACCGGTGTTTGCAAAATATTTTTGTGGGCTTGGTGGGTTTCAGATTTGAAAATTTTAGCTCAAAACTTGCGGTTTTGTGTCACCCACTTGCTAACCTTGTATTAGGAAAGCAACACGTCCAGTTTACTTGTCCCGTATATTACCTTTCGGTAAACTACCGTCCGGATGTAAAGGAAAGCGTTGAACAAGCAACTGTTAAGGCAATGTCCCCTGACATGCTTTTAATTATGGTCTATAATGTGTCGGACGCAATTACTATCCTTTGTAGGAGCAATAGTAAAGCTCACCCTTATAATTTGTCGGTCTGGCACAAGGTCCTGTCTTTGACCATGCTATGCAACCACCATTCTTACGGTTGACACCCGATTTGGTTCAGATGACCTAGTGAATTCCCGGTGAATTCCTAGGATTTTACGTTCAATGGTAATGAACGCATTGAAAATGGGTTTTCAGAAAACAAATCGGTTTATAATTTGATCAAAATATTTTCTCGTTCAAGCTCGAGTTTAGATATCATTGAATTCCATGAGTTTGAATTCTCAATCTTTAAGGTCAATCTCTAGGATTGAGTAATATCAGGCTTAAAAGCTGATTTTTAATCTTTAAGGAGATTATCCTTTCTGGGGATCTGATTCATTAGTCTTATCCAGCTAATTTGCACGGTGCCCTCCCCATTTTACAAGACAGATCCTCTCATGGTTAGGATAAGTCTGACCACTTGGCGACCCTGTTTGATGCTGAGGTCCGTGGATTTCCTGCTGATTTTAGTGATGACTTTTTCTATGTTTTTCGTCAACCTACAGCTGGTCTGGACGACAACTTCATGACCTAAATCAAGAAGCGCGTTTCTTTTTTGGAAGACTTTACTTCCTTTTAATGATGGAATTGATTCATCGTGTAGATCCATCTCTTCTTTTCTTTCATCGGGTAAAACAGTTTAGTTTAGTCCAAAGCAAAAGTATTTTCAGTTATTTGTACAAAAATATGTGACATATGTTTTGAATAACTTGGAGAATTTTCCCACACTTGGCTTTTATTTTCCTTTTTATTGTCCTCTATTCCATTTTAAATGAATTTTAACATTTTGGTTTGTTTCTCAATTTATGTCCTTTTCGAGGTAACAATAATTTCGGTGTTAAAACCTAGTTTTATCGTTCATAAATATGTATAAACATGATTTTGGGTTCATTTAATTGAAAATTTTGAAAAATTTTACTAGAATTGGGTAGTCAGTATATAAGACTAGGGCTGTTCTTTATTATCAGAGAGCACTAGATTCTAATACAACTACTACTTTACTAGTATTTCTAATGGTAACCAAGTGTATAAAGTAAAAATTTTAAAATCCGAAAGAATTTAACCCCTTCCCACACTTAAGATCTTGCAATGCCCTCATTTGCAAGAAATCAGTAACAATTTTAAATTATTGAGGGTGATTTGTGTGAAAATGATTAAATTTTACCAAAGTTTCAAATATATTGGCGTTTGTTTGCTGAATGATAAATGGTGCACATCATTTGTTCATTCCGTCTTGTTGTTATTTCACATATATTTTGCATCTTGTCGTCAAAATTAGTTGCTTTTGCTGAACTTAATGCCAGTCTTTGAAAATGCGTTGTTTTACCCTGTTGTGTACATAAGATAAACTGCAAACATATATACATATTTTTGAAGTTTGGTATATTACCCCACATTCAAAAATTATTAAAATCTAAGAATAAAAGTTAGAAAATTATAACAACTATTACAATATTAACATAAGTATTAAACGTATCAACATTACAAATTACAAAATAAATAAAACTAAGTAGACTAGGGATGATATTGATACCAATAGGGGTTCCATGCATAACCATAGGTGCTATAAAATGCTTCGGCTGGGTTATACGTAGGATACGGTGGTTGAATCTCTATAGACCAGGGAGGGAATATGGGCTTTGTAGTAGGAATATAGTTTCTACCTATATGTTGGCAATAAGCTATGATTTAGTTTTGATGAACTTGCCAATCTTCAAATGCTCTATGTCTAGCATTTTCTTACTCCTGTGAAGCTATAAACCTTTGCATTTCTTGCATTTCATTTCCCCCTCCTACATTACCTTGCTGTTGGTTTCTCTCAACCTGTGGATGTCTACCATGGTATTGTACTGCGGCGTTATTTCGCCTCTTCAAAACTTTCGCACCATGGTATACATTTAAACCTATTGTATCGCGGGGTTCTGGTTCTTCGACTAATAATCCCCCCCGACTTATATCCACACCGAGATATTCAGCAATCAAAGTAATAAATATACCACCTCCTATTATGCTATGCGGTCTCATCCCCCTAACCATAGCTGATAAATAATAACCCACACAATAAGGTATACTTACAGCGCTTTGTGGGTCTCGAATACACATATGGTAAAACAAATCCTGTTCATTTACCTTTTCCTTGTTCTTACCTCTTTGTGTAATCGAATTAGCTAAAAACCTATGAATTACTCTTAATTCAGCTCTATCTATATCCAAATAAGAGTAATTTCCCCCTTTGAATCGGTGATGGCTTGTCATTTGACTCCATACACCATGTGTAGCAAAATTTTCATCTATCTTTCTTCCATTTAGTATCAACCCTCTACAATCGGCAGATGCTAACTCCTCAGGCGTATATATACGTAAAGCCTGAGCCATGTCTAGTAAAGATATGTGGCGCATCGAACCTCCTAACAAAAATCTAATAAAAGATCGATCGGTTAAACTAGCTACCCGACCATTTAATTCTATACTACACAACAATTCTTCACACCATACTTTATATACAGGTCTACGCATGGTGAATAAACGTACCCAGTCGTTAAAAGTAGAATTACCATACCTCTGTGCAAGTAATTCCCTAATTGGCCCGGCCAATTCTACAGCTTCTAATGGTCCCCATTCTATGACCCTAGGTACCTCAACAACTTTAGAATGAAGAGTATGCAAACCCCTTTGGTATTGATGTTGCGAAACGTAACCTTTATTTTGAACGGATTTGAGTTATTTTGTTACACGAATTTATTTCTTGTATATATGGTGTTTTAATGAATTCAGGTTGATTTCACACATATATAGGCAACTGGTCCTATCCGCGTAGTTTAGTTTTATAGGTAAATCTGATTCGTTCCACAGGGAGATGGAGTGTTTAATGGTTTTTAATAGTCTTTGATGTTAAACTAATTTAAAGGGGGTTTTGTATTAGGAATTTATAATATAACAATAATGGAAAATAACTTAACTAATTTACTTCATAAATAAAATTACAAGATTACAAGATTTAACTTAAAAAGGAACTAAATGAAATTATACTAGTTATGATTCAACAATTTTATTACTAAATGATAATTAATTAAAACAATAACTTTTAATAAAACTATATGATTAGAATTTTGTTTTGAGCAATTATAATATAAATTTATTTAAATTAACTAAATGACATGTTTTAATTAAAATTAATATAAACTAATAGGAATTATAATAATTAACTAATTATAAGCTAATTACTAATTTTAAATTATATTAATACTAATTATAAGATTAAAACATTCTAACCTAATTATAACCTAATTATAACCTAATATAAATTAATAACCTAATTATAATAATATTCTATTCAAAACCCTAATTTTGACCTAAATTATATGAAACCCTAAATTTTAACCTAAAATATATGAAACTCTAAATTTTAACCTAAAATATATGAAACCCTAAATTACATGATATGTTAATTATACGGAGTGATATGTTTAATTATACGGAGTGATATTTTTTTTTAGTGAATAATAATAATACGTAAATAATAATGATAATAATGATTTTACAATATATAAAAATAGGAGTGTTTACTTAAATGTGTCACCCCTAGGTCCATGGATTGTTTTAAGTTAAGCTCGTATAAAAATGTTTAGTGTTAAACTTATATTTTCGTTTCGAATAAATATAAAGTTTTGACTAACTGAATTAAATCTAATTTTTACCGGATTTTATTTAGTTAGTTACTAGTCCCTAAGTGTTTAAATTGAGACCCAACCCAGTTTTGACCTTCGCCAAAACCCAAATCATAACGGTTTCCCTTTTTACAATTTCACTTTTATGTGACTAGTGATATTACCCAAACCACCGAACTTTATTCCTAATTTAGTGTTAGTAAATTATTCATAAAACTCGTCTAAATCACTTTTAATGTTGAAGCTTAATTTATATAAATAAAAATAACTTTCGTTATTTTTATCTCATAAATTAAGTGACAGGGGTTAAATATCCAATTACATAATAATGGTTCATTTAATTAGGCTCAATATTAAAAACACTTAAGTTACATTTTTATTTTGCAAATGATAACAATCCATTTCACTAGGGGCTCTACATCTAAGCAAACACTAGGGAAATTTAGCTACTCATTATACTAGGGTAAACATAAAAATATAAGTATGCAAACATAATAATAACGATAAAATTGATAACGATAATTTTAATAGAATCTACTTACGAAAATCTTCACTTCCATTAACTTCAAACGGTAGAAAATTACAATAACAACACCCTTTCACGCGTACAATAACACCCTTAATCACGAACAATACACCCTTGATAAAAAAACTATCCTAAATATTGCTTTTGGAACTGTAAATAATACTAATACATAGTACTCCGTAATAAAAGGACATGCGTATCTCTTAAAAATATGTGTGTAAGTTGTATGGATTTTTTAGTTGTGAAGATAAATTGAATTGTTGTGACTTGTGCACACACTCTGTCTTCACTCTTTTTTTTTTTTTTTTTTTTTGACTGTACGCACATGTATATGTGTATATCCTTGAATAGTGTTGTTGACTACTTGGAACTCTTCCAACTCTCTCTCTTGCCCTTTTGCACTCTATTTTTCTGTGCATGTCTCTTGCTCATTATATAGTGTCAGAAGTGAGAAGTAGGTGAGTACACTATCTCTTAATATCCCTTAAATTCTGTAAATTGAATCCCCCACTGCTGAAAGTAGTAGTAAATTAATCGTAAGTGTGTATATAGTATTCAAAGTATTTGTCCACTTCAATTTCTCTGGTTGAGTTGGGATTATAATACTTAAAAGTATTATTATGTCGACATGTCTCTAGAAAGGAGTAATTTTTTAGTGTAAAAGCAGCCGCCCCAATTGCAATTTTTGGATCAAATATGGCCTAACATTACGCATTTCTTTTTTTTTACTTTTTATTTTATGTTTGTTCGTTGTTGACCCGTCTTGACGTATATTGACTTGGAACTTTTCATTTGAACTCTTTTTCTTCGCTCATCTTGGACTTGTAATTGAGTAAACATTATCTTGATATATATTCGGTTAAAATCCATCGTTTTTCGTCGTTTTATCGTCATTTCTTCAATCTTCAAGCCTTCGTTAACTTTTGTCGTTTTTCTCGAGATTTATACATTTGAACGTCTTTGTAAACGGTAAAAGCCTATGAAATATAAATGATATTACGTCGAAATATATGTGTGTTTAAAGCAATATCAAAATACCCCACACTTGAACGTTGCTTGTCCTCAAGCAATTACATCTTTTAAACAGAATCGGAACATTACATATTTTTCCTTATCGAACATTAAATCACACAACACACGCTACACGAAATGAAACACACGCTATATGGAATAAGTTGGAAACACTACACAATTTTTATTGAATCACACGCACACCACACGAAATGAAATTCTGACAACAGAAACAAAGTTGAAACTCGTGATTAAGGTTTAAAAATTTGGATCCTTAGGGAAAATTGGACCTTTGTGAAAACGTTTTATGATTTATATAAAATGTCATGCTAGTTTTTACACTAGACACGTTTTCCGGTTTTAACCTCAAATTCCGGTTGAGGGTAACTGATAACCGAAGTCTCAGTCGGCGATTAGCAAGCTATTCGCCCCCATGATTGTAGTATCATGGAACTTGAAGCCAAATGTCCAAAAATAGTTTTACACAATATAATTCATAAAATAGCATAAGTTTTAGAACAAAATTATATCATGTCCAAATATCATCGGTGAACCATGAGTTTGCGCACCTCAATTTGTTATGGCATATGTATGTTGACCGCGGTCAAACATAGATGCGGTTAATCTTTACGGAGATCATCCATCTGGGGATTAGATTCATTAGTCTTAAAAGCTAATTTGCAATGTGCCCCCCCATTGTACGAGACAGATCCATCTCATGGTTAGGATAAGTCTGACCACCAAAAACCCTGTTTGATGCTGAGGTTAGGTGGATTTCCAGCCGATGATAGAGATGACTTTTCAAGATTTTTCGTCAACCTACAGCTGTTCTGGACTACATCTTCTAACATAAGTTAGCAAGTGTGTCAATTTGGAAGACTTTACTTCCTTAAAGGATGGACTTGATTCATCCTCTATTACTCGTGATAATGGAATATTCAGGTTTATACATTCTAAAGCAATGATATCTGCAATAACTTCATAGAAACATGTGATAAATGATTCTCAACATAAGGTTTTATAAATTCTTGTTTATAAATGGTTTTTCTTTTATAGGTTTTAAACAAATAAACTTATGCGTTTTTAATGTATTGAGACAACAATTTCGGTTTTTTGACGCCTGATCTTTAATTGCTCGTAGTTACTTTAAAAATTTATTTGTTATATTTGTTTAAAGATTTTCAAATTTTCATAAAAACCAATAACTTATAAGTTCTCGAGAATTTATATATTCCCACCCCACACTTAAGATTATGTAATGCCCTCATTACATAAAATCAGATAACAGTTTATAAATTTGAGAGGACAAAAAGTGTAAAGTATTAGAACTTCCTTTGTTAAGTAATTGGACATTGTAAAATGCTTATCGTATGAATATATCCAATCCCTTTATCACAATATAAATTTGGTGTTTCATTATGTTGAATGCATCATCATCGTAAGTACCTGTCAAACAACCATGTTAATCACACACAAGATGAGGTTGTACTTCAAGAGTACAAAAATTTTACCCCACACTTAAAATTTTTATATATATAAATAAAAGCAAAAGAAACTATTTGACACACACCCTAATTTTTTTTTTTAACTTTATAAGTACTTAAATTTCAAAATATCATTTTTTAAATTTATATTTGTAACGGAAATTCGGTTGTTATACCTGATCTTTATCCGTTTATAAATTTTTAAATTCAATTTATAAAATTCAATTCATTAAAAGTTAAAGTTTTTAAAGTTTTTCGAAAACAAATTCAAAATAAAATAAAAACACTCTATTTTTGTGTTAAAAATATTAACATTTTTAATTTTAGAACAAGTACATGAAAAATAAAAATTACACAATGTAAAATACACTCTATTTTTGTTTATATAACTTAAAATCAATTGAATTTAAAATATCTTTTGAAAATTTATATTTGTAACGAAAATTCGGTTTTTACACCTGATCTTAATCCGTTTATAAATTTTTAATTTCAATTTATAAAATTCAATTAATTAAAAGTTTAAAGTTTTAAAAGTTTTTTTTTTTTATATACACAATAAAAATAAAAACACTCTGTTTTTTTTTTGTTTATACCCTTAAATCAACTAATTTTCAAACTTAAAACTTTGTTTCCTATCGTTTAGGTAGAGATAAATTCGGTCGTCAAACCTATCATTATCCACGACAAAGATTTACAAGTTATATATTTTTACGGTTATTGATAAAAAGGTATATTTTTGCAATCTACTATAGACTTTTAGAATTTAACAAAAAAAAAATCTGTGCAATTTTGAAGAATAAAAATTCAGTTGTGACACCTAACATTTTCATTTTCAAAGAAACAAGTTAAAATCAAGGCGGTTCACCTTCAATTTAGTAGAAAGGATTTTTCAAATTTTTATTTTGTTTTCGTGGTTTACTATTTAAAAGATATCTTAAAAATTTAACAATTAATTTCGTGCAATTTGAAAAACAATAATTCAGTTTTAACACTTTAACATTATCGTTTTCAATGAAAACAGGTTAAATTCAAGTTTAATCAATTTTAAATAGTAGACCTTTTTATAAAACTCACTGCAAACAAATATAAACCAAAAATACACACAAAATGAAAATAAAAAAAAAAAATGCACAAACATACAATCGACGAGAAAAAGAATTAGATAGTGAAACCACGTTGACTCGCCTCGTAGTCGAGTCGTGAAATTTCGCTTCCCATTGCCTCGTAGGCGTAACCTCGTGGGTTTAAGAGGTTTTCTTCTAAACATTTGAAATGCCCTTCTCGGCATAAAGTTACGTACTCGAAATTAGAGTCCGTTTGGTTCTTTGGGCAATCTCCGGAGTGAGCCGGTTTTCCACATTTTTCACATTTACCCAATTGACGTGCTCGACGTCTCTTAGCGCATTTTGATTTGCCTTTTCCATAATTTTTCTCATTATAATCTTGTCTCTCTTCTTTTCTCGTCGCATCGCATCTTTTCTTAATATCTAACACTACATCCCTTGGTAAAATCTTATCGCACATTAAAATGAAATGGTTGTAGATATATTGACCTCGCATCTTGAAAGTAAACAATAAAAACAAACCAAAAGAAATTAAAAAGGTAGAATGGAGGGAGAAGACTAGTTCTTTAGGGTCTGCTAGGGAAAGACCAATCTAACTCCACTCTTAAAGATAAAAATGAAAATCGGAAATGGAGTTTAAAACCTTAGAGTTACCCTGAATTTAGTTGTCCTTAGGGTAGAATGTGACTTAGTCTCTTTCCGTAGTGTTGATCCCTTCAAAGTATAGTTTTAGTCGATGACCGTTCACCTTGAATGTTCCACCGTCTTTACCGTACAATTCTGCATATCCAGATGGAAAAACCTGTTTTATTATATATGGCCCAGACCATCGGGATCTTAGTTTCCCAGGTGAAAACTTAAAACGTGATTGGAAGACTAAAACTTTATCTCCCTGTTCAAATTCTTTTGTTTTTAGTCGTGCATCGTGCCATCTTTTAGTTTTCTCTTTATATGTTTTAGAGTTTTCATATGCTTGTAGTCTTAATTCATCTAATTCATTAAGTTGTAAGAATCGGTTTTCTCCGGTTTGCACAAGGTCGGTGTTACTTTCTCTTAAAGCCCAATATGCCTTGTGTTCGACTTCGACAGGTAGATGACATGCCTTACCATAAACTAATCGGAAAGGTGTAGTACCAATAGGCGTTTTAAATGCGGTTCTAAATGCCCAAAGCGCATCATCTAGCTTTCGATGCCAGATTTTCGGATTATTTTTAACCGTTTTTTCTAAAATTCGTTTAAGACCTCGATTCGTGTTTTCAACTTGGCCACTCGTTTGAGGGTGGTAAGAAGTTGAGAAACGATGATTAACTCCGTACTTTTTAAGCACTCTCTCGAGTAATTGATTTGTAAAATGAGTTCCACGATCACTGATTAATGCCTTTGGAATCCCAAAACGTGAGAAAAGGTTTTTAAGAAAGCTGACAACAACTCGAGCATCGTTAGTGGGTAGGGCTTTTGCTTCAGCCTATTTAGAAACGTAATCGACTGCTACGAGAATGTATTTACATTTGTTAGAAGCGGGGAATGGACCCATGAAGTCAATACCCCAAATGTCAAATACTTCGCATACTAGGATGCTTTGTTGTGGCATTTCGTCTCTCTTGGAGATATTTCCAGATCTTTGACAAGAATCACATGTTTTAACCATGTGATATGCATCTTTAAAAATAGTTGGCCAATAAAAGCCTGAGTCAAAAACCTTTTTAGCTGTATAGCTAGGTCCGAAATGACCACCTGCTGGGCCTTGATGACAGTGCTCCAATATTTGTTGAGCTTCTTTACCATATACGCATCGGCGGATAACTTGATCCGCTCCTATTCGAAAAAGATTAGGGTTTTCCCAGAAGTAATACTTTAAGTCAGCAAAGAATTTCTTCTTTTGCTGGTACGTTTGATTTTTAATTAATACTCCTGTAGCAAGATAGTTTGCGAAATCAGCAAACCATGGAACTTCAAAGTCGGTTTCTATTCTCATTAGAGATTCATCAGGGAATGTATCTTTGATGATTGTATTATCAAGTTTTTCTAATTCGGGGTTTTCAAGTCGGGATAAGTGATCGGCAGCTAGATTCTCGGCTCCTTTCTTATCACGTATCTCAATGTCGAATTCTTGTAGTAAAAGAACCCAACGAATTAGACGGTGTTTTGCGTCTAGCTTCTTGAATAAGTACCTAAGTGCTGAATGATCTGTGTAAACAATGGTTTTAGACAACACTAAATATGACCGAAATTTATCAAATGCATAGACAACTGCTAGGAGTTCTTTTTCCGTGGTGGTATAATTAATTTGGGCTCCTGTTAGAGTTTTACTTGCATAATAAATCGGACAAAAATGATTATCTGAACGTTGTCCTAAAACAGCACCTAAAGCATAGTCGCTTGCGTCACACATTAGCTCAAATGGTTTGGACCAATCGGGAGACACTATGATAGGTGCATTCGTAAGTTTATCTTTTAGGATGGAGAAAGCTTGTAGGCATTCGTCATTGAAATCGAATGTACTATCTTTCTCAAGAAGTTTAGTCATGGGTCGAGCGATTTTGGAAAAGTCCTTTATGAATCGTCGATAGAATCCCGCATGACCTAAGAAACTACGAATTCCTTTAACGTTAGTTGGAGGAGGAAGCTTTGAGATTACATCAATCTTAGCTTTGTCTACTTCCATTCCATCTCGAGAAATCTTGTGTCCTAAAACAATGCCTTCCTTCACCATGAAGTGGCATTTTTCCCAATTTAAAACAAGATTTGATTCTTCACAACGAATTAACATTCGCTCTAGGTTTGAAAGGCATGAATCGAAGGAGTTCCCAAAAACAGAGAAATCGTCCATGAAGACTTCCATACTTCCTTCTATCATGTCATGAAATATTGCCATCATACACCTTTGGAAGGTGCCTGGCGCATTGCATAATCCGAACGGCATTCGTCGGTATGCGAAGGTACCAAATGGACAAGTAAAAGTTGTCTTGTCTTGGTCCCTTGGATCAATGGGAATTTGAAAATAACCGGAGAATCCATCAAGGAAACAATAGTACTCTTTTCCCGCTAAACGTTCTAACATTTGATCAATATAAGGAAGTGGGAAATGATCTTTCCTTGTGGCGTCATTTAAACGACGGTAGTCTATACAGACTCTCCAACCAGTGACTGTCCTCGTAGGAACGAGTTCATCTTTATCATTAAGGACGACAGTTGTACCTCCTTTCTTGGGTACAACTTGAACAGGACTAACCCACGGGCTATCGGATATAGGGTATATTAACCCGGCATCAAGTAACTTGATAACCTCCTTTTTGACAACTTCTTTCATGTTGGGATTTAGCCTACGTTGTCTTTGTACTACGGGTTTGTAATCATTCTCAAGGAGAATTTTATGTGTACAGTAAGACGGGTTTATTCCCGGAATGTCGGTTGTTTTCCAGGCTATAGCCTTTTTATGGGTTTTTAAAACAGAAATTAACCTATCTTTCTCATTATCGGAAAGATGTGAAGCGATAATTACTGGTAATTGAGATGTACCTTCGAGATAAGCATACTCCAAGTGTTTGGGTAGCTCTTTAAGCTCTAGTACGGGTGGTTCTTCCAAGGAATTTTTTATACGGAATCTATCTTCATTATTGATTTCCTCAAATGTTTCCTCTTCATTGTGAATTTCATCATTTATGGTCTCGTAATCAGTGACTACCTTCATTAACTTATCAAAATCTTCATCAATATTGAAGTATTCATCTTCACTTACCGGGGCTAAACCCGGGATATCAATTTCAAGTAGCTCCTTCAATTCATTCTCGACACAAAGGTCTATAACATCAATTTGAAAACAAGAGTCATCGGTGGAAGTGGGTCTTTTCATGGCTTTGTCAATGTGACAAATTATTCTCTCGTTTCCCACACCTAGACTTAATTGTTCTTTTTGGACATTGATGATAGCATCTGCAGTATTTAGGAAAGGACGTCCTAAAATGATAGGAACTTTTGTGTCCTCTTGCATTTCTAGAATAACAAAGTCGACGGGAAAGATGAGTGAGCCAACTTTTACAAGTATATCCTCGGCTATACCTATGGGAGTATTAAATGATTGATTTGCTAATCGAATACCCATGTGGGTTGGTTTTAAGTCTCCCAAATCGAGTTTTAAATATAATGAGTAAGGCATTAAGTTAACACTTCCACCTAGGTCGGCTAGTGCATCGTACACTACCGAATCACCCATCATACATGGTATGATAAAACTACCAGGGTCTCCTAATTTTGGAGGTACATTTTGTTTCTTTAAGATAGCCGAACATTCCTCATGGAGGAATGTGGCAGAAACATCATGGTATTTACCCTTTGAAGATATTAGATCTTTTAAGAATTTCCCGTAGTTGGGCATATCCCTAAGGACTTCTGCGAGTGGCATGTTAATGCTAATTTGCTTAATCATGTCCGCAAATTTCTCATATCGCTTTACGAGTCTATCTTTCTTTAATGCTTTTGGGTAAGGAATAGGTTCCTTATGCACCTTTACTGGTGGTTCTTCACTTTTCTTTGGTATGATCTCCGGTGGATCATCTTTCTCTTGTTCTTTGTCATCTTGCTCATTTTCATCAACCGGTATTTGTAAAATAGAAGGAGATAAAGGAACTTCCGGGGATTTTGTAGTCTCCGGTTTAGTAGTTAAACCACTTCTAGTAGTTATAGCATTTACATGCTCGTTCCTTGTTTGGGGGTTGTTGGGATTTACTTGAGTATTTGAGGGGAGAGTACCTGGTGGTCTCTCTGATAGTAACTGTGAGATCCTTCCAACATCTCTTTCTAAGTTTTGTATTGTAGCTTGTTGATTTCGAATTTGCTGAGTTTGGAGCTCTGCATTTTGCTCGTGCTTAACCATAAAATCTCTTAAGAGATCTTCTAAACCAGATTTCCTCTCGGGTTGAGGTTGCATAATTGCTAATGGTTGTGGTTGCATGAGTGCTAGTGGTTGTGGTTGATTGGGTTGGAAATTATTTTGATAATTTCTTTGAGGTTGATTTCGGTTATTATAACCTGGTGGCGGATTTCTTTGATTTTGATTTGGGAAATTCCGGTTGTTTTGGTAACCTGGATTTCCTCCTTGATAGTTATTATTCTGATAGTTATTATTATTAGATCCTGAAGGTCCTCCTACTTGATAGCTGTTTATAGGAGGATACTTTCGATTGTTTGCTTCTATAGCTGGAAAATCGCTAAAGTTCATTTCACCTTTTCGTAAGTAACCTAAGAAATTTGCTTGCTCTTCCATTGTACTTTGATCACAATCTCTAGTAAGATGGGGACCTTGGCATAGTTCACATCCTACTCTAATAGAATGCATTTCCTTGGTTACTTTCTCGATTTGTCTTGCTTGATTTGCTATTTGAACTTTTAAAGAAGCAATTTCATCATTACTTTCAATACTAGCAACATTTGATGATCTAGAAAATTCTATTTCTTGATGCCAGTTATGAGAATGGGATGCTAAATCAGCAATGATTGTATGAGCGTCTTCAGGTGTTTTTTTCATAACTGAACCTCCGGCTGCAACATCTATATCTTTTCTAGTTGCAACATTGACTCCTTTATAAAATACACAGACTTTTTGGAATGTACTCAACCCGTGTTGAGGACATATTCGAAGCATTTTATTGAATCGAGTCCAAGCTTCATAAAGAGTTTCATTAGGTTTTTGTTTAAAGTGATTTATATCACTTTGTAATTTTGCTGCTTTTGAAGCAGGAAAGAATTCTGACAAAAAATTGTCCATCATATCATTCCAGTCTTCAATATAGCCTTCAGGTAATGAGTCTAGCCAATCTCTAGCTTCATCTTTTAATGACCATGGAAAGATTTTTAAACATGCGACATCATCGGTGACATCCTTAATTTTGAATAGTTTGCAAATGCTTACAAACTTACGAAGATGCTCGTTAGCATCCTCGTTTGGAGCTCCACCGAATTGGCATGTATTAGTTACCATATGTAAAAATTGACCTTTTATTTCAAAGCCATCAGTCATCGGGGGTTGGATGATTGCGTGGCCTTGACCTTTTCTTGTGGCCTTCATTAATGCTTCCATTGTTAGGTTTGTCTCAGTCATTTTATCTTCTTCTTTAATAATTGGCTCTATGATTGGTTAAATAATCGGTTCAGAGTCGGATTCTAAGGAAAGTGACTCTAAATTTTTAGCAAGAGTATCAACTTCTTGAGCTCTTAAGCGTTCGTGGAATTTTCTTTCGGGTTCAGGATGTGAGGGATTTAATTCAGCGTTGGAGGAACGTAAGTTCATACATTAATTTATTTTATGAAATCACAACACTAAAGGTTTACCTAAGGTTACCTACTTGTTTCTTTTTAGTGTTTTTTTTTCGGTGTTTTAAAATTACTAGTACTTCCTACTTCTTTTTGTTGTTTTTGTCCTTTATTAATTCTTTGTGATTCCGGATTAAGTTTAACGAGTTTAGGATTGAACGGATCATACAATTTGGGAAATTTTACAAAGAACTAAAGGATTTATTCAAAAACTTTGAACTTTCTTGGAAATGAATTTCCTCGAGAGGATCGAATAACATAAAAACAATGATAAAAACCTTTAAACAAACAGATTATCCTTCTGATTTTTGCCCACGTTTCGAATTGCCAAAAGATGCAGCAGAGGGGCAGGATCCTTCAAAGACCAATAAAATTGGTGATCCAACAACCCGGTCCACGTACAAATCCAACTATTACTACGAACCAGAAAAATTATCTATTTATTTAACTGCCAACTCCCCGGCAGCGGCGCCAAAAAGTTGATGTTGCGAAACGTAACCTTTATTTTGAACGGATTTGAGTTATTTTGTTACACGAATTTATTTCTTGTATATATGGTGTTTTAATGAATTCAGGTTGATTTCACACATATATAGGCAACTGGTCCTATCCGCGTAGTTTAGTTTTATAGGTAAATCTGATTCGTTCCACAGGGAGATGGAGTGTTTAATGGTTTTTAATAGTCTTTGATGTTAAACTAATTTAAAGGGGGTTTTGTATTAGGAATTTATAATATAACAATAATGGAAAATAACTTAACTAATTTACTTCATAAATAAAATTACAAGATTACAAGATTTAACTTAAAAAGGAACTAAATGAAATTATACTAGTTATGATTCAACAATTTTATTACTAAATGATAATTAATTAAAACAATAACTTTTAATAAAACTATATGATTAGAATTTTGTTTTGAGCAATTATAATATAAATTTATTTAAATTAACTAAATGACATGTTTTAATTAAAATTAATATAAACTAATAGGAATTATAATAATTAACTAATTATAAGCTAATTACTAATTTTAAATTATATTAATACTAATTATAAGATTAAAACATTCTAACCTAATTATAACCTAATATAAATTAATAACCTAATTATAATAATATTCTATTCAAAACCCTAATTTTGACCTAAATTATATGAAACCCTAAATTTTAACCTAAAATATATGAAACTCTAAATTTTAACCTAAAATATATGAAACCCTAAATTACATGATATGTTAATTATACGGAGTGATATGTTTAATTATACGGAGTGATATTTTTTTTTAGTGAATAATAATAATACGTAAATAATAATGATAATAATGATTTTACAATATATAAAAATAGGAGTGTTTACTTAAATGTGTCACCCCTAGGTCCATGGATTGTTTTAAGTTAAGCTCGTATAAAAATGTTTAGTGTTAAACTTATATTTTCCTTTCGAATAAATATAAAGTTTTGACTAACTGAATTAAATCTAATTTTCACCGGATTTTATTTAGTTAGTTACTAGTCCCTAAGTGTTTAAATTGAGACCCAACCCAGTTTTGACCTTCGCCAAAACCCAAATCATAACGGTTTCCCTTTTTACAATTTCACTTTTATGTGACTAGTGATATTACCCAAACCACCGAACTTTATTCCTAATTTAGTGTTAGTAAATTATTCATAAAACTCGTCTAAATCACTTTTAATGTTGAAGCTTAATTTATATAAATAAAAATAACTTTCGTTGTTTTTATCTCATAAATTAAGTGACAGGGGTTAAATATCCAATTACATAATAATGGTTCATTTAATTAGGCTCAATATTAAAAACACTTAAGTTACATTTTTATTTTGCAAATGATAACAATCCATTTCACTAGGGGCTCTACATCTAAGCAAACACTAGGGAAATTTAGCTACTCATTATACTAGGGTAAACATAAAAATATAAGTATGCAAACATAATAATAACGATAAAATTGATAACGATAATTTTAATAGAATCTACTTACGAAAATCTTCACTTCCATTAACTTCAAACGGTAGAAAATTACAATAACAACACCCTTTCACGCGTACAATAACACCCTTAATCACGAACAATACACCCTTGATACAAAAACTATCCTAAATATTGCTTTTGGAACTGTAAATAATACTAATACATAGTACTCCGTAATAAAAGGACATGCGTATCTCTTAAAAATATGTGTGTAAGTTGTATGGATTTTTTAGTTGTGAAGATAAATTGAATTGTTGTGACTTGTGCACACACTCTGTCTTCACTCTTTTTTTTTTTTTTTTTTTTTTTGACTGTACGCACATGTATATGTGTATATCCTTGAATAGTGTTGTTGACTACTTGGAACTCTTCCAACTCTCTCTCTTGCCCTTTTGCACTCTATTTTTCTGTGCATGTCTCTTGCTCATTATATAGTGTCAGAAGTGAGAAGTAGGTGAGTACACTATCTCTTAATATCCCTTAAATTCTGTAAATTGAATCCCCCACTGCTGAAAGTAGTAGTAAATTAATCGTAAGTGTGTATATAGTATTCAAAGTATTTGTCCACTTCAATTTCTCTGGTTGAGTTGGGATTATAATACTTAAAAGTATTATTATGTCGACATGTCTCTAGAAAGGAGTAATTTTTTAGTGTAAAAGCAGCCGCCCCAATTGCAATTTTTGGATCAAATATGGCCTAACATTACGCATTTCTTTTTTTTTACTTTTTATTTTATGTTTGTTCGTTGTTGACCCGTCTTGACGTATATTGACTTGGAACTTTTCATTTGAACTCTTTTTCTTCGCTCATCTTGGACTTGTAATTGAGTAAACACTATCTTGATATATATTCGGTTAAAATCCATCGTTTTTCGTCGTTTTATCGTCATTTCTTCAATCTTCAAGCCTTCGTTAACTTTTGTCGTTTTTCTCGAGATTTATACATTTGAACGTCTTTGTAAACGGTAAAAGCCTATGAAATATAAATGATATTACGTCGAAATATATGTGTGTTTAAAGCAATATCAGGTATTTTGGATAATCTATCCAAAGTCTGTCAAATCTCAGGTTCGGGTGCAAATCTTCCAAGTGCATATCAGAAAATGTCATTACTGGATGAGGTATATCTTGTTTGTAGTAGTTATCCACCTCCTGTTGTTCCGCATTCTCAGCAGGAGCATTGCGAGCTTGGGATGAAGATTTACCCCTTTCAGTCTGCAAAACACATCAAACATAATTTTTGTGCATTCAAATATGCATTAGTGTCAGCAAAATCATCAATCAAAATAATTACAATGACATGATCAATTTATATCAAACTTAAGCTCATTTTCATATTTTTATCAAATCTACACTTTTTCAAATAAGCATATACGAAAATGTTCGCCAAGTTCATAAGCATTTAACTCAAATAACATGTCAAAATAATCATTACTAGCAATTAAACAAGTTTCAAATGACATTATCTTTCAAAAATCAAGTTCATGAATTTTAGACTTGAAAAAGTCCACTTTAATTCTCAAAATCATGTTTAGGCTCAAAGTTTGGATCATTTAACTACCTAAACATGTTACACTACTTAATTTAGCAACAATTCATGACAAAAATCGGCCATAACCTGTTTATATCAAAAAGCCCCAAATTGCTCAAGAACACAAACCCTAGATTACTCAAAATTTGAAGTTTAAGGCTTCTAATCATGTTAAATAGCATTAATCTAGGTTATACAAGCATAATACATAAGCAATTTAAGCATAATTACACTAAAAAGCATCAAAATTGAATTGGGTATAAAATGGCTCAAGAACACTAATTTTCGGATTAAATGGTGTTTAGGTGTAGAAATTTACCGTTTTTCTTGAGTAATTCCTTGATAGCATCCTTCTCAACATGATTTTAGTAAAAGATTTGATGATTAACGGTTAAAAATTGTGATTTTGGGGGTGTTTTCTCGGGTTTTTGCGCAGTATTTTCGGGTTTTATTTGTGTTGTGGTGTGCAAATGAACTGCTCTTTATGTTTTTATTTTTTTTCTGGGTTTTGGTCCCTCCGCGAGTCGCGGTGTTTGAACCTTCAAACTCCGCGAGTCGCGGAGTTTGTATTATTTATTTTTTTTACACAAACCTTAACTTGTAAAACAAATATAAAATAAATTTAAAATTTTGTTTTCCTTTGTTTTAGGACGAGGTCGTTTCGGATCGAAGTCCTAGTCCGTCCTTCGACAAAATTTTAAAATTTGTCTTTTTCAAGCGATTGTTTTAAAAGCTTAGATTTTTTTTTTAGTTTTTTAATGTTTTTGGCATACTTTAATTCAATAAGATTAAAAATAATGATAATAAAAGTTCTCGTCCCTCCCTCGGGTAAAGCAATTTCGGTTCAACGACCTAGTCTTCAATTTACGACGAATTTTAAAAATCATATTTTTAACTTAATGAGATAAAGTAAATTTTTGTTTTTAAATTCACACAACTTAAATATAAAATTCAAAATTAATATTAAAAATTCACACCAAACTTAAAAATTTGAAATGCATAAAATTAAAAATTCATATTTTAAAAATTAAAAATTCACACCAAACTTAATTTAAAAATTCATATTATAAATTCACACCAAACTTATATTAATTTTTCAAATATTTACAATTTTAAATGTATTGATTTTACAAAGTTTACAATTTTAATTTAAGATTTATATATTAATTTTAAAAATATGGTAAAAATAAAATTAAAAATCTTTTTGGCTTTTTATCCCACTTTAATCAATCAAATATTATCAAAAATATGCGCCCCTCTTTTCGGTAAAGTAATTTCGGTTCCAAGACCTAATTTAACTCATGACGAATTTTTGAAATGTTTTGGGTTGATTGATTAAAGATATTTATACCTTAAGAATAAATGTTAAATTTCGCAGTGATGTAATAAATTTTTGAATGATATCAATAATTTCGGTCGCCAAACCTAATTTTATTCAATACCAATTTAATACTTTATAGCGAACAAATTAGCGTTTATTATCAAAAGGTTAAAAATTAAAATAAAAAAAATAAAAACTGTACAAACATACATTTGAAATAGATTTCTTAGTTATATGATCTATCCCATTCATAAGATAGTCGGTTTAATTGGTTTTCCATGGCTACATAGGCGTAACCTCGAGCATTCAGTGTCTTTTCTTCTAAACATATGAACGGTCCGTCTCTGCATAAAGTAACAAATTCGGTGTTTGAATAGGTTTGATTATTTGAATATTTACCTCCATGTGACCATTTTCCGCATTTGTGACATCTTTCTTGGTGTCGTGCTCTTCTTTTCGCTGCGGATTTTGATTTTCCTTTACCAAATTGTAACTTATTATCTTCGCATCTGGATTCTTTTCTAACTTCGTCCAATCTTTCTCTGATTACTGATACTATTTCACTCGGAAGTGTGTCATTATTACGTTTAGTGATCAAAGCGTGTAGCATTAGACCATGGTTTAGTTCACAGGCAGTCTTCATTTTCTAAAAAAAATAAAAATTCAGAATGGGGGGAGAAGACTAGTTCTTTAGGGTCTGCTAGGGAAAGACCGTTCGGGTTCTATTTTCGAGAACTACACGAAAACAGACAATCTAACTCTAACAGAAATACTTAAACCCCCTATACTTAGTTAGCTGTAGTATCGAAATTGTAATTAACTTCATTGTCTTCTTCCATCGGACCATGTATGTAATGTTTAACTCTGTGACCATTAACTTTAAATTCAATCCCATTTGAATTTATTAATTCTATCGTTCCGTATGGGAAAACTCTTTTGACTATGAATGGTCCAGACCATCTTGATTTCAATTTTCCAGGAAATAGCTTGAATCGTGAATTGAAAAGAAGAACTCTGTCTCCTTCTTTAAATTCTTTTGAACTTCTGATTCTTTTATCATGCCATTTCTTCGTTCTTTCTTTATAGATTAACGAATTTTCGTATGCTTCATGTCTTAATTCTTCTAATTCATTTAGTTGACTTAATCGTAGACGTCCGGCTTCATGTAAATCAAGATTACATGTCTTCAAAGCCCAAAATGCTTTGTGTTCAATTTCTACTGGAAGATGACATGCTTTTCCATAAACAAGTCTAAAAGGTGTGGTTCCAATTGGAGTTTTGTAGGCTGTTCTAAAAGCCCAGAGTGCATCCTCCAATTTAATGGACCATTCCTTCGGATTTGATCCTACGGTTTTCTCTAGAATACGTTTTAAAGCTCGGTTGGTATTTTCAACTTGTCCATTTGTTTGTGGATGATATGCGGTGGAGATTTTATGAGTTACTCCATATCTTTTAAGAACTTTCTCAAGTCGATTATTACAGAAATGAGTACCCCGATCACTTATTAACGCTTTCGGTGTTCCAAACCTTGCAAAAAGACGTTTTAAAAAATTGACTACAACTCGTGCATCGTTAGTTGGGAGAGCTTGTGCTTCCGCCCATTTAGATAAATAATCAATTGCTACGAGAATATAGAGATTATTATTAGATTTTGGAAATGGACCCATAAAGTCAATACCCCAAATGTCAAATACTTCACATACTTGTATGACATTTTGTGGCATTTCATCACGTTGACTTATTTTTCCGGCCCTTTGACAAGCATCACAGGATTTGCAAAGAAGGTGTGCGTCTTTATAAATTGTAGGCCAATAGAATCCAGCATCATAAACTTTTCTTGCTGTTAGTTGAGGCCCATAATGCCCTCCTGTTGGTCCTGTGTGACAATGGTTTAATATTTTACTGGCTTCATCTCCGAATACACATCGGCGTATTATTCCATCGGGACAACTTTTAAACAGATGTGGATCTTCCCAGAAATAGTGTTTTATATCACTGAAGAATTTCTTTCATTTTTGGTACGATAATCCTTTTTCAAGGAATCCACATACTAAATAGTTTGCATAGTCTGCAAATCATGGGATTTCATTATAATCTATCTTCAATAGATATTCATCAGGAAAGTTGTCTTGTATGGCCGATTCATTTAGAACTTCTAATTCGGGATTTTCAAGACGAGAAAGATGATCAGCGGCGAGATTTTCTGCTCCTCTTTTATCTCGGATTTCAATATCAAACTCTTGTAAGAGTAAGATCCAATGGATTAATCTTGGTTTAGCATCTTGTTTCGAAAATAGGTATCTAAGAGCAGAATGGTCGGTATAAACCACCGTTTTTGCTAGAACGAGATATGATCGAAATTTGTCAAAAGCAAAGACAATAGCAAGGAGTTCTTTTTCAATAGTTGTATAGTTCGTTTGTGCTCCTTGTAACGTCTTACTAGCATAATATATAGGTTGAAATCGTTTTTCAATCCTTTGTCCTAAAACGGCTCCCATTGCAAAATCACTTGCATCGCACATTAATTTAAATGGTAGATTCCAATTTGGTGTTATCATGATCGGCGCATTAGTGAGTTTCTCTTTAAGAATATTAAAAGATTTGATACACTCATCTGAAAAGATGAATGGAGCATCCTTTTCTAGGAGTTTATTCATAGGAGTGGCAATTTTAGAAAAATCTTTTATGAAACGTCGGTAAAAACCGGCATGCCCTAGAAAACTCCTAACTCCTCTAACATTGGTGGGATATGGAAGTTTAGCAATTACATCTACTTTAGCTCTATCCACTTCAATTCCTTCTTTTGAAATTTTATGTCCAAGAACGATGCCCTCTTTAACCATGAAATGGCATTTCTCCCAATTAAGTACTAGATTTGATTGTTCGCATCTAATAAGCATTCGTTCCAGATTAACTAGACATGTTTCAAATGTATCACCGAAGACTGAAAAGTAATCCATGAAAACTTCCATGCATTCTTCTACCATGTCGTGAAAAATCGCCATCATACACCTTTGAAAGGTTGCAGGGGCGTTAGAAAGTCCAAATGGCATGCGTTTGTAAGCAAAAGTACCATAAGGACACGTGAATGTGGTTTTCTCTTGGTCCTCGGGTGCTATTGGAATTTGAAAATATCCGGAAAATCCATCTAGAAAACAATAGTAACTATTTCCGGCTAATCTTTCCAACATTTGATCAATGAAAGGTAAGGGAAAATGATCTTTTCTGGTGGCGTCATTTAATTTTCTATAATCAATACACACACGCCATCCTGTTACAGTCCTAGTAGGAATAAGCTCATTTTTTTCATTTGTAATGACAGTCATGCCACCTTCTTAGGTACGCATTGAACTGGGCTTACCCATGGACTATCAGAAATTAGATAAATTAAACCTGCATCTAGCAGTTTAATAATCTCTTTCTTAATAACATCTTGCATATTAGGATTTAGTCTTCGTTGGCGTTGCACATACGTTTTATGACCTTCTTCCATAAGGATTTTATGTGTGCAATACGAAGGACTTATTCCTTTAATATCATGAATCTTCCATGCAATGGCTGGTTTATGAGCTTTCAACACAGAAATGAGTTGTGATTTCTCATTTTTAGTAAGAGAAGACGATATTATTACAGGTAATTCAGATTCACCATGTAAATAAGCATATTCCAAATGGTTTGGAAGTGGCTTTAACTCTAATTTCGGTGGTTCTTCTATCGATGATTTATATCGATATCTGTCTTCTTCTTTTAGCATTTGAATTTCTTCTGTTGTTGGTTCATATCCATTAGCTATAAGTGTAGCTAACATTTCAGCTTCATTAATTTGTTTTGTTCCTTCTCCTAAAGAACATTCTCCTGTTCCTTGTAATTCTGGAAATTCTTCTAACAATTCTGCATGTGCATCTATAGTTTGAATATAATAACATGTATCATCTGCAGATTGTGGTTGTTGTATTGCTCTATCAACTGAAAAGGTAACACTCTCATCCTCTATACTTAGGGTCAATTTCTTACCGAACACGTCTATCATTGCTTTAGCCGTGTTTAAGAATGGTCTTCCTAATATGAGAGAAACTTGAGAATCTTCTTCCATGTCCAGAACAACAAAATCTACTGGAAATACTAAAGTACCAACTTTAACTAGCATGTTCTCCATTATCCCTCTAGGATATTTTATTGATCTATCGGCTAGTTGTATGCTTATTCTGGTTGGTTTCAATTCTCCAAGGTCTAGTTTAGCGTATAGTGAATATGGCATTAGATTTATACTAGCACCTAAGTCTGCCAATGCTTCTATTGAACTAAGACTACCCAGAAAATATGGAATTGTGAAATTTTCTGGATCAGATAGTTTTTCTGGTATCTTATTCAACAGCACTGCTGAACAATTAGCATTCATGGTAACAGCCGAGAGTTCTTCCATTTTCTTTCTATTTGAGATTAGATCTTTCAAGAATTTAGCATATCTAGGCATTCCTGAAATCACATCAATGAAAGGAAGATTTACATTTATCTGTTTAAACATATCTAAGAATTTGGATTGCTCGGCTTCAAGTTTCTCTTTCTTCATTTTACTCGGGTAAGGAAGTGGTGGTTGGTATGGTTTAACATAAGGTTTATCCTTAATTGTGTTATCTTCATTAACCTTCTCAACTACCGGTTCTTTTTCTTTATCTTGATCAGGTTGTGGTTCTTGTGGAGTAGGAATAGCTTCATCAGAAGTTACAAGTATTTCAGGTGGTTTAAGTGTTGTACCACTTCTTGTGGTAATGGCTTTAGCTGTTTCATTCCGGGGGTTAGCATTTGTATCACTAGGTAGACTTCCCGATTTTCTTTCACCTATTAACCTTGCTAGGTTACTTACTTCTTGTTCCAGATTTTGAATAGAAGCTTGTTGATTTCTAAATGCTTGAGCATTTTGTTCATTAGTTTGTTTCTGAGATGTGAAAAACTGCGTTTGAGTTTCAACTAGCTTCGTCATCATATCTTCTAAATTCGGCTTTTTATCATCGGTTTGTTGTGGTGGTTTGTTTTGAAAATTAGGTCTTTGCTGATTGTAATTATTATTGGATACTTGTTGTTTGCTAGGACCTTGTTGGTTGTTGTATGGAATATTTCGGTTATAATTCTGGTTTTGATTGTAAATTGGTCTTGGCGGTTGATAATTTTTCTGATAATTATTTCCAGGTCTTTGGTTTATGTATGAAATATTCTCTCTTTGTTCCATTGTTAATTCAATACTGAGACAATCTTTTGTCAAATGTGGTCCTCCACACTGCTCACAACTAATTCGTATTGAGTGAATATCTTTAGTCATCTTTTCCATTCGTCTCTCCACAGCATCTATCTTTGCGGAAATGGAATCTAAGTCATGGCTAGAATCGGCTCTAGCTGCTTTAGATGGTCTAACGATATGTTTTTCTTGGTGCCACTCATGTGAGTGGGAAGCAGTGTTATCAATAATTTTGTAAGCATCAGTTTCGGTTTTCTTCATAATAGAACCACCAGCTGCTATATCTATGTCTTTCCTTGTAGTGATGTCGCATCCTTGGTAGAATATTTATACTATTTGACAGGTATCTAAACCATGTTGCGGACATCCTCTTAATAACTTTCCAAATCTTGTCCACGCCTCAAATAGAGTTTCATTTGGCTTCTGTGTGAATGTAACAATTTCTCCTTGAAGTCTTACGGCTTTAGATGCAGGAAAGAATTGTTTAAGAAATTTTTCAACTAAAACGTCCCATGTATCAATCGCCCCTTCAGGTAACGATTCCAACCAATCTTTGGCTTCTCCCTTTAAAGTCCAGGGAAATAACATGAGATATATCTGTTCATCCTCCACTTCTCGGATTTTAAATAGTGTGCAGATCCTATTAAAGGTATGTAGATGTTCATTTGGATCTTCCTTCGGCGCACCACTAAATTGGCATTGATTAGTCACCATGTGTAGAATTTGTCCTTTGATTTCATAATCTGGTGCATTAATGTCTGGATGAGTAATTGCGTGACCTTGGCCAGTGCGTTAAGCTCTCATTCGGTCTTCCATACTTAAAGGTTCTGTTACTTCCATAATTGAATTTGTTGAATCGGAATCACTAGAGGATTCTGATTTAATGGTTCGTTCCTCAACAATCTCTGTTTGAATGATTGGTGGTTCCGGATGAAAATTTAGTGGTTCAGGATCTATGAATCGTTCCTGAATATTCTCCGGATTCTCAATTGTGAGGTCGGGTTCAAAAAATGGATTATCGGAAATTTGAACTGGAGTACTTGGTCGACTGGATGACGATTCTAAAGAAAAATCAACGGCGGTAATATTTGCTAAATGTCTTGATCTAGTTACAGGTGGTGAACGTACAAAAGGTGGTGAACGTCTTGCTCGGTGCATTCACTGAATATCCTATTAGTTTTTTTAAAAAGGAAAGAAAAATTATATAAGTTATCCAATCAATAGACTTTTCTGATTTTGTCCACGTTTCGAATAGCCAAAAGATGCAGCAGAGGGGCAGGATTCGTTTGGTCTCAATATAATTTAGGACTGTTTGGCTCCAATAACCCGGTCCACGTACAAATCCAACTATTACTACGAACCAGAAAATTTTGATGTCTATCAATTTAACCACTTAAAATAAATTTTCGTAATTTTAAGAAATTTAGATAAGAAGTAGAAAAAATTCTAAGTCCTAAAAACTAGAATGACGAGAAATAAGAAAGAAAAAGAGCCCGTCGGAAAAAGGTCGAAAAAGAAAAATGGTTGAAAAATAAAAGGTGACGGAAAAATAAAAGAAACTTATAAAACTTAAAAACACTTGACTAACCTAACCTTATTACTACAACTAACTTAAAATTATAATCGCAAATTGAGATTACTAATTGGAATGATAATTGATACATAGGTAAAAGTCGTCTAAAAATATTAAAGCTTACAGGAAAAACTAAATCCCAAATGGAAATAACTTAAAAAGAAATTAAAACTTAAAAAAGCGTCGCAAAATTCTAAAGTACCTAAATCTTAGTCTAAAGAAAAAGCACTTAAGGAATTCTACGGCAAAGCCTAAAAATCTAGAAGTAAAAATAACTATGGCAAAAACTAAGTTTAAAACTAAATATGAGCTAAAAATACAAATATTACGCTAAAACGATTAAAAAGGGACAAAATATAAAAATAAACTAAAAGTTGTAAAAAGTACAATTTTTATAAAAATATTATTTTTATATTATTTATTTTATAAAACTATTAATTTTACAATTTAATTAAATAAATAAACTAAATATACAAAATAATAATAAAAACTATAAACTAATTAAAAACTATAAACCTAATTAGGGTTTTAATTAAAAATTAATAATAATAATTACTCCTAATAAATGCTGATTAGGGTTCTGTCAGGCGCGTCAGAGAGAACTCAGCGAGTTGCGGTATTCCAAGCAGCAAACTCCGCGAGTCGCGGGGTTCCAATTTTCAACTCAGGTACAGTTTAAAATTTGACGCGTTTTTTTTTCTTTTTTTATTTTATATTTTTTTTTTCTGTTTTCTGTTTTAAAATCTAAAATATTTATATAATAAAAAAAACTTATATTTTTATAAAATAAAAATAAAGAAACTTTATAAAACTTAAATATTTAATAAAATCTTAAAAATATATAAATTTTTGTTTTTCTTTTTATATTTTCAAATAATTAAAAACGTATTTTTACAAAAGTGAATTTTAATAAAAGTAAACTAAATTTTTTTTATTTTTTTTATATTTAGCGTTGCGCTTCCGGCTTTTAAGCGAATCCCCGGCAGCGGCACCAAAAATACTTGATAGTTAAAGCTAAGGGGTATAAAATACTATTAAATACGATACAATTTTACACAAGATATTTATTTATTTATAGAATGGATATACTTAAACCTTGCTACAACACTTATAGGCAGTGTACCTAATCGTACAGTAGTGTAGTTTTTAGTAAGTCCGGTTCGTTCCACAGGGAAAATCTTTAAGCAAAGCTTAACGCTATATTAGTTTACTTTTATAAACATACAAATATATATATATATATATATATATATATATATATATATATATATATATATATATATATATATATATATATATATATATATATATATATATATATATATATATATATATATATATATATATATATATATATATATATATATATATATAAGTAATATTATTATTATAAAGGGGGGTTTTTATCGTTTAATGACCGGTTTGTCGATTTTAAAACTTTAGTCGCAGTTAAAACCAAATGTAAAATAATAAATAAATACAAGACTTAATTTAAAGCGTAAAGTAAATAACGATAATGAAATTGCGAATAATAAAAGTGCGATAAAATAAACTTGCGATAATTAAAAAGTACGATAATTAAAAGTGCAATTAAATACAATAATAAAAATGCGATAATTAAAAGTGCAATTAAATACAATAATAAAAATGCGATAATTAGAAGTGCAATTAAATATAAAATAAAGGAAATTAAATATGAAATAAAAGAATTATGCTTATTTAAACTTCCATAATCATGATGTTTGACGTGTTGATTTTAGTTTTATGCCCATGGGTTAATTGTCCTTTGTCCTGGATTATTTAATATGTCCGTCTGGTTTTTGTCCATAACAGTCCATCAGTCATAAATATAAAGTGCGAGTGTCCTCGTCAAATTATCCTTATACCCGAAGTTAAATATTCCAACTAATTGGGGACTTAAACTGTAACAAGATTTTAACACTTTGTTTAATAATTACACCAGGATGTCGACTGAGTGTAACCCAAGGTTTTAATATTTTGTTATCAATTATACCAAGTGTCCTTGTACATAATTTCACCCCTGTTTTAATTATTCTAGTGGCTATTAATCCATTCCCGTGTCCGGTTAAATGAACGATTATTCGTACATATAAATACCTCGCCCATCGTGTCCGATCGAGTGTATATGGTAATTTTTAGGGACGCCCAATTGTAACTCTTTATATTAACATTAACAAACTATCATTTAGTTAAACAAATATAAAGCCCATTAATAGCTCATAGTCTAATTTCCACAAGTGTCGTTCTTTTGTCCAAACCCCAATTATGGTACAAAGCCCAATTACCTAATTTTAGTAATTACCCCAACATCATGATTACTTCGTTTTAAATAAGCATAATAATAACTTAGCTACGAGACATTAATGTAAAAAGGTTGAACATAACTTACAATGATTAAAAATAGCGTAGCGTTACACGGACAGAATTTCGACTTACACCCTTACAACATTTGCTAACATATCCTTATTATTAGGATTTAAAATTAAAATTAAAATTAAAATATAAATTATATATATATTTACGTATATATTGAGAGAGAGATAGATTATGGATGAAAAATTGATCAGAATTCGTTGGGCTTTATAGGGAGTTTCAGTTTTTGGGGCTCCGCGACTCGCGGCCCATTCCTTCTTCAAACTCCGCGAGTCGCGGAGTTTGTAAATACAGCTCACTCCATTTTGGCTCTTTGTTTACCGACGGTTTATTATATAAATATAATATATATATAATTTATATAATTAATTATATATTATATTATATTTATATACATAGTTAACTTGTAATTTTTAGTCCGTTGCATCGAGCGTTGAGAGTTGACTCTGGTCCCGGTTCCGAATTTTCGAACGTCCTTGCGTACAATTTAATATCTTGTACTTTGCGTTTTGAATCTTGTACTCTTGTAATTTCGAGACGTTTCTTATCAATAATTGGAACCTCTTTGATTGTCTTTTGTACTTTTGAGCTTTTTGGTCGTTTGCGTCTTCAATTCGTTGAATCTGTCTTTTGTCTTCACCTTTTATTATTTAAACGAATATCACTTGTAAATAGAACAATTGCAACTAAAAGCTTGTCTTTCTTGAGCAATAATGCTATGAAATATATGTTCGTTTTTAGCATTATCAGTATATATATATATATATATATAGATAAATATAAAGTATATGAAACATAACTATCAATTAATGTTAACACTCATTGTCAACTCGTTTAATATTACACAAGTTAAAATACAAAATTTATAGCGGATATTATATATAAACAATTGTAAATTTATATATATATATATATATATATATATATATATATATATATATATATATATATATATATATATATATATATATATTATATATAATTCTATACAAAAATCATTATATGTATATTGCAATTTATAAATATTGTATCTAAATATTTGAAAGATCTATTTTATTTAGTTATTATATTGATATTATTATTATTATTATTATTACTAATTACAATTATTAATGTAAGTAAAATTAATATTATTATTAATTATTAATTTGGTATAATATATATAATAGATAATAAATATAGACAAACAAATTAGATATTTATACAGATCATTATATCCTTTATTGCTTTTCTTTTTTCTATTCGGCTCGTGAATTCGATCGATCTCCAATCATCACTACAAAGCAATTATCAATCAAATCATGTCAATTCTTTAATCAAATTTTTGGCACTGTTTTCCTTTTGACACTATCAATCATCTAAATGATTAACCTCTAACCAACATGTACGTATTACATTGATAGATACATAAAACACACACATGATATGTTTTCATCATCATCTAAAATACTACTACCTCCATCTCATTCCAATAGGGCAGTATTCTATTTTGGGCTATCCCATTTTGATAGTCCACTTCCATAAATAGAAAGGAAAGAAGATATTTCATTGGTGGATCTAGTGTAACAACCCTGATTTTTCCGTTACTTCCGTTAACCTTCCCTTAGTTTATTTAACGGCGATTTTTTAAATTTTATGCGTTTACGTGTATTAAATGCGTACTTGATCTTCGGAGGGTTTTAATAATTAATATGGGTTGATATTAATTCAAATAAATATTTCGGATAATGAAATACGATAAAAATGATACGATTTTGATAAAAGCTTTTTGAGCAACGAAACGCTCGGGTTTATTTTAATAATTAATTTTATTAATTATTAACTTTTTAAAATATTTAATTTATTGGGTTTTTAATAAATTAGACAATTGGTTGCGTTTAACGATCGGGTTAGCGTTCCGGGCCTTCGGTACGACTAAACGACACTTAAAACGGACCACGATTACACGAGGTTGCAAAACGAGAGCCCGGGAACCCCATGTGGGCCCCATTCGGCCGAACCCCCTCCCCACCCCCCTTTATGTTTAATTTTTGTTAACTTTAGGGACTTATGTGTTAATTGTTTAAACTAGGGTTAATATAAATACAAGTATTAACACAAATTAGGTATAAACCCTCACTAGAAAAAAAAGGCAGTCGACTTCTCCCTGGCTCCCTTCCATCGTCGACCAACACCATCACCACCATACCTTCATCTTTCAAAATTAGCAAAAGTGTTATACACGAATCGCGTTCATCTCCTCGTTCTCTATCCATTGGTATAAACAATTTTGTGATCTAAGGTATATTTACATGAATCCTAATTCTTAAAAATCTGATTTTTTATAAAGTTTCATAGTTATGTTGTCAATTGCTCAAGTCTATACGCGTACGTGTTAATTGTAATCGTTATTTTGATTGTTTGATGCGCTAGGATTTAAAAATGAATTTGTATTTGTTTGATCAGAAAAATTAAGTTTTTCAAATGTTAATTATTATATTATAATCAGATTCCTTGCGAAAAACTATTGAGTTTAGGCTTTGGATTCGCTTGATTTCGTTTCCGTATGATTAAGTTATGTCGATTTGAATTATCGTTGTGTTTTTATTGCTTGATCAGAAATCTGGTATTGATAGAAAACTAATTGGCATGTGAGACTTATACCACTGGAAATATAATTTAAAAACACTCAAGTTAGACTAGGATATCATGTCGTTTACTTATGTATAGCCCGAGATATGCTATAATTAGTGTAAATGTAGTTGTATACAGCACTTGCATGAAAATAACCTTGTATGATAAAATGTGTTAATTTCTGTGATTAAAGCGTTGCATATTTGAAAATTATACAAAAATTAATTCATTTTTATGTAGATATCATAGGCTAATTGTATCTAGATCTTCGGATAATCGTATGCGAATGTGACTAACTAAATGGGAGTCGAATCTGTAAATTAAACACGATTTTGTACTTTGTGAATTTTGTGTATTGTTTGAGCATGTATTCTTCTGTAAAATGAAACTTAACATTATATGTGACTTATTTTTAGTTTATGTTAATCTTTGAAACCTTATGCATTGGGCACAATAGAGCCATACTTTATGTGAATTCTGATTTGAGCTGAAAACTGAATGATCAACTTGCACGAATAAACTGTACAAATTGGCTAAACAAAAGTGGCTAGATTTTTGATATGTGTTACTTTGATTTGTCCTTGAACTATGGCCACTAGTCTTGTATCAATTGCATGTTCCTAACTCCGGTTATAGCCAAAATGAAATAAATGCGCCGTCAGAAACTGACTTGGCAAACCCCAAATGTATCCCTTCTGATTCCTGACTTTTAATTATCGTATGAGTCCCTGGATGGACTTTTTGGAATCGATTTTAAGTGTAATTATGATCTGGAGTTTGTCATATTTATGTGAATTTTTTACTATGAGATAATGTGCTAAGTATGCTACGTGTTCATAAACTTTGTGCATAACGATAAACTGAAATTGTGAAAATGATCATTCATGACCTAAAACGTATTGTTTGACTTAGGTTTGACATTTTGACCAATATTTGACATGAACCTACTGATGTTGACTTTATTTGACTACTTTGACCAAGTTTGACTTTCGGTTTGACTTTGTTTGACTTGCATGATATAGTTGACTTTTACTTTGAAACGCGTCGAGTCGAGCAATAAGACAACGTACACTATGAAACCACACTTATATAAGATACATATATTGACCAACCAATATACGTCTACTTAGGTTACATTACTCGGGTCTAAACCGTACAAGTCATTTGTCTTTCATTTCGAGCTTATTCAAAGGTGAGTCTACAGTCCCGCTTTTTACATGTTTTCAGGGATGAGAATACACGCTATTATATTTACATTTTCAATTACTTTTATATTGACATGAGTACTACACATATGCATAATGAGTTTGTTCAAAAAGCCTCTAGCTTGAATACTTTTAATACCATCGGTGTAAGCACAATTTAGATGGACGGATCCCTTAGGTTGACAACCTCACCCACTATAAAAGCAGTGGTGCATTTATTTTGAACATTAAATACATTTGAATAAGTGTATAACATTTTACGAGGTAAAGTCGGGTGTAGTAGTTTCTATACTCGGGTCATTGCTAGTATTCAGGTGCTCGGTTTATGCAAGCGATATAATCTCGTGGTCAAGGAAATCAAACTATTTTTTTGATAACTGTTTTTCAGATACTGTTACATTATTTTAAACCTGTAGATTCACCAACATTATTTGTTGGCCTGTTTTTGCGTGTTGTTATTCTCAGGTCCTTAAGAGGTATGCTTCCGCTGTGTTTGCTGCATGACTGGCCTTAGAGTCAACATTTGATTTTAAAGAACATTATTTATCTTCGCATTTAAAACTTTTATATTGTTTAAATACTGTTGGATTGTGGTTACGATCACAACAGTGTTTCTAATTTGGGATTATTGACTTATGTTTTTGAAAGTTAATATTTTTAAATAAAATTAAATGCGATTGCTTTAAACGTCTCATATAAAGGGTGTAACTGTTAACTGTGGGACCGAAATTAACACGCCGTCAGATGGTAATTTGGCGGGGTGTTATAGTTGGTATCAGAGCTAACGGTTCGTAGGGAAACTAGGACTTGTAGTAGTGTGTCTGATTTGGTCATTAGAACACCTTGATGAGTCTAGACTACGACCGGGACTTAGTCATTACATGAGTACTTTGTGATTAACGTTATTTACTTGACTAATCTGTTTTGTTTGTGTTCTTGTACTATGAGTTAGATGTCACAGGATTCAGGAAGCAGTGACAGCGACTCCAGTGTGGCTGAGGTGAATGCTCCAGCCCCAGCACCAGCACCTACTCCGTATTGGATACCTAACCATCCCGTGAACCTTTATGCATTGGATTTGGTTCATACTAACTGTAACAGGGATATTGTTGATCGTGTTAATGCCTTGAGTGATATTGATAGGACATATCCGCACCCCGATGATCTTGAGAGAATGGAGGAAAGAGTCACGGGTATAAATACTTATACGCACAAGGCTGAAGCGAGGTTCGTTGAGATGGCAAGATTGATAGCAGCCTTAACTGCCAGGGTTGCTGCGTTAGAGGTGGAAGGTAATAGGCCGAGGAATGATGGACCTGCCTTCCGTACCCGACAAAAGAGGAAGTGAAGGGTTGTTGACCATGAGCTTCTTTTCCTTTTCCATCCGCCATACTTTCTTTATATAAGACTTACTGGGTGTTATAAACCGGGCTATTAGCACATTATGTTTATTGTTTGGTTTACTACTTTGGAATTTGGTTTATCACTCTTGGATTTTATTTATATTAATGGTGGATTATGCTGTTAGTAACTATTATCTTTTATTGCATGCGGTAATATTCTATATTTAGTAACTTTGTATGATCATAATACTTGTGTTATGTTATACTACTACTATTGCCATTAATGTTACTACTTAGTGTTACTACTACCACTACCATCACTACATGACACTAGTACCACTACTACTACCACTAGTGTTACTACTAACACTACTAACACTACTATCACTACTTACACTACTTCTCACTACTAACGAATCTTTTCGTACTATTATTTACTAGTCTTCAACACTCGTTGCTAGTATATTTTCATATATAGCGTTGTTTTGACACTGACCTGGTGTGTTTTTCTGTGTTGAAGATGCCTCCGAAGGAATCAACCGCCGCCCAAATCAGGAGAATGGTCGCCGAAGGAATCGCGACTGAAAGAGCTGAACTACAGAGAGAATTCAACAACGCTCGAAACAGTAATGATCGTGGTGGCTCGAGCAACACCAATGGAAACGGCACACAAGGCCGTAATGGATGTTCTTACAAAACGTTCACTAGTTGCAACCCGCATTCTTTCAACGGAACTGAGCGACCAGTTGGTCTCACTAGGTGGTTTGAAAGGCTCGAATCGGTTTTCCGCATTAGTGGATGTAATGATAACGACAGTGTAGGCTTTGCAACGGGCACACTGGCAGACAGTGTGCTCACTTGGTGGAACAACTATGCTCAATCCCTAGGTCGTGATCAGGCTTATGCCCTACCTTGGGACACACTGAAGTAAAGAATGATCGAGGAGTATTGTTCGAGGAACGAGGTTAAGAAAATGGAACGCGAGTATCGAGAGCTGAAGTTAGTAGGCAACGATCTCACCGCCTATAACAAGAGGTTTTTTGAGCTGGCGTTAATGTGTCCTGAAATGGTTACTCCGGAAAGGCGTAAGGTAGAACTATACATTGAAGGTCTGAGTGAGAATATTTAAGGCGGGGTCACTACTTCAAAACCCGCAAATGTGCAGGAAGCTATTGACATGGCTAGTTTGCTGTTGGATCAGATTTCCCAGAGAGGGAAGGGCACTACAGTGAATGAGAATAAGCCAAACGATGGTAAGAGGAAGTGGAACGGTGGTCAGGACAAGAATTTCAATCAACAGCCATTCAAAAAGCAAGATTCTTACCGTAACGACACTGGAACCACAGGAACTAACTCTGGGTATAAGGGCAAGAAGCCACAATGTCAGAAGTGTTGCAAGCATCATATTGGAAATTGTTCTGTTCTAAATTGTAAGCATTGTAAGAAGTTTGGTCATTTGTCAAAAGATTGCAAGGTTAATCTCAACGGCAACACCAACAACAACAGCACTGCAAGCAACACGAACAATGCTAATGGTGGTAAGAACTGTTATGGTTGTGGACAGCCGGGTCATTTCAAGAAGGACTGTCCTAAGAACAACAATGGGAATGCTCGAGGAAGGGCGTTCAACATCAATTCTGCGGAAGCTCGTGATGATCCAAAACTAGTCACGGGTACGTTTTCACTTGATGATCAACTTGTTTATGTTTTGTTTGATACTGGCGCCGATAGAAGTTTTATATCTAAGGATATTTGTCACAATGTTAAGAAACCCGTTTCTCCCCTAGATAACGTATATTCCATAGAACTAGGGAATGGTAACTTGATGAGAGCTGATAAGATTTATCGTGATTGTACTTCGACGTTAGAAAGTAAGTCCTTTAGCATTAATGTGATACCTATTAAACTGGGAAGTTTTGACCTTGTGGTTGGAATGGACTGGTTAGCTGATAACAAAGCCGAGGTGGTCTGTGACCAAAAGGCTATTCGTATTCCTATTGCTGACGGTGAACCTATGATGATTTATGGTGAAAAGAATGGCTCACAATTACATCTCATTAACTGCTTGAAAGCCCAGAAGTATGTGAGAAAGGGATGTATCGCGTTCTTGGCTTATGTAAGCTAAATTGTACCAGAAGAAAGGAGACCCGAATACGTTCCTATATTTAAGGAATTTCTTGAAGTTTTTCCGGAGGAATTACCTGGTCTCCCACCGCATCGAGAAATTGAGTTTCAGATAGACTTAGTGCCAGGAGCGGCACCGGTGGCTCGCACACCGTACAGACTTGCACCCCCAGAACTTCAAGAGTTGTCTAGTCAATTGCAAGAGTTGTTAGATAAGGGATTTATTCGACCGAGGTCTTCGCCTTGGGGAGCTCCGGTCCTGTTTGTTAAGAAGAAGGATGGGTCGATGAGATTGTGTATCGACTATAGAGAATTGAACAAGCTGACAGTCAAGAATCGGTATCCGCTACCGAGGATTGATGACTTATTTGATCAGTTGCAGTGATCCAGTTGTTATTCGAAGATTGATTTGAGATCCGGGTATCATCAAACGAAAGTCAAAGAAGCTGATGTCCCGAAGACAGCGTTTAGAACACGTTATGGACATTATGAGTTTACAGTGATGTCGTTTGGTTTGACAAACGCACCAGCAGTGTTCATGGACCTCATGAACCTTGTGTGTAAGCCATACCTAGATAAATTCGCCATTGTGTTCATTGATGATATATTGGTGTACTCCAAGAATAGAGAAGAGCATGAACATCATCTACGCTCGATATTGACTATGCTTAGAGAAGAGCAGTTGTATGCAAAGTTCTCTAAGTCTGACTTTTGGTTACCAGAGGTACAATTTCTTGGCCATGTTGTAGGGGCCAATGGAATACAGGTCGATCCAGCAAAGATTGAGTCGGTTAAGAATTGGGAAACTCCAAAGACGCCAACGTAGATTAGGCAATTTTTGGGTCTAGCTGGTTACTACCGGAGATTCATTGAAAGATTCTCTAAGATCGCCCGACCATTAACCGCATTGACTCATAAGGGCAAGAAGTTTGAGTGGTCAGAACAGCAAGAGACTGCATTTCAGTTGTTGAAGGAGAAGTTAACAACTGGACCAGTATTGTCTCTACCCGAGGGAAGTGAAGATTTTGTTGTTTATTGAAATGCCTCACGTCAAGGAATGGGTTACGTGCTTATGCAACGAAACAAAGTTATTGCTTATGGATCGCGTCAGTTAAAGATTCACGAGCAGAACTACACTACGCACGACCTTGAGTTAAGAGCTGTTGTCTTTGCACTTAAAATGTGGAGACACTACCTGTTTGGAACCAAGTTCACTATCTTCACCGACCATAAGATTTTACAGCACATATTCGATCAGAATCAGCTCAACATGAGACAACGACGTTGGATGGAACTACTTAACGATTATAACTGCGAACTTCAATACCATTCGGGCAAGGCGAATGTTGTGGCAGATGCCTTGAGCAGAAAGGAGCGAGAGAAACCTCTTAGGATTAAGGCACTTAACATAGTTGTCCATACGAATCTCGCATCACAAATCCGCGAAGCACAACAAGAAGCCATGAAACAGGAGAATGTTGATGTTGAATTTCTCAAAGGGATAGATAAGAAGTTTGACATCAAGGAGGACGGAACATGGTACTTTGCTAACCGAATTTGGGTACTAAAGTTTGGTGGATTGAGAGAATGTAACATCTCAGGTAACATGTGATGACCCAGAAATTTCGACTAAATTTAAACTTAATCTTTGTATGATTAACATTCCGACACGATAAGCAAAGTCTGTAAAACTGAATCTCAAAATTTTTGAATTACTTTTATATATTTAAATACCTTCGGTTGTTTTCGACGATTCGCGAACAATTATATGTAAAAAGATACATATATACTATAACATGAAAAGGTAACAATGTATTAATTGTTTGATACCGTACATTAAACTTATTGGTTTAAATATCTATTTTAATGTATATGATAAATTTAAATAATTATTATTAAAATTTATTTATAAATAACGTCCAATGTGTATTTAAAAACTGATTTATGTATATTAAAAAGATATATACATATATATAATAAACGATAGTAACATTCGTTTATTGATTCAATTGATATTTAGATAAGTTAACTAAAGCGTTTAAGATGAACCAGTTAAACACTAATTTGCTACAGTGTTTTCAAATTGCCACATTACTCAAAATGCTACAGTGTTTTCGAAAATCACTATTTGCTACAGTGAAATTGACTTTGCTACAGTGAATTGCTACAGTAAAATTTGACTTTGCTACAGTAAAACACTATTTTAAAATGTATTTTTAGCAAATAACGAGATGATGATTTATAGAAGTAAATGACCAAAATACTCGAAAGTTTAAGATATACTATGAGTGGTATAGTTTATGGATAACTTAAGGCTATATTTTGACAAAAGTACGTGTCACGAAACGTAAAATGCAAGTTTTCTCAGCGTACGAAAGGACATTCGAAAAACCAGAACCGGGACATAAGTCGAGTGATGACGTACGACTTATCGGAACAAAAATTACAAGTCAACTATGCACGTGAATTTAATATAATATATAATTAATTATTTAAATTATATAAATTATATTAATATTTAATTATGTCGACGAGCTAAATTACAAATCAATGTGAGCTGTCCCTGGTCCTCATGCGAGTCGCATGGCCAGAAGGCCATTTCCATGCGAGTCGCATGACTCCAGATTTCAGGCCAAGTGCTATAAATTCTCGAGTTTTGGCCAGATAAATCACACACACATATATATTATTTTTACTCCGTATTTATTTTATTATTATTATTATTATTATTATTATTATTATTATTATTAATAATAAGATTATTATTAATCTTATTATTTTTATTGTTAGTGTTATTATTTTTGCGATACAAAAATAATAATGTACATAAAATATTACGACGGAGTGCTGTCCAAGTATTTTTCAAAATGAGTTTTCGAGCAAGCTAGAGCTAAGGAAATTATGGGTTATTGCCAAGGAGGTTATGGGTAATGTTCGGGGGTATTTTTTTGTGAATCAAACCTCGTGTTTATCATCTCCGATGCGTCTACGTGCTTTCCTGCAATATTGTATATCAATATTAAACAGTGAGTTTCATATGATCCCTTTTTCAAATTATATTTTTGGATACAAATACTAAAACTGATTTTGTGTGAGTTTCATAAGATCCCTTTTACTCTCTACATTTTTGGGCTGAGAATACATGCAAATGCTTTATAAACTGATTTACAATATTTATATGCGTGAGTTTCATTGGCTCCCTTTTTAATTGCTTTTGCAATCTATATTTTTGGGCTGAGAATACATGCACTTTATTTTAAACGCAATGGATACAAGTACATACTAAATTCTACACTGAGTTTGAACCGAAAATCCCTTAGCTTTGGTAACTGTTAACTGCCAGTTATAAGAACTGGTGGGCGCGAGTAGTAGTATATGGATCCATAGGGCTTGATATCCCCGTCCGAGCTAGAGCACTAGCCTTTTAACGGACGTATGCTATTTGAGAAGCGTACACGTTGGTTTGCGTGTAATATTAAGATAATTATACAAAGGGTACAAATTATATAAACATTAAAGTTTAGTTACCAGGGTGCTCAATTTTGTAGAACCGATTGATAAACGTTTCGGATGAAACAACTGAAATCTTGTGATCCACCTTTTATTTAAAACATAATGATAAACGTTTTGAATAAAACAACTGAACTTTTGTAATCCACATTGATATACGGATTATGTGTAATATTAAAACTATGAACTCACCAACCTTTGTGTTGACACTTGAAGCATGTTTATTCTCAGGTTTCTAGAAGTCTTCCGCTGTTTGCTCATACGTGATACAAGTTATGTGCTTGGAGTCATACATGCTATATACAAGAAACTTGCATTCATCAAACCATTACCATGTATCTTATTTTGACTGTATTGTCAACAGATGTATTATTGTAAACCATTTAAATGGTGATTGTCTATACGTAGGAATCATCAGATGTAAAAAAACATGGAATTTATATATTCATTTATGAAATACCTTTTCAAACGAATGCAATGTTACAAAACGTATCACATAGAGGTCAAATACCTCGCAATGAAATCAATGAATGACGTGTTCGTCCATATGGATTTGGAGCGATCGTCACATAACACGTTCCCCGTAGCATGATATTGTCCGCTTTGCCCGTAGGCGCACGGATTTTTCTTGGCTACCAAACACGACAAGCACTTTCCCAGGAGGTCACCCATCCTGGTAGTGCTCTCACCTGAGCACGCTTAACTGCAGAGTTCTCATGGGATCTGCTGCGCTTGTGGTCCCAAAACGCGTCATGCTAGGAAAGGTCTCCACACCCTTATAAGGCATGCTTCGTTCCCCTCTCCAACCGATGTGGGACGGATGTAACACGGATGTTACAATCCTCCCCCCTAATGAGACACAGCGTCCTCGCTGTGCACGTTTGGTTCGGGGCCTGGCTCTGATACCATCTGTAACATCTCAGGTAACACGTTCCCCGTAGCATGATATTGTCCACTTTGCCCGTAGGCGCACGGATTTTTCTTGGCGACCAAACACGACGAGCACTTTCCTAGGAGGTCATCCATCCTGGTAGTGCTCTCGCCTGAGCACGCTTAACTACAGAGTTCTCATGGGATCTGCTGCGCTTGTGGTCCCAAAACGCGTCATGCTAGGAAAGGTCTCCACACTGTTATAAGGCATGCTTCGTTCCCCTATCCAACCGATGTGGGATGGATGTAACACAGATGTTACAGAGAACTAGTGTTGGAGGAAGCACACAAGTCGAGATACTCAATTCAACCGGGATCAGATAAGATGTACCAAGATTTGAAGGCATTTTATTGGTGGTCGAAGTTGAAAGCTGACATTGCCACTAATGTAGGGAAGTGCTTGACTTGCGCTAAAGTCAAGGCTGAGCATCAGAAGCCATCAGGATTATTAATTCAACCAGAGATTCCCCAGTGGAAGTGGAAAGGAATTTCCATGGACTTCATTACGAAACTGCCGAGAACTGCGGGAGGTCACGATACCATTTGGGTTATCGTGGATCGTCTCACTAAGTCCGCACACTTCTTACTGATAAGGGAAACTGATAAAATGGAGAAGTTGGCTCAGATCTAAATTAAGGAAGTTGTAACGACCCGGCTTTTTTTTCGACTTGCTTTCGTGCTTTGTGCTTTCACGAAACTGCGTATTTATGCGTACTGAGCTTGCTTATGCTCTAGGATCTTTAATCATGATTAATTACTCTCGTTAATATCTTACAACGTGCTATTAAGTGTGTAATCACTTAACTTGATCCCCGAATGCTTTTACGACCGTTGGTGTCACTTCTCGTTTTAAACGAGATACGTACTTGGTACACGTTAAACTTTTGTCGTAATTGGAATATTATGACTGCGTAAACTTGATTGTTATTTATTATAACAATTACTTGGCTTAAGGGCTTGTTTAATTAAGCTTAGTGTTTACTAATGCTTACTAGTTACCTTAATGGACTTAACACCGTACATGACTTTGCATGTCCCGACTTGTCTTTGTGACACACGTGCTTTTCACGAATAATATTTCGGATATTATTTACATTCATGATTAATTAATATTAATCATTTTTAATTAACTAATGTTAGTAGTTAATTACTTGGGCTTATTTATTTAATTTGTTACATACTTGGTCTTTTATTAATGGACTCATGATTAATGGACTTGGAAGCCCACCCTACTTTCTTAATGGACTAATTAGCCCATTTTTATGTAAGTATTACATTAAGATAAAACTAGATTAGTTAGTGTTATGAGGAGGCTAGTTACAAGTATACTTACACCACTTTCCCATACTAATTTGCTTTAATACCATTTCAAGCTAACACCATTCTCCCATGTTTGAAAGTTAGCATGTGACTTTCCCCTTTGGGAGCCTTGAAAACCGTCCACTTTGGGGATGGCATGGGGAGTTCCATTTTTCAATTTTTGTTACATATTTGCAAGTGATACTACCTCATTTCTTCACACACACATACTTACACTTTCTCTCAACTTTCTCTCATCTCATTTTCTCTCAAACTTGTAAGTAACAAAGCTTGGTTTTCTCTATTTTTCTTCCAACAAAACCGTATACAATCATCATCATCTCACTTACTTCTTGTTGTTGTTTGTTACTTGTTGTTAAAGATCAAGTTTTCTAACTTGCATCTTCATGTAATCTTGGTTACTTCCATCTTTTGTTTGTAAAGAACCAAGAATAAGAATCTAAACTTTCTAGTTTATGGTTCTACACTTAAATGTTTTAAAGATCTAAAAGTTCATGAGTTTATAACATACTTGTGTTCATGTTTGTAAACTTAAGGTTTACTTTCTTAAGGATCAAAGCCTTGGCTTGAATCTTTCTAAGTATGAACAACCATGAACTTATTACTTGTAGATTTAATTTATTTCTTCCTTTTGTACAAGTTTCAATTCGTGATTTGTGTTCTTGGTCAAGTATTTACAAGTTAATCTTGATCTCATTATTCTTGAAACTTTATAAGTTCAAAAACATGGAAGTTTAACTTTCTAGTTACAACTTCATACACTTATGTTAGATCTAAGTTTCTATAGCTTATGGTCTTTCAATTTTGTTATAAATACGAGCTTAAAAGCTTATATACATTTTACAAGTGATGTGCGCAGAGGTGTATATGAAATACCTTATATTTTACTAGGAAAAACTATTAAATACGATACAATTTTACACAAGATATTTATTTATTTATATAATGGATATACTTAAACCTTGCTACAACACTTATAGGCAGTGTACCTAATCGTACAGTAGTGTAGTTTTTAGTAAGTCCGGTTCGTTTCACAGGGAATCTTTTAAACAAAGCTTAACGCTATATTAGTTTTAATTTATAAAAAAATACAAATATATATAAGTAATATTTTTATTAAAAAGGGGGGTTTTTACCGTTTAATGACCGGTTTGTCGATTTAAAACTTTAGTCGCAGTTAAAACCTAATGTAAAATATTAAAAATAAATATAACTTAATTTAAAGCGTAAAGTAAATAACGATAATGAAATTGCGATAAATAAAAGTGCGATAAAATAAACTTGCGATAATTAAAAAGTACAATTAATTAAAAGTGCAATTAAATACAATAACAATAAATAAAAGTGCGATAATTAAAAGTGCAATTAAATATAAAATAAAGGAAATTAAATATGAAATAAAATAATTATGCTTATTTAAACTTCCGTAATCATGATGTTTGACGTGTTGCTTTTAGTTTTATGCCCATGGGTTAATTGTCCTTTGTCCTGGATTATTTAATATGTCCGTCTGGTTTTTGTCTATAACAGTCCATCAGTCATAAATATAAAGTGCGAGTATCCTCGTCAAATTATCCTTATACCCGAAGTCAAATATTCCAACTAATTGGGGACTTAAACTGTAACAAGATTTTAATACTTTGTTTAATAATTACACTAGGTTATCGACTGCGTGTAACCCAAGGTTTTAATACTTTGTTATCAATCATGCCAAGTGTCCTTGTACATAATTTCACCCTTGTTTTAATAATTCTAGTGACTATTAATCCATTCTCGTGTCCGGTTAAATGAACTATTATTCATACATATAAATACCCCGCCTATCGTGTCCGATCGAGTGTATATGGTTATTTATAGGGACGTCAAATTGTAAATCTTTATATTAAAATTAACAAACTATCATTTAGTTAAACAAATATAAATCCCATTAATAGCCCATAGTCTAATTTCCACAAGTGTCGTTCTTTTGTCCAAACCCCAATTATGGTACAAAGCCCAATTATCCAATTTTAATATTTAGCCCAACATCATGATTACTTCGTTTTAAATAAGCATAATAATAACTTAGCTACGAGACATTAATGTAAAAAGGTTGAACATAACTTACAATGATTAAAAATAACGTAGCATTACACGGACATAATTTCGACTTACACCCTTACAATATTCGCTAACATACCTTTATTATTAGGATTTAAAATTAAAATTAAAATTAAAATATAAATATATATATATATATATATTTTACGTATGATGAATGAGAAAAAGATGTGTTGAATTCAGAAAAATGCGTTGCCTTTTATAGGCCCACACTGAAATTTGGGGCTCCGCGAGTCACGGCCCTTGTTGCCTTCGAACTCCGCGACTTGCGGAAGTAATATTTATAGCTCACACATCTTTGGATCTTTTCTTGCCGACGGATTTTATAATATAAATATAATATAAATATATAATTTATATAATTAATTATATATTATATTATATTTATATATATAATTAATTTGTAACTTTCGCTTCGTTGCGTCGCGCGTTGAGAGTTGACTCATGTCCCGGTTCAGGATTTTCGAACGTCCTTGCGTACAATTTAATATCTTGTACTTTGCGTTTTGAATCTTGTACTCTTGTAATTTTGAGACGTTCTTATCAATAATTGGAACCACTTTGATTGTACTTTGTACTTTTGAACTTTTTTGGTCGTTTGCGTCTTCAATTCGTCGAATCTGTCTTTTGTCTTCACCTTTTATTATTTAAACGAATATCACTTGTAAATAGAACAATTGCAACTAAAAGCTTGTCTTTCTTGAGAGATAATGCTATGAAATATATGTTCGTTTTTAGCATTATCAAATATTCCCACACTTGAGCGTTGCTTGTCCTCAAGCAATATAGTCTTGAAATACTAGAATCACTTCTTTATTCTTCACACTTTGTACATCAGTGATTTCTTTACGGCGGTATAAACAATGGTAGTAACGATGTGGTTTACAGTCCCACATGACTTATGAAAATTTAGATCCATTAAGGAAATTGGATCTTTATGAAAACATTTGATCTTTTGAAAATTAAATCTAGCTTTTACCCTAGATAATTTTTCCGGAATAACCCTTCACCGGTGTTTGCAAATTCTTTTTGTGGGTTTGGTGGGTTTCATATTTGAAATTTTTAGCTCAAAACTTGTGGTTTTGTGTCACCCACTTGCTAACCTTGTATCGGGAAAGCAACACGTCCAGTATACTTGCTCCGTATATTACCTTTTGGTAAACTACCGTCCGGTTGTAAAGGAAAGCGTTGAACAAGCATCTGTTAAGGCAATGTCCCCTGACATTCTTTTAATTATGGTCTATAACGTGTCGGACGCAATTACTATCCTTTGTAGGAGCAACAGTAAAGCTCACCCTTATAATTTTTCGGTCTGGCACAAGGTCCTGTCTTTGACCATGCTATGCAACCACCGTTCTTACGGTTGACACCCGAATTGGTTCAGGTGACCTAATGAATTCCAGGTGAATTCCTAGGATTTTACGTTCAATGGTAATGAACGCATTGAAAATGGGTTTTCAGAAAACAAATCGGTTTTAATTTGATCAAAATATTTTCTCGTTCAAGCTCGAGTTCAGATATCATCGAATTCCATGAGTTTGTAATTCTCAATCTTTAAAGTCAATCTCAAGGATTGAGTAATATCAGGCTTAAAAGCCGATTTCTAATCTTTAAGGAGATTATCCTTTCTGGGGGTCTGATTCATTAGTCTTATCAAGCTAATTTGCACGGCGCCCTCCCCATTTTACGAGACAGATTCTCTCATGGTTAGGATAAGTCTGACCACTTGGTGACCCTGTTTGATGCTGAGGTCCGTGGATTTCCTGCTGATTTTAGAGATGACTTTTCTAGATTTTTTGTCAACCTACAGCTGGTCTGGACGACAACTTCATGACCTAAATCAAGAAGCGCGTTTCTTTTTCGGAAGACTTTACTTCCTTTTAATGATGGAATTGATTCATCGTGTAGATCCATCTTTCTTTTAAATATATTACAGTAAATCGGGTAAAACTGATTAGATTAGTCCAAAACAAAAGTATCTTCAATTATTTGTTACAAAAATATTTGACATATGTTTAAGATAACTTGGTGAATTTTCCCACACTTGACTTTTATTTTTCCTTTTTGTTCTCCTCTATTCCATTTTAAATGAATTCTAACATTTTGGTTTGTTTCTCAATTTATGTCCTTTCCAAGGTAACAATAATTTCGGTGTTAACACCTAGTTTTATCGTTCATAAATATGTATAAACATGATTTTGAGTTCATTTAATTGAAAATTTTGAAAAATTTTACTAGAATTGGGTAGTCAGTATATAAGACTAAGGCTATTCTTTATTATCAGAGAGCACTAGATTCTAATACAACTACTGCTTTACTAGTATTTTTAATGGTAACCAAGTGTTAAAATAATTTTTTTTATTATAAAAACCTTAACTTATAAAATAATTAATTAATTAATTTAAAATTTTTTTCCCTTGTTATTTAGGACGAGGTCGTTTTGGAACGATGTCCTAGTCCGTCCCTCGACAAAATTTTAAAATTTGTCAATTTAAAGCGCGGTTTTAAAAGCAAAGATTTTTGGGTTTTTTTAATTTTTTTGGCATACTTTAAATCAATAAGATTAAAAATAATGATAATAAAAATTCTCGTCCCGCCCTCGGGTAAAGCAATTTCGGCTCAACGACCTAGTCTTCAACTTACGACGAATTTTAAATATCGTATTTTTAACTTAATGAGATAAAGTAAATTTTTGTTTTTAAATTCACACAACTTAAATTTAAAATGCATAAAATTCAAAATTAATATTAAAAATTCACACCAAACTTAAATTTAATTTTGTTTTTATACATACAAACTTATATTAAAAATATTAATTTTTCAAATATTTACAATTTTAAATATATTGATTTAAAAAGTTTACAATATCAATTTAAGATTTATATATTAATTTTAAAAACATGGTAAAAATAAAATTAAAAATCTTTTTAGCTTTTATCCCACTTTAATCAATCAAATATTATCAAAAATATACGCCCCTCTTTTCGGTAAAGTAATTTCGGTTCCATGACCTAATTTAACTCATGACGAATTTTTGAAATATTTTGGGTTGATTGATTAAAGATATTTATACGTTAAGAATAAACGTTAAATTTCGCAGTGATGTAATAAATTTTTGTATGATATCAATAATTTCGGTCGCAAGACCTAATTTTATCGAATACCAATTTAATACTTTATAGCGAACAAATTATCGTTTATTATCAAAAGGTTAAAAAAAATAAAAATAAAAATAAAAACTGTACAGACTTACCTGTGAGATAGTATTTCTTAGTGATATGCTCTAGCCCACTCATAAGATAGTCGGACTAATTGGTTCTCCATGGCTACATAGGCGTAACCTCGAGCATTTAATGTTTTTTCTTCTAAACATATGAACGGTCCGTCTCTGCATAAAGTAACAAATTCGGTATTTGAATAGGTTTGATTATTTGAGCATTTACCTTCGTGTGACCATTTTCCGCATTTGTGACATTTTTCAAGGTGTCGTGCTCTTCTTTTCGCTGCGGATTTTGATTTTCCTTTACCAAATTGTAACTTATTATTTTCGCATCTGGATTCTTTTCTTACTCCGTCCAATTTTTCTCTGATTACTGATACCAGTTCACTCGGAAGTGTGTCATTATTACGTTTAGTGATCAAAGCGTGTAGCATTAGACCATGGTTCAGTTCACAGGAAGTCTTCATTTCGTAAAAACCTAAAAAAATAAAAATTCAGAATGGGTGGAGAAGACTAGTTCTTTAGGGTCTGCTAGCGAAAGACCATTCGGGTTCCATTTTCGAGAACTACACGAAAACAGAAAATCTAACTCTAACAGAAATACATATTATCCTTTAAAGACTTGATTCTCCCCACACTTAGTTAGCTGTGGTCTCGAAATTGTGATTAACTTCGTTGTCAATTTCCATCGGACTATCTATGTAATGTTTAACTCTGTGACCATTAACCTTAAATTCAATCCCATTTGAATTTATCAATTCTATCGTTCCGTATGGGAAAACTCTTTTGACTATGGATGGTCCAGACCATCTTGATTTCAATTTTCCAGGAAATAGCTTGAATCGTGAATTGAAAAGAAGAACTCCGTCTCCTTCTTTAAATTCTTTTGAACTTCTGATTCTTTTATCATGCCATTTCTTCGTTCTTTCTTTATAGATTAACGAATTTTTGTATGCTTCATGTCTTAATTCTTCTAATTCGTTTAGTTGACTTAACCGTAGACGTCCAGTTTCATGTAAATCAAGATTACATGTCTTCAAAGCCCAAAATGCTTTGTGTTCAATTTCTACTGGAAGATGACATGCTTTTCCATAAATGAGTCTAAAAGGTGTGGTTCCAATTGGAGTTTTGTAGGCTGTTCTAAAAGCCCAGAGTGCATCCTCCAATTTAATGGACCATTCCTTCGGATTTGATCCTACGGTTTTCTCTAGAATACGTTTCAAAGCTCGGTTAGTATTTTCAACTTGTCCACTTGTCTGTGGATGATAAGCGGTGGAGATTTTATGAGTTACTCCATATCTTTTGAGAACTTTCTCAAGTTGATTATTACAGAAATGAGTACCCCGATCACTTATTAAAGCTTTCGGTGTTCCAAACCTTGCAAAAAGACGTTTTAAAAAGTTGACTACAACTCGTGCATCATTAGTCGAGAGAGCTTGTGCTTCCGCCCATTTAGATACATAATCAATGGCTACGAGAATATATAGATTATTATGAGATTTTGGAAATGGACCCATAAAGTCAATACCCCAGATGTCAAATACTTCACATACTTGAATGACATTTTGTGGCATTTCATCACGTTGACTTATTTTTCCGGCCCTTTGACAAGCATCACAGGATTTGCAAAGAAGGTGTGCATCTTTGTAAATTGTAGGCCAATAGAATCCAGCATCATAAACTTTTCTTGCTGTGAGTTGAGGCCCATAATGCCCTCCTGTTGGTCCTGTGTGACAATGGTTTAAGATTTTACTAGCTTCATCTCCGAATACACATCGGCGTATTATTCTATCGGGACAACTTTTAAACAAATGTGGATCTTCCCAGAAATAGTGTTTTATATCACTAAAGAATTTCTTTCGTTTTTGGTACGATAATCCTTTTTCAAGGAATCCACATACTAAGTAGTTTGCATAGTCTGCAAACTATGGAATTTCATTATATTCTATCTTCAATAGATATTCATCAGGAAAGTTGTCTTGTATGGCTGATTCATTTAGAACTTCTAATTCAGGATTTTCAAGACGAGAAAGATGATCAGCGGCGAGATTTTCTGCTCCCTTTTTGTCTCGGATTTCAATATCGAACTCTTGTAAGAGTAAGATCCAATGGATTAATCTTGGTTTAGCATCTTGTTTCGAAAATAGGTATCTAAGAGCAGAATGGTTGGTATAGACCACCGTTTTTGCTAGAACGAGATATGATCGAAATTTGTCAAAAGCAAAGACAATAGCAAGGAGTTCTTTTTCTGTAGTTGTGTAATTTGTTTGTGCTCCTTGTAATGTCTTACTAGCATAATATATAGGTTGAAATCATTTTTCAATCCTTTGTCCTAAAACGGCTCCCATTACAAAATCACTTGCATCGCACATAAGTTCAAACGGTAGATTCCAATTTGGAGTTATCATGATCGGCGCATTAGTGAGTTTTTCTTTAAGAATATTAAAAGATTTGATACATTCATCTGAAAAGATGAATGGAGCATCCTTTTCTAGGAGTTTATTCATAGGAGTGGCAATTTTAGAAAAATCTTTTATAAAACGTCGGTAAAAACCGGCATGCCCTAGAAAACTCCTAACTCCTCTAACATTGGTGGGATGTGGAAGTTTAGCAATTACATCTACTTTAGCTCTATCCACTTCAATTCCTTCCTTTGAAATTTTATGACCAAGAACGATGCCTTCTTTAACCATGAAATGGCATTTCTCCCAATTAAGAACTAGATTTGATTGTTCACATCTAATAAGCATTCGTTCAAGATTAACTAGACATGATTCAAATGTATCACCGAAGACTGAAAAGTCATCCATGAAAACTTCCATGCATTCTTCTATCATGTCGTGAAAAATCGCCATCATGCACCTTTGAAAGGTTGCAGGGGCGTTGCAAAGTCCAAATGGCATGCGTTTGTAAGCAAAAGTACCATAAGGGCACGTGAATGTGGTTTTCTCTTGGTCTTCGGGTGCTATTGGAATTTGAAAGTATCCGGAAAAACCATCAAGAAAACAATAGTAACTATTTCGGGCTAATCTTTCCAACATTTGATCAATGAAAGGTAAGGGAAAGTGATCTTTTCTGGTGGTGTCATTTAATTTTCTATAATCAATACAAACACGCCATCCTGTTACATTCCTAGTAGGAATAAGCTCATTTTTCTCATTTGTGATGACAGTCATGCCACCCTTCTTAGGCACGCATTAAACTGGGCTTACCCATGGACTATCAGAAATTGGATAAATTAAACCTGCATCTAGCAGTTTAATAATTTCTTTCTTAACAACATCTTGCATATTCGGATTTAGTCTTCGTTGGCGTTGCACATACGTTTTATGACCTTCTTCCATAAGGATTTTATGTGTGCAATACGAAGGACTTATTCCTTTAATATCATGAATCTTCCATGCAATGGCTGGTTTATGAGCTTTCAACACAGAAATGAGTTGAGATTTTTCATTTTCAGTAAGAGAAGACAATATTATTACAGGTAATTCAGATTCACCATGTAAATAAGCGTATCCCAAATGGGTTGGAAGTGGCTTTAACTCTAATGTCGGTGGTTCTTCTATCGATGATTTATATCGATATCTGTCTTCTTCTTTTAGCATTTGAATTTCTTCTGTTGTTGGTTCATATCCATTAGCCATAAGTGTAGCTAACATTTCAGTTTCATCACTTGGTTCTGTTCCTTTTCCTAAAGAACATTCTCCCGTTCCTTGTAATTCTGGAAATTCTTCTAACAATTCTGCATGTGATTCTATAGTTTGAATATAGTAACATGTATCATCTGCAGATTACGGTTGTTGCATTGCTCTATCAACTGAAAAGGTAACACTCTCGTCCTCTATACTTATGGTCAATTTCTTACCAAACACGTCTATCATTGCTTTAGCCGTGTTTAAGAATGGTCTTCCTAAAATGAGAGGAACTTGAGAATCTTCTTCCATGTCCAGAACAACAAAATCTACTGGAAATACTAAAGTAGCAACTTTAACTAGCATGTTCTCCATTATCCCTCTAGGATATTTTATTGATCTATCGGCTAGTTGTATGCTTATTCGTGTTGGTTTCAATTCTCCAAGGTCTAGTTTAGCGTATAGTGAATACGGCATTAGATTTATACTAGCACCTAAGTCTGCCAATGCTTCTATTGAACTAAGAATACCCAGAAAACATGGAATTGTGAAACTTCCTGGATCAGATAATTTTTCTGGTATCTTATTCAACAACACTGCAGAACAATTAGCATTCATAGTAACGGCCGAGAGTTCTTCCATTTTCTTTCTATTTGTGATTAGATCTTTCAGAAATTTAGCATATCTAGGCATTCCTGAAATCACATCAATGAAAGGAAGATTTACATTTATCTGTTTAAACATATCCAAGAATTTGGATTGCTCGGCTTCAAGTCTCTCTTTTCTCATTTTACTCGGGTAAGGAAGTGGTGGTTGGTATGGTTTAACATAAGGTTTAGCCTTAACTATGTTATCTTCATTAACCTTTTCAACTACTGGTTCTTTTTCTTTATCTTGTTCAGGTTGTGGTTCTTGTGGAGTAGGAATATCTTCATTAGAAATTACAGGTATTTCAGGTGGTTTAAGTGTAATACCACTTCTTGTGGTAATGGCTTTAGCTGTTTCATTCCGGGAGTTAGCATTTGTATCACTAGGTAAACTTCTCGGTTTTCTTTCACCTATTAACCTTGCTAGGTTACTTACTTCTTGTTCCAGATTTTGAATAGAAGCTTGTTGATTTCTAAATGCTTGAGCATTTTGTTCATTCGTTTGTTTCTGAGATGTGAAAAACTGTGTTTGAGATTCAACTAGCTTCATCATCATATCTTCTAAATTCGGCTTTTTATCATCGGTTTGTGGTGGTTTGTTTTGAAAATTAGGTCTTTGCTGATTGTAAGTATTATTGGATACTTGTTGATTACTAGGACCTTGTTGGTTGTTGTATGGAACATTTCGATTATAATTCTGGTTTTGATTGTAAATCGGTCTTGGCGGTTGATAATTATTCTGATAATTATTTCCAGGCCTTTAGTTTAGATATGAAACATTCTCTCTTTGTTCCATTGTCAGTTCAATACTGAGACAATCTTTTGTCAAATGTGGTCCTCCACACTGCTCACAACTAATTCGTATTGAGTGTATATCCTTAGTCATCTTTTCCATTCGTCTCTCGACAGCATCTATCTTTGCGGAAATGGAATCTAAGTCATGGCTAGAATCGGCTCTAGCTGCTTTAGATGATCTAACGATATCTTTTTCTTGGTGCCACTCATGTGATTGGGAAGCAGTATTATCAATAATTTTGTAAGCATCAGTTTCGGTTTTCTTCATAATGGAACCACCAGCTGCTATATCGATGTCTTTTCTTGTAGTGATGTCGAATCCTTGGTAGAATATTTGTACTATTTGACAAGTGTCTAAACCATGTTGCGGACATCCTCTCAATAACTTTCCAAATCTGGTCCATGCCTCATATAGAGTTTCATTTGGCTTCTGTGTGAAAGTAACAATTTCTCCTTGAAGTCTTACGGCTTTAGATGCTGGAAAGAATTGTTTAAGAAATTTTTCAACTAAAACGTCCCATGTATCAATCGCCCCTTCAGGTAACGATTCCAACCAATCTTTGGCTTCTCCCTTTAAAGTCCAGGGAATTAACATGAGATATATCTGTTCATCTTCAACTTCTCTTATTTTAAATAAAGTACAGATCCTATTAAAGGTACGAAGATGTTCATTTGGATCTTCCTTCGGCGCACCACTAAATTGGCATTGATTTGTTACCATGTGTAGAATTTGTCCTTTGATTTCATAATCTGGTGCATTAATGTCTGGATGAGTAATTGCGTGACCTTGGCCCGTGCGTTTAGCTCTCATTCGGTCTTCCATACTTAAAGATTCCAGATTCTCCATGATTGAATTTGTTGAATCTGAATCACTAGAGGATTCTGATTTAATGGTTCGTTCCTCAACAATCTCTGTTTGAATGATTGGTGGTTCCGGAGGAAAAATTAATGGTTCAGGATCTATGAATTGTCCCTGAATATTCTCCGGATTCTCAATTGTGAGGTCGGGTTCAAAAAATGGATTATCGGAAATTTGAATTGGAGTACTTGGTCGACTGGATGACGATTCTAAAGAAAAATCAACGGCGATAATATTAGCTAGATGTCTTGATCGAGTTACCGGTGGTGAACGTACAAAAAGTGGTGAACGTTTTGCTCGGTGCATTTACTGAATATCCTATTAGTTTTTAAAAAGAAAGAAAAATTATATAAGTTATCCAATTAATAGACTTTTCTAATTTTGCCCACGTTTCGAATAGCCAAAAGATGCAGCAGAGGGGCAGGATTCGTTTGGTCTCAATATAATTGAGTACTGTTTGGCTCTAATAACTCGGTCCACGAACAAATCCAACTTTTACTACGAGCCAGAAAATTTTGATGTCTATCAATTTAACCGCTTAAAATAAATTTTCGTAATTTAAAGAAATTTAGATAAGAAATAGAGAAAATTCTAAGTCCTAAAAACTAGAATAGCGAGAAATAAGAAAGAAAGAGAGCGCGTCGAAATTAAAAGTAAAAATTGGAGAAATAAGAAAGAAAAAAAGTGACTTATAAAACTTTAAAACACTCGACTAACCCAACCTTATTATTATCACTAACTTAAAATTAAAATTGAAAATTGAGATTACTAATTGGAGTGATAATTGATACATAGGTAAAAGGCGTCGAAAAATAAAAATAAGAAAGTAGCGCGTCTAAACTAAAAAAAAAAAAAAAACTAAGAATTAAAAGTTGCATCTAAAAATATTAAAGCTTACAAGTAAAACTATATCCCAAATGGCAATAACTTAAAAAGGAATACTAAAACTTAGATAGGCGTCGCAAAATTCTAAAGCACCTAGATCTTAGTCTAAAGAGAAAGCACTTAAGGGATTTTACGGCAAAGCCTAAAAATCTAGAAGTAAAAATAACTATGGCAAAAACTATGACTTAAAACTAATTACGAGCGAAAAATACAAATATTACGAATAAACGATTAAAAGATATAAAATATAAAAAAAATATAAAAAGTGATAAATTACTTATTTTTATAAAAATATTATTTTTATATTTTTATTTTTATATTTTATAAAAGTATTAATTTTTATATATAATAAAACTAATTAAAATTTAAAATACAATTTAATTTAAAAACTTAAACTAATTATAATAATAATTAAGTAAATAGGGTTAAATAAAAAAATAATAAATAATAATTACTCCGTAATAAATGCGAATTAGGGTTGCTGGACACGCGTGTCAGGGCAGCTCCGAGAGTCGCGGTGCCACGTACCAGAATAACTCTGCGAGTCGCGGGGTTTGAAAATTCAAATGAGGTGCAGGTATAAATTCGATAGTTTCAGTTTTTTTATATATTTTTTCTTTTCTGTTTTTAATTTAATTAAAATATTTATATAAATTAAATAAAAGTTATATTTTAAAAACTAAAATAGAAATACAATACTTTATAATTTTATAAAAATCTTAAAAATAAATTTATATATTTATTTTTTTATTCGGTTTTTAATTTTTTAATTATATTTTTAATATTTAAAATATATTTTTATAAAAAAAAACTAATTAAAACTTAATAATTTTTTTTTTCTATAGCGTTTCGCTTCGGTGATCCCGGCAGTGGCGCCAAAAATACTTGATGTGCGCAGAGGTGTATATGAAATAGCTTATATTTTACAAGGAAAAACTATTAAATACGATACAATTTTACACAAGATATTTATTTATTTATAGAATGGATATACTTAAACCTTGCTACAACACTTATAGGCAGTGTACCTAATCATACAGTAGTGTAGTTTTTAGTAAGTCCGGTTCGTTCCACAGGGAATCTTTTAAACAAAGCTTAACGCTATATTAGTTTTAATTTATAAAAAAATACAAATATATATAAGTAATATTTTTATTAAAAGGGGGGTTTTTACCGTTTAATGACCGGTTTGTCGATTTAAAACTTTAGTCGCAGTTAAATCCTAATGTAAAATATTAAAAATAAATATAACTTAATTTAAAGCGTAAAGTAAATAACGATAATGAAATTGCGATAAATAAAAGTGCGATAAAATAAACTTGCGATAATTAAAAAGTACAATTAATTAAAAGTGCAATTAAATACAATAACAATAAATAAAAGTACGATAATTAAAAGTACAATTAAATATAAAATAAAGGAAATTAAATATGAAATAAAATAATTATGCTTATTTAAACTTCCGTAATCATGATGTTTGACGTGTTGATTTTAGTTTTATGCCCATGGGTTAATTGTCCTTTGTCCTGGATTATTTAATATGTCCGTCTAGTTTTTGTCCATAACAGTCCATCAGTCATAAATATAAAGTGCGAGTATCCTCGTCAAATTATCCTTATACCCGAAGTCAAATATTCCAACTAATTGGGGACTTAAACTGTAACAAGATTTTAATACTTTGTTTAATAATTACACCAGGTTATCGACTGCGTGTAACCCAAGGTTTTAATACTTTGTTATCAATTATGCCAAGTGTCCTTGTACATAATTTCACCCTTGTTTTAATAATTCTAGTGACTATTAATCCATTCCCGTATCCGGTTAAATGAACTATTATTCGTACATATAAATACCCCGCCCATCGTGTTCGATCGAGTGTATATGGTTATTTATAGGGACGTCCAATTGTAAATCTTTATATTAAAATTAACAAACTATCATTTAGTTAAACAAATATAAAGCCCATTAATAGCCCATAGTCTAATTTCCACAAGTGTCGTTCTTTTGTCCAAACCCCAATTATGGTACAAAGCCCAATTATCCAATTTTAATATTTAGCCCAACATCATGATTACTTCGTTTTAAATAAGCATAATAATAACTTAGCTACGAGACATTAATGTAAAAAGGTTGAACATAACTTACAATGATTAAAAATAGCGTAGCGTTACACGGACAGAATTTCGACTTACACCCTTACAATATTCGCTAACATACCCTTATTATTAGGATTTAAAATTAAAATTAAAATTAAAATATAAATATATATATATTTTACGTATGATGAATGAGAAAAAGATGTGTTGAATTCAGAAAAATGCGTTGCCTTTTATAGGCCCACACTGAAATTTGGGGCTCCGCGAGTCGCGGCCCTTGTTGCCTTCGAACTCCGCGACTTGCGGAGGTAATATTTACAGCTCACACATCTTTGGATCCTTTCTTGCCGACGGATTTTATAATATAAATATAATATAAATATACAATTTATATAATTAATTATATATTATATTATATTTATATATGTAATTAATTTGTAACTTTTGCTCCGTTGTGTCGCGTGTTGAGAGTTGACTCACGTCCCGGTTCCGAATTTTCGAACGTCCTTGCGTACAATTTAATATCTTGTACTTTGCGTTTTGAATCTTGTACTCTTGTAATTTTGAGATGTTTCTTATCAATAATTGAAACCACTTTAATTGTACTTTGTACTTTTGAGCTTTTTGGTCGTTTGCGTCTTCAATTCGTCGAATCTGTCTTTTGTCTTCACCTTTTATTATTTAAACGAATATCACTTGTAAATAGAACAATTGCAACTAAAAGCTTGTCTTTCTTGAGGAATAATGCTATGAAATATATGTTCGTTTTTAGCATTATCAACAAGACAAAAATCTAAGTTTTATAACTTATGGTTTTATTAAAGTAAAGATCCAAGTATTTTGACTTAGGATCTAACTTAAGAACACTAGATCTAGACTTTCTAGTCTAGGATCTTTAAGATCTAACTAAGATCTAAGTTCTACAACTTGAGATCTTGTTTATTTAGTTTACTTTAACTATTAGAACTCTTGTATGTGTCGGATCTAAGATCTTGATGTAACTTTGGTTCATCAAACTACTTACAACACTTAAATGAGTTGTGCTACATATCTTAGACATACACTAGTGTTATGATGGTCAAACCTTGGTTAAAATGATGCAAACACATCAACGAGTTGTACACTTGAAGCTACAAGCATCAAGGATGAGAATCGTGATGAGCATCAAGCTCCAAGAACCCACCGGAACACCTTTCTTACTGTTTTCTGGAACTGATCATTAACCTGGGCTACTAGAAAAGTTAATTTCCAGATAGATGGGTTCGAGTAGATGACTTTTCATTTAAGACTCGTCTTAATCCGATTTACGGTTTAGGATTTATAGCCTTCCAAAAGTCACTACACCCTTTTAACGTTGTGCTGAAAATTCTGACCTACTCGCACTTAAACCGTCGCCACGGTCAAACGAAGACGAGTTTGGTTCTGAATTTTGGTCAACAACTGTGGGACTCACACACGGAGCCATAGTCACTAAATTTGTGTCTTTTCGATTTACGTAGAGGTCGTAGCAGCTGATCAAAGTCAGCCTTTGCTTCGGTCTCTATTCTAGAATGAAACTTACTTTACCCTTTTTGACTTATGATGAATGATGATGATACTTAAGACCTAATTTACATACTTTTAAATCTTTGAGAACAATTTACTGACTTAGTAACTTTTGACTTAGGTTGAGGACCTTTTGGACAAACTACTTGCTTACTTTCCCGAATCAACTTTACTACTACTTTTCACTGTGAGTTATAGCATCCCTTTTTTACTTTAACTATTTTGGGACTGAGAATGCATGCGCTTTATATGTTTTACATACTAGGCACGAGTACTTAAACTTTATATATGTGTGGGTTATACAACGGCATAAACTTTCCCCTTAGCTCGGTAACGTTTAGTCATTGGTTTTTGAAGCGGTGAATGCGAATCTTAGATATGGATACATAGGGTTTGACATCCCCACCCGGGCTAGTCGCGCTAGCATTTAACGAGTGTTTAATACTTCGTAAACATACGCACTCGCTAAGTGTACTTTTAGGGGGTGTTATTTACGTTAAGTTAGTTACCAAGTGCCCACGGTTATACATATACTTTTCATACTGTTTTGAAACGCTGTTGAAGCACTGAAATCTCGTGGCCTACCTTACATTACTATTATACTTAAACTATAGCTCACCAACCTTTGTGTTGACGTTTTTAAGCATGTTTTTCTCAGGCGCTTAAGGTTTGCTTGCTTCTGGTGTAGTTGTCATGCTTATTAGACTCCCGCTGCGCTTACTAGAGATGTCTTCGCATGAAACGTTTATCTTGCATTCATAACTTTATTACTTTTGAATCAATGATTTGTAACGACCATTGGGTCACGTAATATTATTACTTGCTTCTATTCATAGAAGCATACTTTGGGTCATAAATGCAAACGTCTTATGAATGCAAACGTCTTTCGAAATATCATATAGTGTTTGACCTTGTAATGATCCTGTTGTTGATGGTCCGTACATGTTGATTTAGTACGGGGCATCACATTTGGTATCAGAGCATTGGTTGTATAGAATTAGGTTGCATTAGTGAGTCTTGACCGAGTCGAGTAGGATTCGCTAATAGGACTAATCTACAACTTGCTCGTTTACTTGTTTCTGCGAAACCTGCTGCATGCTACTGTGTTATATTACTGCATGTTACTGCTTACTACTGCATGCCACTACTTACTTCTAATGCTGTATGAACTTGTTGCATGCTACCGTTTCCTTTTACTGCTATGTAAACTCGATGTATGCCTTTGCTTATTCTCACTACTGCATACCACTATCTGCTTTTAGTATGTTACTTCGGTGTAATACTGTTACTATTACCATGCTACGTACTGCTGTAGATGATCTAGGCTGCTGTAGCTGATATGCCTGATTACGCTCTTGCTACATGACTGCTATTCGCTATACCGACTTGGAGAACTTATCCTTCCCAGTTCAGATGTTTTTCTGAACTACTCTCCCACTCGTCTAACCCTAAGAACTAGTAGTGTAATCCACCTGTTACTACTGTTCCACCATTCCAGAGATCGAAACATTACTTCAAGCAATCTAGAAGGAGTACCCCTCGGATTACGCACCCACTAAAGTTGATCCTCAGAGGAGGAAAAATTGGAGGACTTGTCGGAGTAACCGCACCCCGAGCTCGCACTAATTAGCCACGTACAACGTATGAACCATTGAAGGTTGTTCAGTTGACACATATCCTGTATGCTTTCATGACCGTCACTTAACTCTTTCATTCTTCACCACTGATCGATGATCTAACGACACTTCTGGACTTAGGTTCCAACCACTCTTGGGCATTAGAGAAGTCGGGAGGACATCTCCTTTCACAAGGTCAGAGTGCCTTCTACAGATGCTCAGCCATACCCAAAGACTTGGGAGTTGCCTTGAGACATATCGTATCACTACTTGCTACACATACGGCTCGACGCGAGACCCAGATTAAATTCCTACAGAGGAACCTAACGACATTACCTGAACCCTAACATTTCGAAGAAATTTCAGGACATTTAGGCATTGATGCATGACCTACGGAACCTACGCCCCCACATTGAGAAACTGTGAGATTAATTATATAGATTCTGTTTTGAGATGACATAGATAAAGCATTGTTAGATGAAATTGAGTATAACTGGAAGTCATCACGTTACATTGACCATATGGAATGATATTGGAATGAACGTATGATTTAGTACAATATAATGACGCCAGGCCAGCGTGATTATATTGAAGTAAATCATGCAGAAATTCCAATGTTACTACATGAGGAATATGAGGTGATCCAGGAAAAATTTTGGCAGGGATCACTTGAGCATACACGTTATAGTCTGTTAAAGGTAGGGAAAGAATAACCACGTAGCCCAGACACTGTACCAGAAGGGCCTTGATTGCAGAATTGATAACCCGAAAATTGTTATAAATATCGAAACCCTGGACATTTATGGAAAAAGTCCTCAAATAGGAAAAACTTTGCACTGACTTGCGGTAGAGCAATCGTTATCTTAGTTATGGAACCTCGCATGGATTTTGATTTTAGTTAGGGTACGTTTCATCACAACGTTTTATTGACTCAAGGTTGTTTAATACAGGAGCGATAGAAACCTTACATCTAAGAATCTTAGTGTTATGACTAATAAGCCATTAACAACCATGAGAGTTAAGTATTCTATAGGATAAGCTAATGGTAAGCTGGCAGAGATAGAGGAATGATTTAAGGTAGTATCTTAGATAACCTCATGTCAATAAAACTTGGAAGTTTTAAAACAGTAGTTGGGAAGGATTAGTTACCTATGAACAAACAAATGTTATTTGAGGAGGTTGATAGAATTTTTTTTTCGGGATAGTATAATAAGATTTGGTTGGAATGAAACTTAAGATTTAAACTAATACTTATCAAGTTAGGAAATTTGACATAAAAGTTGGAATGAACTGGCTTTCAAGGATGAAAGCGAGGGATATTTATAGTGAGAAAATTTTTCATATACCTCGTGAGAATGGTAAGCTAAAATCCATCTGGGTTATTGTGACTGCCTCACCAAATCTGCTCACCTTCTAGCCATGAAAGAAGCCGGTACAATGAACAAATCTTGCACAACGATACATAAAGGGAATAGTATCCCGTCACTTCAGCAATTCAAATTCTATATTAAAGATTACCCAAGAATCTTATTTGATACTCATCCTTACACGACTCTAAAACCTAACTTATTACGAGAAATTACTTATTCGATGATAATCACAACATCATCCTTCTTACTTCGATACTAGTTAATGGTGTATCCTATCGTATACACACATAAAAGGCATAATGGTTGCATAAAAGTAGCATCAGGAAGGCTGGAAACAATAGTTTTGTGGAGTTGTCCGTCCAACGTTCTCCGCTGTACAGGCTGCTCCGTCATGCGTAAGCCCTGAAGGCCGCCTAGCGCATAAGCCCTGGCCGGAGAGCGCCGCATTTAGCATAAATTTCGGAGCACATGTAACAGAACGTATCATCATTTGACACGTGTCTCAAACAAATCTGGTAGATCTGACACTATAAATAGACCCCTTGGGTCGTCATTTTACATAAGTTCAGATATTCTGACAACTTTGAGAGCTGAGACTTCACTTCTCTTTCTCTCTCTATCTTCTCTCACTAGAAGTTATCCGGCTAGCACTCTTACACTCTACGGACGACAGATTGATTAAGCCACCCCACAAGTTTCTACACTTGTGTATCGGGTCTGCAGGGATTATTTCCCGAGGGTAAAAATCAATCGGCAACACTCCGCCCTCCTAAAAGCTAGATCACTTCTAGTCTCTTGTTGATATACTAAGCCTTACCTCATAAGGAAATAGGTGTTAACAATGGCGCCATCCACTAATGCAAAGAACACACGAAACGGAAAAGGAACGAAAGCAGCTGAAGTTCCATTTGTACTTGAAGCAGTCAATCATCCATCAACTGACGACATGGTCACTGTTGTAGATGTACCTATTTCACCACTAGATGGTACGATTGAAGAAACAGTTGCTGAAACTACAGAGAGGCTTAAACATTTGGCAACTAATTCGGAGAAAATACCAGTAATCGAAGAAGTGACAGCTAAAAGTACAGAAAGACTTCCAAATTTTGTTACTAATCCAGAGCGACGACCATTGATGCAACCACGGCGATGTCCGTCATTTATACCTTTTCAGCGGATGGCGGATGGCAAAGACAAGCAGATAATGAAAAGGCAATCTATATCAAAGTACAAGTTATCCAGGCAACTTGACAAGATGGGCAGTCTTATTGATGATTCTGGGGATGATAATGACCTGAGTTGTGATAATAATGACTCTGATGATGAAATTGACAAAGATGAGTTCATGTCAGAAAAACAGGCAGTGTTACTTTTAAATGACATTCTTAAGCAGACAGCTCCAGCAAAATACAAGCAACGCTTAGCGCAGCCCGCCGTCCGTGCTGTGGCTGTGGACAACTTTTTTGCCCTCATTACTGGAGAACAAGCCACCAAGCCACCAGCGATGGCAGAATCAACGCAGTGTTTCATTGATCGAATTGCTAATTATCCATTGCCCAGAAATCTTGCTATACCAGCAATTGGAGTTTATGATGGCACAATGGATCCGGAAGATTTTTTGACTATGTTTGAAGGTGTTATGAGGTTGCAGCATTGGGAGGATGAAACTGCGTGCCATATGTTTCCTATGGTATTGCAGAAAATGGCACGCGAATGGTTTGCTAGTTTGCCGCCAAGGAGTATTACCAGTTTTCTTGATTTGAGAGCAAAATTTGTGATGCAATACCAAAATCTACGGAGCTGTACTCTAACACATCTTGATGCACACGAGATCACAATGCATCATAACGAATCTTTGAGCAATTTTATGAAGCGTTATACACTTGAAGCACAGAAGATTCCTGATTGTCCAGAATCACAGCTTGTATCTGGTTTCATTTTCTGTTTGGACCAGCGACGGTTTAGTACACTTGTTCATGCATTACGGTATGACTTGCCAAAAACATTGCATCAAGCTTTGGAGGTTGCACAGAGGCATGTTCGAGCTGGTGAGCGTGGGTTGAACAAGTTTGATACTGGCAGTAGTAGCAAGTCGCACAACGGAGGACGGTATTTTGACAGAAATCAGAGAAGGAATGATAATTCAAATGGAGGATGGAGAGGAAACAATCACCCTAATGATTTCCACCACAACAGAAAGCCAATCGAAAGGCACCCATTGATAATGGCGCTTACTAAAACGCCGAAAGAGATCCTTTTCACTGAACCAATTCGGACCACTTTCAATGCTCCAGCACCTGTGGAAGAGAGGGAGGGTCCAAAGAGTGAGTTGTGGTGTGATTTCCATGAGGCTTGGGGCCATGATACGGAAAATTGCAAATCTTTGATGAGAGAAATTATATCGAAAATCAAGGCAGGAGAATTGAATCATTTGTTGCCTGGAAAACAGTACAGGAGGAATGATCCTCGCAGAAAATTTGCTTGGCAAAGGAATGATGGTAGCAGAGGACGCCGTGGAGAGAATAGAAGAGAGCAGCATGGCGGAAGAGATAATTGGAACCAACCACAGTACGGAGAACGGATCACAGAGCGTGAGACAACTCCAGAATTTGTAATCAGGATGGTTTGGATTAACGATGGTCATTATGAAGAAGGTGAATCATCAAACAGCAATTTGGACAGCTGGAGATATGCCCCAATTATTTTTCAGCCAATTCAAAATTGGGCGTTGTCTGTACAACCAGTGATCATTTCAGCAGAGATAGCAAATAAGTTTGTCAATTGTATCTACACAGATACAGGAAGTGAAGCTGACATCATCTATTGGCATTGTTTGAGAACTTTTCCAAGGCATGTGCAGAGCAGAGCTAGGCAAACGAGGTTGAAAGTTTCTGGACTAACAGGAGCACCGATAAATTCCATGGGGCAGATTCGTTTGGAAGTTGTTATGGGTACATTCCCATTGTTGAGAACGGAAACAATTGATTTCACAATCATAGATGGCAATTCTCGTTTTAATGTCCTTTTTGGAAGAACAGCTTTGGCTAAGTTTGGGGCAATAACATCGACGGCCCATGCAGAGGTCAGATTACCCACTCCAAATGGAGTCGCAGCCATACATTCACAGTATGTGCAGCCAACAAGGGAAAGATCAACGTTTGCAAATGGGCCAGAGGGCAGAATGAATCAGAGAAGGCCTGATAGGTTATTCAGCGAGGAAGAAGTTCAGGAGTTTTTTATTCCGTAAACAAGTGTGAAGGCCGGACAGCGCTGGGCGCTCGGCATATGAAGAAGCAATTTGTCAACATGTTATCAAGAACAGTGTTTATCTTTTCAATAAAGAGCAGTTTCATTTAGCATTTCAATAAATGCAGTCTTTTACAATCGTTGTACTCATGCCTGTTTGGCATTTGAAGAACACATTTCGAATTATAAGATGAAGCAGCGTTTATCAAACTTACTGTGAACCATTGTGGTTATTTTGCAGTGCATACATTAGCAATTGCATACATTAAACATTCATGACGTACTAATTAGGCTTGATCCACCTAAAATTCGTCATCAATCGTTTATGTACTGCACAGTACTGAGCAATAATTTTATATTTTTCTTAAACAAAGTGCTTCCCGTGACAAATGTAAAACATTACATTTATAACCTGCCCACAGAAGGATCGTATTTTTAAATACCTCCGATGGCGGAAGCTTTTGTGCCGGCCAGTAAAGGCACAAGGGATCGGCTAGAAAACGTTTAAGTTTTACTAAAACGCACCGAGGCATGATACAAAACTCAGATACTTGTCATGACAAACATTAAAAAAAATTACTTCACAGAACGAAGTTATATATTTTATGTATGAAGGCAAAATAATTAGCAATTCTTCCTCATATACTTTATGACGGAAGGCGTAAGACGGAGAGTTTATTGATTTATAGTCATTCTTCTAAAACACTTCATAATTCTTCCTCATTAATTTTATGATGGAAGGCGTAATCAGACATCGTATCCTTGATACTGCAAGGCATTTACATATGAGTTACCTTATGCACTTTTCAAAATGATTTTCTCAAATTATACACTGTACAATTGTGTATAGAAATTTTATGCTCAGGTGCATAATTGATTGGTTTTAAAGCGTTAAGCATAAAAATATTTGCAACAAGAATATAAGCACACATAGTCATCACAATAAAGTCAGTATATATATATATATATAATGTTAAAGTCAGTAAGAAGTTTATTACAAAACATTGTTTGAAATTTTTACAAAGATCAATTAAACTGCACGCCAAGTACATCTTGAGCAGAAGAGTCTTCTTTGCTGCATACTTCATCATAAACATTTATCTTCAGATTTATCAATTTGTTCTTGGCCTCATCAACTTTTTCTTGAGTACCAGGAGGCATAAGTTTGGCAATGGCAGCAGAAGGCGTTTGAACAGCTTGCCGGTCACATCAGCAATAGCGTGGGCGCATGGAACATCAACATAATCATTGTAGGGAGTCCCTACAAGACTGGATCCAAGCACCTTAGCTATCAGACCTGGCACACCTTTCTTAAGCTCAGCAAAATTGCCCTCGCCTTTCTCCGCCCTCCGGAGTAGCTCAGCAGACTTCTCTCTCTTCCCTCAGCTGTTTCTCCAGCTCACCCACTTTCACCTGCTAAGCATCCTTTTCCCCTTGCAGAACAGCAGCAACATCTTGAGTACTTTTTAACTCAACTTCTTTAGCCTTTATTATTTTCTGTGCATCATTTAAGGCACGCTCAGCATCAGCAGCTCTTTTACGAGCATTTGCACTTTCAGCTATGTCTTTACGAGTAAAGGCAAGAATAGACTCTTGATGTTCCTGCAGTTGCAGCACAGAGTCCAGGTGGTTGGTTAGCAGTACATGAGCTGCCATAGTGGATTCCCTGAGTTGATGAGAATGGAGAGCAGAGAATTGGGGTTTCAGCTCGGGGATAACACAACCCTGTACATCAATAAAATTTTATGAGTTATTTTAAACAGTTCACATCAATAAATTATAAGCATATATATATATATATATATATATATATATATATATATATATATATATATATATATATATATATATATATATATATATATATATATATATATATATATATATATATATATATATGCAGAGGGTCTTATCGTTCATACCTGAATTAGAGTTGCAAATTCTTTATCTTTAGTGGCGAGGTTTGCAATGATGGCTTGCAAAGCCCTCACATGAGCGGGAAGAGTTGGCTCTTGGACATTGGAGGAGGTGACAGCAGGATTAGTAATATTAGGAAGAGGAGAGTCATAAACAGAGTTGCCTTCAATCCTATCTTCATGAAATTCAGATTCGTCGAAGGGGGCAAAGTTTGGGTCAGGCATTTTCAGGCCCTTCTCTCTTTCACTTTCAAGATTCCTCTCCGGCCTCCGGTCACCGCCCTCCGTAGCCTTCCCTTGGCTATCATCTGACTCTGCTAAAATTACTAACAAAAACAAATTAGTATTATGAACAAACATAACAGTTATAAGCAAAAACATGTGCATTTTCAAAAGAGAGCAGAATGGACATACTTCTCTTACATTTTTGCTTTTTTCCCTCCTCAGTACTCTTCACCCTTTTAGAGCCTATGCTCTTCTTTCTTGTCTTTTGGGTTGGAGGAGGGGTAGGGTTGGTTTCACCCGTGATGTCAATTGATGCCGATGTTTGCTGATCGGCGGTGGTGGTGTCATCCGTTGTCCGCTCAGTGTCTGTATGATCAGACCCGGATTCGCTGTCTGAGCTGCTCACAGCAATTTCTTTCCCCTTTTCAGCATCAGCAGCAGCTTTAGCTTCAGCTGCAACTCTCTCCGCCTCAAGCTCTTCAACAGTTTTGTCACGAGCAGTGACCTCCACATCATCATCAAGATCAGGGGATAAAAGAGAAGAGCGGACCTGCATCACGGAGTTGCCTGCAAAGATTACAGATTAATAGAAATATAAGTACATATGACAAACAGTAGATAAAGATCTATATATATAATAGGATGATCATATCACATCCTACCCTGTTTTTTCTCACGAAGTACTGGCACAGAATTGCTTGGCCATTCTTGGCTCACTTTGCACAGCACAAGGATTTCCTCATACCTTTCGTATGATCTGGGTGGAATACGGAGTCCTTTCAAGCTATTTACTATCCGCTGTTCTGCGGGAGAAATTTTAACACCCTTTCCTATGCCAGCATCAATAGCACCCCACTCCCAGACAACGAAGTATTCTTCCGGAATAACAGTTTCATCAACAAAGAAAAATGGACTTTTCCAGTCCTTCAAGTTTGAAACTCTATTTAGACCAACAAAATGATTATTTTTCTTACTATCAATAGTAAGCCAGCAATTGCTAATCGTGCGGATTCTAAACAAAGAGATAAAAACATTAATGCGAGGCTTTATATTAATAGCATTGCAGTACATTTCAAAAAGGATGATTTTTTGAAGACCATGGAGATGTATCTGACTAAGACAGGCCCCGTAATATCTAAGAAGGCGAAGAAGAAAGTTAGTAAGGGGAACACGGAGGTTGCCGTGGGTAATTTGTAAAGCGTATAAAGTAATTTTCCCCTCAGGAGGGTTGTCAGTAGTTTGTCCGATGGTGGGAAGAACAGGGTTGTATTGATTGAGATGGCGAAAGGCAATCTTTAATCCATCTAAATATTCACTAGTCAATGATGAAGCCATCGTGTTAACTTCTGGAATGTCAGCAGTATTTGATGAAGAAGGCTTGGCGTGTTCTTGGCCAGTACTCCGTGAAGAAGCCATGATAATACAGTAACAGATATCAACAACAAGAAAATAGCAGTAAGATGAAGTGTACTGACCTTGGAAGACGGTGAACCTTAAAACGTTGAAGATTGAAGAAGGCGATGAAGATTTGGGAGAAATATGCTTTTTGGATCTTGGCAAAGGTAAAAAAGTGATGGTAACAGGGTTATGACGGTTTTTATAAGGGTTCATCGGTGCAATTTTTATGGTCATGATTGAGACACGTGTATGGGCGAGTTTAAACGAAGGGTACGAAATAACACTTTTTACAACTAGAGGCGCGTGGATGATCTCAGCCATAAGAAGACAATCATAACAGTGTCAGTAAAATTCGTCTGCATTTAATGCCTAAAATTTTTTCCCCGATGCAAGTGGGCAATGAACAGGCTGGTTTGGCATGCGTTATCAAAAGTTTAACAGCTTAATCATTTTTCAAATGCTTAAGTCCTTAAAATGGGGGGACTTAATGGTGTATCCTATCGTATACATACATAAAAGGCATAATGGTTGCATAAAATTAGCATCAGGAAGGCTGGAAACAACAGTTTTGTGGAGTTGTCCGTCCAGCGTTCTCCGCTGTACAGGCTGCTCCGTCATGCGTAAGCCCTGAAGGCCGCCTAGCGCATAAGCCCTGGCCGGAGAGCGCCGCATTTAGCATAAATTTTGGAGCACATGTAACAGAACGTATCATCATTTGACACGTGTCCCCAAACAAATCTGGTAGATCTGACACTATAAATAGACCCCTTGGGTCGTCATTTTACATAAGTTCAGATATTCTGACAACTTTGAGAGCTGAGACTTCACTTCTCTTTCTCTCTCTATCTTCTTTCACTAGAAGTCATCCGGCTAGCAATCTTACACTCTACGGATGACAGATTGATTAAGCCACCCCACAAGTTTCTACACTTGTGTATCGGGTCTGCAGGGATTATTTCCCGAGGGTAAAAATCAATCGACAACACTCCGCCCTCCTAAAAGCTAGATCACTTCTAGTCTCTTGTTGACATACTAAGCCTTACCTCATAAGGAAATAGGTGTTAATAATAGTCATACCAGTTCGAAATTTTTCCTAAAATTAATGAGTAGTTAATTCTCATCCTCATACTCTCCCATTCGTATCTCACTTATAAGCAACAACTTCACACAAGCATTTTTGGTCAAAGGACTTCTGCCCTACAAATAGTCATCAACCACATTTGAATCCAACAGTTTTCATTACCTCGTAACATTTTTGCCCAAATATCACCCGAGATTTTTAAAAGTCTTTACTCGATTCTCATCAAATTTTTTTCAACTTGTAACCTCCGAAAAATGAAAATTTTGTTTGCCAAAATTTCTCACACACTGTTTTACTGTGTGATCCTCTCAAGTTTTGTAAAAATAAATTTATTTTATTTGCCACTCATGCAAAATTTTTTTTTGAAATCGTATACTTTATATAAAATAAAGTAAATGATTACTTACTTTTGACAAATACATATGAAACTTTACTTTCACTTTTACAAATCAAATCTTTTATTCAAAAGATATTATACTTTGAATGGTACGTGTTGCACGTAACCCTTAATTTACTAAGAACTTCGTTTCTTTTCTTACATTGTCACCTTAAACGATTTAGATAAAATTTTTGTTGCTTGCTATATAAAATTCTTCGTTGCTCATTCGTACCCAAGTCATCATGAAGACTTTACAACCGTCGAAATCAAGAGATTCATGTGTGTATGTGTTGAAGACACTTACTGCCACGTCATTCAGAGCCTTTGGGCATCCACTGACACTTAAACCATTTAAAATTATTGCGTTACCCTATGGATCTATTTCACCACACCTGTTGGAACAATGCTCTTTCTTACATAACTCTAAGTCCTGACTCATTCCAAGAAACTCTCATTTAGTGATATTAACACCATCAGTATTTCGACTTTATTATTAGTCATGACTTGTTTGGCATTTTGCAAAGTCAAGAAGCGATTAACTTCTCGTCCTCATACCTCACCTTTTAGCAACGACTTCATGCACATTTTTGGCCCAAAGTCTTATGTCCTGATAATTATCAAAACTACATTTATGTCATTAGTTTTCATTACCTAGTAACTGGTCACCCGATGATTCAAAGATTTTCCACTCAATCTTTTTCAAATCGCAACCTCTGAAATATGAAAAGCTATGTTTATCAAAAATTTTACACGTTGATTTTTACACGTTGATTATTTGTGTGGTCCTCACGAGATTTATGGACAAATGAAAGTAATAAAAAAAATTTCTGTCACCTATGCGATTTATAAAATCATATATGTATGTATATAATTAAGTCCATAAATTTACTTGGTTAGTACATACTAAGTTATATCTTCAAATTATTTAAAAATTGCTCCTTTATCGAGTTATTCAAATTAAGTCAAATAGTTTTGTGCAAAATGGTACACGTTGTACCTACTTCTAAATTTACTAAGAACTTCATTCCGTTTATGTTGTCGCATCAAACGTTTAAAGGTTTTTCAAAACTTCCTTGGTTGATTTTATTAAAGGTTTTCGTATTAGACTACACCATGTATGGATCACACTTTTCTCGCCCTCCGTTAGGGATGAAACTTACTATAAAGATCTTTATTAAAAACTCTTGAGCCTCTTTGGATGGCAATTTTATAAAATTTGTCCGGAAGTCCTTGCGCTCATAGAATGTTCCTTTTAAGGCTAGACATAGCAAAAACGCGGGCCAATAAATTAGTTTTTCCATGATACACTCAGTGGTCACCCTATGTTAGGAAAAGCACTAGGCAGGTTGCAACTCTCAATGTTTCACAACTAATCGCAACACCCTCGTAAACCTCATCTCTATAAATCTGTATGTAGAGGTACATGAATCATTTTTGGAGATTCCTTTCACTCGGAGTAAACCATTCTTTAGGACCAAGAGTTCATGTATCTTCTCATTCGCACATCCCCCTAAGTATAAAGATAAATTCAAAACGGACGACTCGAAGAGTTCACTCTCGTTCAAAGATCACACCTTTCGTGCGATTCTCTTTCGGAAATGTAATGTAAGATACTTTAAGAATCTAGGAATCTTGTTATCCTCTTGGAAGGAGGCTGCTTAAAACATCTACGACACCGATGTGGTTACTCTACATATTCCTTCCTTTGTTGGTTGCAACTATCTGTTGTCCTAGTTAATGTAAACCCTAACTTCAACATGTAACTGAAAGGATAAAGTTACATTATGGAACTGTGTTTTCATTCCAACTAAGGATAAGTTCACACGTTGTATATTAAACTGGGTGATATCTTTCATTGTTCGTTCAGACCATTCTGAAGGCACTATAAGTAATTATGGATTGCAAACATTCTTAAGAATCGGCTTCTTTATGCCTATGGCCTCCTTCCGAAATCAAGGGGTTGGTAAAATCCGTGGCTAACATTATCCAGACATCAAATCGCATGGTTGCGATCACCATGTTTCCCATTCTACCTGTCAGCTTTGTATTGCGACATAAGCGCTCAATGTTTTAGATGAGTTAGAAACATTCATGATGCATTTCACGCATCCGGCTTACTGAAGATGCATGTAAGGCTAAAAACACCATCTTTCCTTTTATGGATATATATTCAGATGACATACTCATGTTAATCAGAAACGAAATCAAATTGTTGATCTCTTAAGACAAGAAACTTAATTAATGGCATATGCCTATTCTTACTTTCATACGCCGAAGTACCTTTCAAGGTAAATAACTTACTTCTGAGCCCACGAGTCTCACGGAACTTTGATACGCTCCTTCTTATTCGAATACGGTACCACTGTTGGTCACTCCTCAAAATTTTGGGACAAAATTTTCTTTAACAGGTGGGTAATGTAACGAACCGGCTTTTTTTCGACTTGCTTTCGTGCTTTGTGCTTTCACGAAACTGCGTATTTATGCGTACTGAGCTTGCTTATGCTCTAGGATCTTTAATCATGATTAATTACTCTCATTAATATCTTACAACGTGCTATTAAGTGTGTCACTTAACTTGATCCCCGAATGCTTTTACGACCGTTGGTGTCACTTATCATTTTAAACGAGATACGTACTTGGTACACGTTAAACTTTTGTCGTAATTGGAATATTATGACTGCGTAAACTTGATTGTTATTTATTATAACAATTACTTGGCTTAAGGGCTTGTTTAATTAAGCTTAGTGTTTACTAATGCTTACTAGTTACCTTAATGGACTTAACACCGTACATGACTTTGCATGTCCCGACTTGTCTTTGTGACATACGTGCTTTTCACGAATAATATTTCGGATATTATTTACGTTCATGATTAATTAATATTAATCATTTTTAATTAACTAATATTAGTAGTTAATTACTTGGGCTTATTTATTTAATTTGTTACATACTTGGTCTTTTATTAATGGACTCATGATTAATGGACTTGGAAGCCCACCCTACTTTCTTAATGGACTAATTAGCCCATTTTTATGTAAGTATTACATTAAGATAAAACTAGATTAGTTAGTGTTATGAGGAGGCTAGTTACAAGTATACTTACACCACTTTCCCATACCAATTTTCTTTAATACCATTTCAAACTAACACCATTCTCCCATGTTTGAAAGTTAGCATGTGACTTTCCCCTTTGGGAGCCTTGAAAACTGTCCACTTTGGGGATGGCATGGGGAGTTCCATTTTTCAATTTTTGTTACATATTTGCAAGTGATACTACTGTAGTGACCCGAACTTTTTCATGTTTATATATATTAAATAAAATTGATATTTACATGATTAAGTGTTTCCAACATGTTAAGCAATCAAACTTGTTAAGACTTGATTAATTGAAATAGGTTTCATATAGACAATTGACCACCCAAGTTGACCGGTGATTCACGAACGTTAAAACTTGTAAAAACTATATGATGACATATATATGATTATATATATAGTTAACATGATATTATGATAAGTAAGTATCTCATTAGGTATTTTAACAATGAGTTATATACATAAAATTGAGTTTATTAAATTAAAAAACTCGAAAACGATATATATAACGATTATCGTTATAACAACGTCTTACTAGGTACATATGAATCATATTAAGATATTGATACACTTGGTTAATTATGTTAAATGATAAGTAAATATATCATTAAGTGTATTAACAATGAACTACATATGTAAAAATAAGACTACTAACTTAATGATTTCGAAACGAGACATATATGTAACGATTATCGTTGTAACGACATTTAACTGTATATATATATCATACTAAGATATATTATATATCATAATATCATGATAATGTAAAAATTTAACATCTCATTTTATATAATAAACAATGGGTTAACAACATTTAACAAGGTCATTAACCTAAAGGTTTCAAAACAACATTTACATGTAACGACTAACGATGACTTAACAACTCAGTTAAAATGTATATACATGTAGTGTTTTAATATGTATTCATACACTTTTGAAAGACTTCAAGACACTTATCAAAATACTTCTACTTAACAAAAATTCTTACAATTACATCCTCGTTCAGTTTCATCAACAATTATACTCGTATGCACCCGTATTCGTACACGTACAATACACAGCTTTTAGATGTATGTACTATTGGTATATACACTCCAATGATCAGCTCTTAGCAGCCCATGTGAGTCACCTAACACATGTGTGAACCATCATTTGGCAACTAGCATGAAATATCTCATAAAATTACAAAAATATGAGTAATCATTCATGACTTATTTACATGAAAACAAAATTACATATCCTTTATATCTAATCCATATACCAATGACCAAAAACACCTACAAATACTTCCATTCTTCAATTTTCTTCATCTAATTGATCTCTCTCAAGTTCCATCTTCAAGTTCTAAGTGTTCTTCATAAATTCCATAAGTATAGTTTCATAAAAATCAAGAATACTTTCAAGTTTGCAAGTCTACTTCCAAGCTTTCTAATCCATTCCAAGTAATCATTTAAGATCAAGGAACCTTTGTTATTTACAGTAGGTTATCTTTCTAATTCAAGGTAATATTCATATTCAAACTTTGATTCAATTTCTACAACTATAACAATCTTATTTCGAGTGAAAATCTTACTTGAACTGTTTTCGTGTCATGATTCTGCTTCAAGAACTTTCAAGCCATCCAAGGATCCTTTGAAGCTAGATCCATTTTTCTCATTTCCAGTAGCTTTATCCAGAAAATTTGAGGTAGTAATGATGTTCATAACATCATTCGATTCATACATATAAAGCTATCTTATTCGAAGGTTTAAACTTGTAATCACTAGAACATAGTTTAGTTAATTCTAAACTTGTTCGCAAACAAAAGTTAATCCTTCTAACTTGACTTTTAAAATCAACTAAACACATGTTCTATATCTATATGATATGCTAACTTAATTATTTAAAACCGGAAAACACGAAAAACACCGTAAAACCGGATATACGCCGTCGTAGTAACACCGCGGGCTGTTTTGGGTTAGTTAATTAAAAACTATGTTAAACTTTGATTTAAAAGTTGTTCTTCTGGGAAAATGATCTTTCTTATGAACATGAAACTATATCCAAAAATCATGGTTAAACTCAAAGTGGAAGTATGTTTTCTAAAATGGTCATCTAGACGTCGTTCTTTCGACTGAAATGACTACCTTTACAAAAACGACTTGTAACTTATATTTCTGACCATAAACCTATACTTTTTATGTTTAGATTCATAAAATAGAGTTCAATATGAAACCATAGCAATTTGATTCACTCAAAACGGATTTAAAATGAAGAAGTTATGGGTAAAACAAGATTGGATAATTTTTCTTGTTGTAGCTACGTGAAAATTGGTAACAAATCTATATTAATCATATCCTAGCTAACTTATATTGTATTATACATGTATTCTAATATATTATGTAATCTTGGGATACCATAGACACGTATGCAAATGTTTTGACATATCATATCGACCCATGTATATATATTATTTGGAACAACCATAGACACTCTATATGCAGTAATGTGGGAGTTAGCTATACAGGGTTGAGGTTAATTCCAAATATATATATACTTTGAGTTGTGATCTAGCCTGAGACGTGTATACACTGGGTTTTGGATTGATTCAAGATAATATATATATCGATTTATTTCTGTACATCTAATTGTGGACAACTAGTTATAGGTTACTAACGAGGACAGCTGACTTAATAAATTTAAAATAGTAAAACGTATTAAAAATATTGTAATTATATTTTGAACATACTTTGATATATATGTACATGTTTGTTATAGGTTCGTGAATCGACCAGTGGCCAAGTCTTACTTCCCGATGAAGTAAAAATCCGTAAAAGTGAGTTATAGTCCAACTTTTAAAATCTAATATTTTGGGATGAGAATACATGCAGTTTTATAAATGTTTTATGAAATAGACACAAGTAAATGAAACTACATTATATGGGTGAATGATCGAAGCCGAATATGCCCCTTTTGCTTGGTAGCCTAAGAATTAGTAAACCGATCTACTAATTGACGCGAATCCTAAATATAGATCTATTGGGCCTAACGAACCCCATCCAAAGTACCGGATGCTTTAGTACTTCGAATTCGTTTTTATCATGTCCGAAGGATTTTCCAGAATTATAGGGGATATTCTTATATACATTTTGTTAATGTCGGTTACCAGGTGTTAACCATATGAATGAATTTTATCTCTATGTATGGGATGTATATTGAAATATGAAATCTTGTGGTCTATTATTATGATTTGATAATATATAGGTTAAACCTATAATTCACCAACATTTTTGTTGACGTTTTAAGCATGTTTATTCTCAGGTGATTATTAAGAGCTTCCGCTGTTGCATACTAAAATAAGGACAAGATTTGGAGTCCATGCTTGTATGATATTATGTAAAAACTGCATTCAAGAAACTTATTTTTGATGTAATATATTCTTATTGTAAACCATTATGTAATGGTCGTGTGTAAACGGTATATTTTAGATTATCATTATTTGATAATCTACGTAATGCTTTTTTTAAACCTTTATCGATAAAATAAAGGTAATGGTTGTTTTAAAAATGAATGCAGTCTTTGAAAAACGTCTCAAATAGAGGTCAAAACCTCGTGACGAAATCTATTAATATGGAACGTTTATAATCAATATGAACGGGACATTTCAGTTTGTATCCGAGCGTTGGTCTTAGAGAACCAGAAAATTGAATTAGTGTGTCTTACCGAGTTTGTTAGGATGCATTAGTGAGTCTGGACTTCGACCGTGTTTTTCTTCAAAAACGATTGCTTAACATTTTTGTTGTTGGAAACTATATATTATTAACATGTAAATATTATGTGATATATTAATCTCTTAACGTGTTTAATATTATGTATAGATGTCTACCTCTAGTACAAATCCCATTGATTCACCTAATAATAATGAAGAATCAAATATATTTTGGGAAGATTCACAAATTCCCGAAGAGGAACCGGAAGAGGAGGAACCGGAAGAGGAGGAACCAGAAGAAGAGGAACCAGAAGAGGAGGAATCGGAAGAGGAGGAACCAGAAGAAGAAGAGGTTCCGGAGGAAGAAATATTGATACCTATAGTAAATCGATTAAATAAAAGAAAATCCTCAACCAACGGACCAAAGTTAATAATGGTCAATGGTGTTTTCACCGAGGAAGCAAAATATTGGGAGGATTACCAATTTTCCGATGAATCGGATCCCGATGAGGAATCCGATGATGTTATAGAAATTACCTCTACCCAATTTAATAAAGCGAAAGAAAATAATAAGGGAAAAGGTATAAAAATAGAGAAACCCGATTCCAACCCCGATGAACTTTATATGTATCGACAACATCCGTATTTCCTAAAATGTAACAATGACCCGGGAACCTCTAAACCACCAGGTTTTTCTAAACCATTATGGAAAACGACGGCTCGTGTTAGAGGAACATCATATATTCCTAGAGCATTAAGAAAACAAACCAAGTCCGAAGAAGAAGAAACCAGTGATTCAGATTAGAGGGTTGTAATCATGTTGTGTATTGTATGTATTGTACTGTGCTTGTACTTTTATGTTCTATGTAAAAATTGCTTGTATTGTTTGATAATTATCTTTTACGAATCTAATCCTTGTCTATTTTATAGTATAAAAACAAAATGGACATTATGGGTAGACAACCGAATATTTTAGAAGACCTACCAGAGGATATGATTGAGGAAATCTTGTCTAGAGTCGGTCAGAATTCATCAGCATATTTAGTTATGGCGAAATTAACTTGTCAAACATTCGAAAGACTTTCCGAAAATGCCTTAGTTTATAAAAGGCTTTCCTTTGATAGGTGGGGTATATCACATTGGGGAGACCGTAAGTTACGCCGTGTTTTCTTTAAAGCATTAAATGCGGGGAACCCAAATGCAATTTTATGCTTCGGGTTAAGAACCTATTTTGACTCAACATATCCCAACATAGGATTTCGTGAATTAGAAAGAGCTTCTAACATGCAACATAAAGAAGCATGTTATGCTTACGGGTTAGTGATGTTCGCTTCTTACCAAAGTGAGAAAAAGAACATCGGATTGCAACTTTTAAATAAAATCTTCCCGCAAGTGACAGATTAAGTAGTTGGGGTGAGAAACAAGGTTTTTAGATTATTACGGGGCTGTTGGACATTACGAAACCCAGGTCCTTTTGACGACATTACAACATGCTGCCTAGCCAATGGTCATATCGGTTATTTTCCACAAGACCAAGGATGGGAAGTCGTCTTAGTAAAACCAGAATGCATGACTTGTTTCTGGACTTATGAATTACGTGTCTTTATTTCCTTTGCTGAACGACTTGCGTATTAACTAGGTTTATCTTCAAAACTGTCCTGTATCAAAGTGTACTATATTTCATGTTATATGTAATATAGCGATGTTGTAAGTTTGAAGAATATTTATATGTGATATATTATTATAATCAGTTTTTCATATGGAATTGTAGTAGTTGAATTGTATATTAGCTACTAAGTATGAACTTAACGGGTAGGTAGTACCCAAATTTAAACTTATAAAACGCTAATATGAAGAAAAAGCTTTTATAAATGAGTTCATATTATGCTACGAAATACTATTGACTACTTTTAATATTCTATATGATTAACTCGGTTCAGTTGGCTATTTTGAAGGAAATGACACCGACTACTCGACAAACCATGAATATGAGTGAAGAGGAATTTCGTACCTTTCTTGCTGCAAACATAGCCGCAGTACAAGCTGTGTTACATACCAACAATAACTCTGAATCTAGCAATGCAGCTAACGGCGCAAGAAATCGTGTAAGATGCTCCTACAAAGAATTCACTGCCTGCAAACCTTTGGAATTTGATGGAACCGAAGGACCAATTGGATTGAAACGGTAGACCGAGAAAGTCGAATCGGTGTTTACCATAAGTAAGTGTACTGAAGAGGACAAAGTTAAGTACGCTACGCATACCTTCACACGTACTGCGTTAACGTGGTGGAACACCTATCTTGAACATGTAGGACAAAATGCTGCTTACGCACTACCGTGGTCGGCATTCAAGCAATTGATGAACGAGCAGTACCGTCCTAGAAATGAAGTCAATAAACTCAAGGCAGAACTTAGAGAGTTACGAAAACAAGGGTTCGACGTTAGCACATATGAACAACGATTCACAGAGTTGTGCCTATTGTGTCCGGGAGCATTCGAAGATGAAGAAGAGAAGATCGACACATTTGTAAAAGGGTTACCAATAAGGATTCAAGAAGATCTGAGTTCACACGAGCCCGTTTCTATACAGAAGGCAAGTCGAATGGCTCATAAACTCATAAATCAGATTGAGAGAAGAATTAAAGAGCAGGCGGCCGAAGAAGCCAACACAAAACAACTCAAGAGGAATTGGGAGGAAAACGGTGACAAGAGTCACCAGTACAACAACAACAACAATTACAACCACAATCGCAACAACTATCCCAACAACCGCAACAACAATCGCAACAATAATCGCAATCTTAACAATAACTACAACAAACATCCCAACAACTACAACAACTGTTTCAACAACAATAACAATCCCAACAACAACCTCAATAACAACAACGGCAACAAAAACTAAAAAGAGCCATGTCATAGGTGTGAAGAAAATCATCAGGGGTTTTGCACGACATTTTGCAACAGGTGTAAAAGAAATGGTCATAGCGCGACAAAGTGTGAGGTCTACGGACCAAAGTTTAACAGAACTAAAGGAACAAATAATGTCGAAATAAGTAATGCCGAAACGAATAGTGTCGGAGCAAGTAATACCAACGCTGTTTGTTATAAATGTGGAAAATCGGGCCACATTATTAGAAATTGCCCAAATCAGGGGAATACTAATGGACAGGGCCGTGGAAGAGTTTTCAATATTAATGCAGCAGAAGCACAGGAAGACCCGGAGCTTGTTACGGGTATGTTTCTTATTGACGATAAATCTGCTTATGTTTTATTTGATTCGGGTGCGGATAGAAGCTATATGAGTAGAGAATTTTGTGCTAAATTAAGTTGCCCATTGACGCCTTTGGATAGTAAATTTTTACTCGAATTAGCAAATGGTAAATTAATTTCAGCAGATAATATATGTCGGAATCGAGAAATTAAACTGGTTAGCAAAACATTTAAGATTGACTTGATAACAGTAGAGTTAGGGAGTTTTGATGTGATAATCGGAATGGAATGGTTGAAAGAAGTGAAAGCAGAGATCGTTTGTTACAAAAATGCAATTCGCATTATACGAGAAAAAGGAAAACCCTTAATGGTGTACGGAGAAAAGAACAATGCGAAGTTAAATCTTATTAGTAACCTGAAGGCATAAAAAATAATAAGAAAAGATTGCTATGCTGTGCTAGCACACGTCGAGAAAGTCAATTCCGAAGAAAATAACATCAATGATATTCCCGTCGCAAAAGAATTTCCCGATGTATTTCCGAAAGAATTACCGGGACTACCTCCACACCGATCCGTTGAATTTCAAATAGACCTTGTATCGGGAGCTGCACCAATAGCTTGTGCTCCATACAGACTTGCACCTAGCGAAATGAAGGAACTTCAGAGCCAATTGCAAGAACTTTTAGAGCGTGGTTTCATTCGACCAAGCACATCACCGTGGGGAGCTCCTGTTTTGTTTGTCAAGAAGAAGGATGGTACATTTAGGTTGTGTATCGACTACCGAGAGTTGAACAAACTTACCATCAAGAACCGCTACCCACTACCGAGAATCGACGACTTATTTGATCAACTACAAGGCTCGTCTGTTTATTCGAAGATCGATTTACGTTCTGGATATCATCAAATGCAGGTGAAGGAGGATGATATTCCAAAGACTGCTTTTAGGATGCGTTACGGTCATTACGAGTTTATGGTTATGCCGTTTGGATTGACTAACGCACCAGCCGTGTTCATGGACCTCATGAACCAAGTGTGTGGCCAATATCTTGACAAGTTTGTCATTGTTTTCATCGATGACATACTTATTTACTCGAAGAATGATCAAGAGCACGAGGAACATTTGAGAAAAGTGCTAGAGTTGCTGAGAAAAGAAAAACTGTACGCTAAGTTTTCAAAGTGTGCATTTTGGCTGGAAGAAGTTCAATTCCTCGGTCACATAGTAAACAAAGAAGGTATTCAGGTGGATCCAGCAAAGATAAAAACCGTTGAAAAGTGGGAAACCCCAAAAACTCCGAAACACATACGCCAATTTTTAGGGCTGGCTGGTTATTACAGGAGATTCATCCAAGATTTTTCTAAAATAGCAAAACCCTTGACTGCATTAACGCATAAAGGGAAGAAATTTGAATGGAAGGATGAACAAGAAAAAGCATTTCAATTGTTGAAGAAAAAGTTAACTACGGCACCTATATTGTCATTACCTGAAGGGAATGATGATTTTGTGATATATTGTGACACCTCAAAGCAAGGTCTCGGTTGTGTATTAATGCAACGAACGAAGGTAATTGCTTATGCGTCTAGACAATTGAAGATTCATGAGCAAAATTATACGACGCATGATTTGGAATTAGGCGCGGTTGTTTTTGCATTAAAGACTTGGAGGCACTACTTATATGGGGTCAAAAGTATTATATATACAGACCACAAAAGTCTTCAACACATATTTAATCAGAAACAACTGAACATGAGGCAGCGCAGATGGATTGAATTGTTGAATGACTACGACTTTGAGATTCGTTACCACCCATTCGTGTAAAATCTATGAATATAATGATTCACAATAACCTTACTACTCAAATAAAGGAGGCGCAACAAGGAGTTTTAAAAGAGGGAAATTTAAAGAATGAAATACCCAAAGGATCGGAGAAGCATCTTAATATTCGGGAAGACGGAACCCGGTATAGGGCTGAAAGAATTTGGGTACCAAAATTTGGAGATATGAGAGAAATGGTACTTAGAGAAGCTCATAAAACCAGATACTCAATACATCCTGGAACGGGGAAGATGTACAAGGATCTCAAGAAACATTTTTGGTGGCCAGGTATGAAAGCCGATGTTGCTAAATACGTAGGAGAATGTTTGCCGTGTTCTAAGGTCAAAGCTGAGCATCAGAAACCATCAGATCTACTTCAACAACCTGAAATCCCAGAATGGAAATGGGAAAACATTACCATGGATTTCATCACTAAATTGCCAAGGACTGCAAGTGGTTTTGATACTATTTGGGTAATAGTTGATCGTCTCACCAAATCAGCACACTTCCTGCCAATAAGAGAAGATGACAAGATGGAGAAGTTAGCACGACTATATTTGAAGGAAGTCGTCTCCAGACATGGAATACCAATCTCTATTATCTCTGATAGGGATGGCAGATTTATTTCAAGATTCTGGCAGACATTACAGCAAGCATTAGGAACTCGTCTAGACATGAGTACTGCCTATCATCCACAAACTGATGGGCAGAGCGAAAGGACGATACAAACGCTTGAAGACATGCTACGAGCATGTGTTATTGATTTCGGAAACAGTTAGGATCGACATCTATCGTTAGCAGAATTTTCCTACAACAACAGCTACCATTCAAGCATTGAGATGGCGCCGTTTGAAGCACTTTATGGTAGAAAGTGCAGGTCTCCGATTTGTTGGAGTGAAGTGGGGGATAGACAGATTACGGGTCCGGAGATAATACAAGAAACTACCAAGAAGATCATCCAAATTCAACAACGGTTGAAAACCGCCCAAAGTCGACAAAAGAGCTACGCCGACATTAAAAGAAAAGATATAGAATTTAAAATTGGAGAGATGGTCATGCTTAAGGTTGCACCTTGGAAAGGCGTTGTTCGATTTGGTAAACGAGGGAAATTAAATCCAAGGTATATTGGACCATTCAAGATTATTGATCGTGTCGAACCGGTAGCTTACCGACTTGAGTTACCTCAACAACTCGCGGCTGTACATAACACTTTCCACGTCTCGAATTTGAAGAAATGTTTTGCTAAAGAAGATCTCACTATTCCGAAAGACGAAATCCAAATCAACGAAAAACTTCAATTCATCGAAGAACCCGTCGAAATAATGGATCGTGAGGTTAAAGACTTAAGAAAAACAAGATACCAATTGTTAAGGTTCTATGGAATGCTCGTAGAGGACCCGAGTTCACCTGGGAATGAGAAGATCAGATGAAGAAGAAATACCCGCACTTATTTCCTGAAGATACGTCAACACCTCCAACTGCTTAAAATTTCGGGACGAAATTTATTTAACGGGTAGGTACTATAGTGACCCGAACTTTTCCATGTTTATATATATTAAATGAAATTGATATTTACATGATTAAGTGTTTTCAACATGTTAAGCAATCAAACTTGTTAAGACTTGATTAATTGAAATACGTTTCATATAGACAATTGACCACCCAAGTTGACCGGTGATTCACGAACGTTAAAACTTGTAAAAACTATATGATTATATATATAGTTAACATGATATTATGATAAGTAAGTATCTCATTAGATATTTTAACAATGAGTTGTATACATAAAATTGAGTTTATTAAATTAAAAAACTCGAAAACGATATATATAACGATTATCGTTATAATAACGTCTTACTAAGTACATATGAATCATATTAAGATATTGATACACTTGGTTAATTATGTTAAATGATAAGTAAATATATCATTAAGTGTATTAACAATGAACTACATATGTAAAAATAAGACTACTAACTTAATGATTTCGAAACGAGACATATATGTAACGATTATCGTTGTAACGACATTTAACTGTATATATATCATACTAAGATATATTATATATCATAATATCATGATAATGTAACAATTTAACATCTCATTTGATATAATAAACAATGGGTTAACAACATTTAACAAGATCGTTAACCTAAAGGTTTCAAAACAACATTTACATGTAACGACTAACGATGACTTAACGACTCAGTTAAAATGTATATACATGTAGTGTTTTAATATGTATTCATACACTTTTGAAAGACTTCAAGACACTTATCAAAATACTTCTACTTAACAAAAATGCTTACAATTACATCCTCGTTCAGTTTCATCAACAATTCTACTCGTATGCACCTGTATTCGTACTCGTACAATACATAGCTTTTAGATGTATGTACTATTGGTATATACACTCCAATGATCAGCTCTTAGCAGCCCATGTGAGTCACCTAACACATGTGGGATGTAGTGACCCGAACTTTTTCATGTTTATATATATTAAATGAAATTGATATTTACATGAGTAAGTGTTTCCAACATGTTAAGAAATCAAACTTATTAAGACTTGATTAATTAGAATAGATTTCATATAGACAAATGACCACCCAAGTAGACCGGTGATTCACGAACGTTAAAACTTGTAAAAACTATACGATGACATATATATGGTTATATATATAGTTAACATGATTTTATTATAAGTATGTATCTCATTAGGTATTTTAACAATAAGTTATATACATAAAAATGAGACTATTAAATTAAGAAACTCGAAAACGATATATATAACGATTATCGTTATAACGTCTTACTAGGTACATATGAATCATATTAAGATATTGATACACTTGGTTAATTATGTTAAATGATAAGTAAATATATCATTAAGTGTATTAACAATGAACTACATATGTAAAAATAAGACTACTAACTTAATGATTTTGAAACGAGACATATATGTAACGATTATCGTTGTAACGACATTTAATGTATATAGATCATATTAAGAGATATTCATACATCATAATATCATGATAATATAATAATTTAAAATCTCATTTGATATTATAAACATTGGGTTAACAACATTTAACAAGATCGTTAACCTAAAGGTTTCAAAACAACATTTACATGTAACGACTAACGATGACTTAACGACTCAGTTAAAATGTATATACATGTAGTGTTTTAATATGTATTCATACACTTTTGAAAGACTTCAAGACACTTATCAAAATACTTTTACTTAACAAAAATTCTTACAATTACATCCTCGTTCAGTTTCATCAACAAATCTACTCGTATGCACCCGTATTCGTACTCGTACAATACACAGCTTTTAGATGTATGTTCTATTGGTATATACACTCCAATGATCAGCTCTTAGCAGTCCATGTGAGTCACCTAACACATGTAGGAACCATCATTTGGCAACTAGCATGAAATATCTCATAAAATTACAAAAATATGAGTAATCATTCATGACTTATTTACATGAAAACAAACTTACTTATCCTTTATATCTAATCCATACACCAACGACCAAAAACACCTACAAACACTTTCATTCTTCAATTTTCTTCATCTAATTGATCTCTCTCAAGTTCTATCTTCAAGTTCTAAGTGTTCTTCATAAATTCCAAAAGTTCTAGTTTCATAAAATCAAGAATACTTCCAAGATTGCAAGTTTACTTCCAAGTTTTCTAAATCCATTCCAAGTAATCATCCAAGATCAAGAAACCTTTGTTACTTAAAGTAGGTTATATTTCTAATACAAGGTAATAATCATATTCAAACTTTAATTCAATTTCTATAACTATAACAATCTTATTTCGAGTGGAAATCTTACTTGAAATTGTTTTCGTGTCATGATTCTGCTTCAAGAACTTTCAAGCCATCCAAGGATCCTTTGAAGCTAGATCCATTTTTTTCATTTCCAGTAGGTTTATCCAAGGAACTTGAGGTAGTAATGATGTTCATAACATCATTCGATTCATACATAAAAAGCTGTCTTATTCAACGTTATAAACTTGTAATCACTAGAACATAGTTTAGTTAATTCTAAACTTGTTCGCAAATAAAGTTAATTCTTCTAACTAGACTTTTAAAATCAACTAAACACATGTTCTATATATATATGATATGCTAACTTAATGATTTAAAACCCGGAAACACGATAAACACCATAAAACTGGATATACGCTGTCGTAGTAAAATCGGGGGCTGTTTTGGTTGGGATAATTAAAAGCTAAGAAGAATTTTGATTTAAAATCTATACTTCTGGAAAAATGATTTTTCTTATGAACATGAAACTATATCCAAAAATCATGGTTAAACTCAAAGTGAAAGTATGTTTTTCAAAATTGTCATCAAGATGTCGTTCTTTCAACGGAAATGACTACCTCTTTCAAAAACGACTTGTAACTTGTATTTCCGACTATAAACTTATACTTTTTATATTTAGATTCATAAAGTTGAGTTCAATACGAAACCGTGGCCACTGGAATCACTCAAAACGGATTAGAAACGAAGAAATGGCGAGTAAAACAAGATTGATAAAAACTACTCATTTTACCTACGTGAAAGTTAGTAATAAATCTATTCCAACCATAACCTAATCAACTTATATTGTATATTATGTAATCTTGAGATACCATAGACACGTATACAATGTTTCGACCTATCATGTCGACCCATCTATATATATTACGGAACAACCATAGACACTCTATATGTGAATGTTGGAGTTAACTATACAGGGTTGAGGTTGATTCCAAAATATATATATATAGTTTGAGTTGTGATCAATACTGAGATACGTATACACTGGGTCGTGGATTGATTCAAGATAATATTTATCGATTTATTTCTGTACATCTAACTGTGGATAACTAGTTGTAGGTTACTAACGAGGACAGCTGACTTAATAAACTTAAAACATCAAAATGTATTAAAAGTATTGTAAATATATTTTGAACATACTTTGATATATATGTATATATTGTTATAGGTTCGTGAATCAACCAGTGGCCAAGTCTTACTTCCCGACAAAGTAAAAATCTGTGAAAGTGAGTTATAGTCCCACTTTTAAAATCTAATATTTTTGGGATGAGAATACATGCAGGTTTTATAAATGATTTACAAAATAGACACAAGTACGTGAAACTACATTCTATGGTTGAATTATCGAAATCGAATATGCCCCTTTTTATTAAGTCTGGTAATCTAAGAATTAGGGAACAGACACCCTAATTGACGTGAATCCTAAAGATAGATCTATCGGGCCCAACAAGCCTCATCCAAAGTATCGGATGCTTTAGTACTTCGAAATTTATATCATATCCGAAGGGTGTCCCGGAATGATGGGGATATTCTTATATATGCATCTTGTTAATGTCGGTTACCAGGTGTTCACCATATGAATGATTTTTATCTCTATGTATGGGATGTGTATTGAAATATGAAATCTTGTGGTCTATTCTTATGATTTGATATATATAGGTTAAACCTATAACTCACCAACATTTTTGTTGACGTTTTAAGCATGTTTATTCTCAGGTGATTATTAAGAGCTTCCGCTGTCGCATACTTAAATAAGGACGAGATTTGAAGTCCATGCTTGTATGATATTGTGTAAAAACTGCATTCAAGAAACTTATTTTGTTGTAACATATTTGTATTGTAAACCATTATGTAATGGTCGTGTGTAAACAGGATATTTTAGATTATCATTATTTGATAATCTACGTAAAGCTTTTTAAAACCTTTATCTATGAAATAAAGGTTATGGTTTGTTTTAAAAATGAATGCAGTCTTTGAAAAACTTCTCATATAGAGGTCAAAACCTCGCAACGAAATCAATTAATATGGAACGTTTTTAATCAATAAGAACGGGACATTTCAGTTGGTATCCGAGCGTTGGTCTTAGAGAACCAGAATTTTGCATTAGTGTGTCTTATCGAGTTTGTTAGGATGCATTAGTGAGTCTGGACTTCGACCGTGTTTACTTGAAAAATGATTGCTTAACAAATTTTGTTGGAAACTATATATTTTTAACATGTGAATATTATGTGATATATTAATCTCTTAACGCGTTTGATATTATGTGATAGATGTCTACCTCTAGAACAAGTCCCATTGACTCACCTAATAATAATGAAGAGTCAAATGTAAATTGGAATGATTCGTGGACTGATTCACAAGTTCCCGAAGAGGAACCGGAAGAAGAGTCGGAACCGGAAGAAGAATCGGAATCGGAAGAAGAATCGGAACCGGATGAAGAAGTAGAACCGGTGGGGGAAATAATAAAACGGTTAAGTAGAAGAAAATCCTCAACCAACCGACCAAAGTTAATTATGGTCAATGGTGTTTCCGCCAAGGAAGCAAAGTATTGGGAGGATTACCAATTCTCTGATGAATCGGATCCCGACAAGGATTCCGATGATGTTATAGAAATTACCCCAACACAATTTAATAAGGCAAAAGAGAACAATAAGGGAAAGGGCATAAAAATAGAGAAATTTGATTCCAAACCCGATGAACTTTATATGTATCGTCAACACCCGTATTTCTTAAGTTGTGACAATAACCCGGGAACCTCTAAACCACCAGGTTTTTCTAAACCAATGTGGAAAACGACGGCTCGTATTAGGGGAACATCATATATCCCTAGAAACTTGGCAAAACGAACCAAAACTGAAGAAGAAGAAACGAGCGAGTCGGAATAAGATAGTTGTATTCGTGTGGTGTAATATATGTAATATAGTGTGCTTATGCTTTACGATATATGTAAAAATTGCTTGTATTAATAAGTATCTTTTATGAATCTAACTCTTGTCTATTTTACAGTATAAAAACACAAAATGGATAGACAACCCAATATTTTAGAAGACTTACCCGGAGACATGATTGATGAAATCTTGTCTAGAGTCGGTCAGAATTCCTCGGCACAACTATTTATGGCAAAATCAGTTTGTAAGACATTCGAAGAACGTTCCAAGAATGCCTTGGTTTATAAAAGGCTTTCGTTTGAAAGATGGGGGATATCACATTGGGAAACCCATAAGTTACGATGTGTTTACTTTGACGCATATATTGCGGGGAACCCAAATGCTATTTTACGCAACGGGTTAAGAAATTATTTTGACTCAATGTATCCGAATATAGGACTTCATGATTTAGAAAAATCGGCTAACATGCAACATAAAGAAGCATGTTATGCTTACGGGTTAGTAATGTTCGCTTCTCACCAAAGTGAGAAAAAGAACATCAGGCTACAACTATTAAACAAAACGTTCCCACAAGTGACGGAGTCGGTAATTGGGGTAAGAAATGAGGTTTTTAGGTTATTACGAGACTGTTGGTCATTACGTAACCTTCGTCCTTTTGACGACGTTACAACACGTTGTCATACTATCGGTCACAACGGTTACGTTCCACAAGACCAAGGATGGGAAGTGGTATTAGTAAAACCAGAATGCATGACTTGTTTCTGGACGTATGAATTACGTGTCTTTGTTACCTTTGCTGAACGCCTTATTTATTAACTAGAATTATCTTCGCAACTACTTTGTATCAAAGTTTTATGTGCTATATTTCATGCTATATGTAAAATAGCGGTATTGTAAGTTTGCAAGTTATTGTATAAAGGTTTGAATATGATATATATATTTTTTTGTGATTAGTTTTTCATATAGAATTGTAGTAGTTGAAATGGTATGTTAGCTACTAAGTATGAACTTAACGGGTAGGTACTACCTGAATTAAAGAGTATAAAACGCTAATATGAAGAAAGAGCTTTTATAAATAAGTTCATATTACGCTACGAAATACTATTGACTACTCTTGATATTCTATATGATTAACTCGTTTCATTTGACTATTTTGAAGGAAATGGCACCGACTACTCGACACACCTTGAATATGAGTGAAGAGGAATTTCGTGCCTTTCTTGCTTCAAACATAGCCGTAGTACAGGCCGCGCTACATACCAACAATAACCTTGGATCTAGCAGTACAGGAAATCGTGTAGGATGCACCTACAAAGAATTCACTGCCTGCAAACCTTTGGAATTTGATGGAACCGAAGGACCGATCGGATTGAAACGGTGGACCGAGAAGGTCGAATCGGTGTTTGCCATAAGTAAGTGTACTGAAGAGGACAAAGTGAAGTACGCTACGCATACCTTCACAGGTTCTGCGTTAACATGGTGGAATACCTATCTAGAGCAAGTGGGACAAGATGATGCTTACGCACTACCGTGGTCAGCATTCAAGCACTTGATGAACGAGAAGTACCGTCCCAGAACCGAGGTCAATAAGCTCAAGACAGAACTTAGAGGGTTACGAACCCAAGGATTTGATATTACCACGTACGAAAGATGATTCACAGAATTATGCCTATTGTGTCCGGGAGCGTTCGAAGATGAGGAAGAGAAGATCGATGCGTTTGTGAAAGGATTACCGGAAAGAATCCAAGAAGATATAAGTTCACACGAGCCCGCCTCCATACAACAGGCATGTAGAATGGCTCACAAACTAGTGAACCAGATTGAAGAAAGAATTAAAGAACAGACTGCTGAAGAGGCCAATGTGAAGCAAGTCAAAAGAAAGTGGGAGGAAAACGGTGATAAGAATCACCAATACAACAACAACAACAACAACAACAACAACAACAACAACAACAACAACAACAACAACAACAACAACAACAACAACAACAACAACAACAACAACAATTACAACAATAATCGCAACAACTATCCCAACAATCGCAACATCAATCGCAACTACAACAAACGGTCCAACAACAACAACAACAACAACAATAACAACAACAGCAACTACAACAATCATCCCAACAATAATAATAACCGCAACAACAACAACAATCAGAAGCAGCTATGCCAAAGGTGTGAAAAGTATCACTCGGGGTTCTGCACCAAATTTTGCAACAAGTGTAAAAGAAATGGTCATAGCGCTGCGAAGTGTGAGGTCTACGGACCAGGGGTTAACAGAAAGAAAGGAACAAATGGTGTCGGAACGAGTAATGGCGGAGCAAGTTGTGTCAGAGCAAGTAATGCCAATGTAGTTTGTTATAAATGTGGAAAACTGGGCCACATTATTAGAAATTGCCCGAACCAGGAAAACACGAATGGACAAGGCCGCGGAAGATTTTTCAATATTAATGCGGCAGAGGCACAGGAAGACCCGGAGCTTGTTACGGGTACGTTTCTTATTGACAATAAATCTGCTTACGTTTTATTTGATTCGGGTGCGGATAGAAGCTATATGAGTAGAGATTTTTGTGCTAAATTAAATTGTCCATTGACGCCTTTGGATAGTAAATTTTTACTCGAATTAGCAAATGGTAAATTAATTTCAGCAGATAATATATGCCGGAATCGAGAAATTAAACTGGTTAGCGAAACAATTAAGATTGACTTGATACCAGTAGAGTTAGGGAGTTTTGATGTGATAATCGGTATGGACTGGTTGAAAGAAGTGAAAGCAGAGATCGTTTGTTACAAAAATGCAATTCGCATTATCCGAGAAAAAGGAAAACCCTTAATGGTGTACGAAGAAAAGGGCAACACGAAGCTACATCTTATTAGTAATTTGAAGGCACAAAAACTAATAAGAAAAGGTTACTATGCTGTTCTAGCACACGTCGAGAAAGTACAAACTGAAGAAAATAGCATCAATGATGTTCCCGTCGCAAAAGAATTTCCCGATGTATTTATGATAATGCTAAAAACGATCATATATTTCATAGCATTATTCCCCAAGAAAGACAAGCTTTTAGTTGCAATTGTTCTATTTACAAGTGATATTCGTTTAAATATTAAAAGGTGAAGACAAAAGACAGATTCGACGAATTGAAGACGCAAACGACCAAAAAGCTCAAAAGTACAAAATACAATCAAAGAGGTTTCAATTATTGATAATAAACGTCTCGAAATTACAAGAGTACAAGATTCAAAACGCAAAGTACAAGATATAAAATAGTACGCAAGGACGTTCAAAAATCCGGAACCGGGACCATAGTCAACTCTCAACGCTTGACGCAACGGACTAAAAATTACAAGTTAACTATGTATATAAATATAATATAATATATAATTAATTATATTAATTATATATATATATATATATATTATATTTATAAAATAAATCGTCGGCAAACAAAGAGCCAAATGTGGGTGAGCTGTAAAAACAAACTCCGCGACTCGCGGAGTTTGAAGAAGGAAAGGGCCGCGAGTCGCGGAGCCCCAAATTTAGAAACTGCCTATAAAGCTCGCGCATTCTGATCGTAAAAAAAACAACATATATATCCATCCATCTATCTAAACGTAATATTTATATTTATAATTTATATTTTAATTTTAATTTTAATTTTAATCCTAATAATAAGGGTATGTTAGCGAATGTTGTAAGGGGGTAAGTCGAAATTCTGTCCGTGTAACGCTACGCTATTTTTAATCATTGTAAGTTATGTTCAACCTTTTTAATTTAATGTCTCGTAGCTAAGTTATTATTATGCTTATTTAATACCGAAGTAATCATGATGTTGGGCTAATTACTAAAATTGAGTAATTGGGCTTTGTACCATAATTGGGGTTTGGATAAAAGAACGACACTTATGGAAATTAAACTATGGGCTATTAATGAGTTTTATATTAACAAAACAATACCTTGTTAATTTAATATACAAACTTATAATTCGACGTATTTATATATAACCACATACGCTTGACTGGGTACGGTGGGCGGGATATCTATAAATACCAATAATTATTCATTTTACCGGACACAGAACTGGATTAATAGTTAATAGACTTGTTGAAACAGGGGTGAATTACATTCAAGGGTAATTGGTGTAATTGTTAACAAAGTAGTAAAACCTTGGTTTACACGCAGTCGATAACCTGGTGTATTCATTAAACAAAGTATTAAAACCTTGTTACAATTCGAATCCCCAATTAGTTGGAATATTTGACTTCGGGAATAAGAATAATTTGACGAAGGCTTTCGCTCTTTATATTTATGACTGATGGACTGTTATGGACAAAAACCAGACGGACATATTAAATAATCCAGGACAAAGGACAATTAACCCATGGGCATAAAACTAAAATTAACACATCAAACATCATGGTTACGGAAGTTTAAATAAGCATAATTCTTTTATTTCATATTTAATTTCCTTTATTTTATATTTAATTTCACTTCTAATTATCGCATTTTTATTGTTATTGTATTTAATTGCACTTTTAATTATCGTACTTTTAATAATCGCAAGTTTATTTTATCGCACTTTTATTATTCGTAATTTCATTATCGTTATTTACTTTACGCTTCAAATTAAGTCTTGTATTTATTTATTATTTTACATTTGGTTTTAACTGCGACTAAAGTTTTAAAATCGACAAACCGGTCATTAAACGGTAAAAACCCCCCTTTATAATAATAATATTACTTATATATATATTTGTATTTTTATAAAAGTAAACTAATATAGCGTTAAGCTTTGTTTAAAGATTTTCCCTGTGGAACGAACCGGACTTACTAAAAACTACACTACTGTACGATTAGGTACACTGCCTATAAGTGTTGTAGCAAGGTTTATGTATATCCATTCTCTAAATAAATAAATATCTTGTGTAAAATTGTATCGTATTTAATAGTATTTCCTGCTAAAATATAATAGTATTTTATACCCCTTAGCTTTAACCATCAAGTATTTTTGGCGTCGCTGCCGGGGAAATCTAGCTTAAAAGCCGGAAGCGCAACGCTAATAATTATAAAAAAAAAGATTTTTATTTTTAGTTTACTTTTATTAAAATTCACTTTTGTAAAAATACGTTTTTTATTATTCGAAAATATAAAAAGAAAAAAAATTTATATATTTTTTTTAATATTTTGTCAAATATTTAAGTTTTATAAAGTTTCTTTATTTTTATTTTATAAAAATATAAGTTTTATTTAAATATTTTTATTTAAAAAAAAATTAATATATATATAAATCTATTTTTAAGATATTTTTAAAATTATAAAGTAGTTCTATTTTTATTTTAGTTTTTAAATATAAGTTTTTATTATATAAATATTTTTATTTAAACAGAAAATAAAGAGAGAAAAAAAACGCGTCGAATTTTAAACTGTACCTGAGTTGAAAATTGAAACCCCGCGACTCGCGGAGTTTGCAGCCTCGAATACCGCGACTCGCGGAGCAGCTCTGACACCCGTGACTGAAACCCTAATCTCGCATTTAATACGGAGTAATTAATTAATTATTATTATTTAAACCCTAATTAGGGTATTATTAGTATAATATTTAGTTTTAATTTTCTTATTTTATTTAGTTTTAATTAGTTTAATATATATAAAATTAATAGTTTTATAAAATAAATAATATAAAAATATTATATTTATAAAAATTGTACTTTTTACAACTTTTTGTATATTTTTATATTTTGTCCCTTTTTAATAGTTTTAGCGTAACTTTTGTATTTTTCGCTCGTATTTAGTTTTAATTCATAGTTTTTGCCATAGTTATTTTTTTATTTATAGATTTTTAGGCTTTGCCTTAAAATCCCTTAAGTGCTTTTCTTTAGACTAAGATTTAGGTACTTTAGAATTTTGCGACGCCTTTTTAAGTTTTAGTTTCTTTTTAAGTTATTGCCATTTGGGATATAGTTTTTCTTGTAAGCTTTAATATTTTTAGACACCTTTTACTATGTATCAATTATCATTCCAATTAGTAATCTCAATTTGCGATTATAATTTTAAGTTAGTGATAGTAATAAGGTTGGGTTAGTCTAGTGTTTTTAAGTTCTATAAGTCACTCTTTTTCTTTCTTATTTTTATTTTTCGATCTTTTTCCAACACGCTCTTTTTCTTTCTTATTTCTCGTCATTCTAGTTTTTAGGACATAGATTTTTATTCTACTTCTTATCTAAATTTCTTAAAATTACGAAAATTTATTTTAAGTAGTTAAATTGATAGACATCAAAATTTTCTGGTTCGTAGTAATAGTTGGATTTGTACGTGGACCGGGTTATTGGAGCCAAACAGTCCTCAATTATATTGAGACCAAACGAATCCTGCCCCTCTGCTGCATCTTTTGGCTATTCGAAAAGTGGGCAAAATCAGAAAAGTCTATTGATTGGATAACTTATATAATTTTTCTTTCCTTTTAAAAACTAATAGGATATTCAGTGAATGCACGGAGCAAGACGTTCACCACCTTTTGTACGTTCACCACCTGTAACTAGATCAAGACATTTAGCAAATATTACTGCCGTTGATTTTTCTTTAGAATCGTCATCCAGTCGACCAAGTACTCCAGTTCAAATTTTCGATAATCCATTTTTTGAACCCGACCTCACAATTGAGAATCAGGAGAATATTCAGGGACGATTCATAGATCCTGAACCATTAAATTTTCCTCCGGAACCACCAATCATTCAAACAGAGATTGTTGAGGAACGAACCATTAAATCAGAATCCTCTAGTGATTCCGATTCAACAAATTCAATTATGGAGAATCTGGAACCTTTAAGTATGGAAGACCGAATGAGAGCTAAACGCACTGGCCAAGGTCACGTAATTACTCATCCAGACATTAATGCGCCAGATTATGAAATCAAAGGACAAATTCTACACATGGTGACTAATCAATGCCAATTTAGTGGTGCGCCGAAGGAAGATCCAAATGAACATTTACGTACCTTTAATAGGATCTGCACACTATTTAAAATCCGAGAAGTAGAGGATGAACAGATATATCTCATGTTATTTCCCTGGACTTTAAAGGGAGAAGCCAAAGATTGGTTGGAATCGTTACCTGAAGGGGCGATCGATACATGGGATGTTTTAGTTGAAAAATTTCTTAAACAATTCTTTCCTGCATCTAAAGCCGTAAGACTTCAAGGAGAAATTGTTACATTCACACAGAAGCCAAATGAAACTCTATATGAGGCTTGGACAGGATTTGGAAAGTTATTGAGAGGATGTCCGCAACATGGTTTAGATACCTGTCAAATAGTACAAATATTCTACCAAGGATGCGACATCACTACAAGAAAAGACATAGATATAGCAGCTGGTGGTTCTATTATGAAGAAAACCGAAACTGATGCTTACAAAATTATTGATAACACTGCTTCCCACTCACATGAGTGGCAAGAAAAAGATATCGTTAGATCATCTAAAGCAGCTAGAGCCGATTCTAGCCATGACTTAGATTCCATTTCCGCAAAGATAGATGCTGTCGAGAGACGAATGGAAAAGATGACTAAAGATATTCACTCAATACGAATTAGTTGTGAGCAGTGTGGAGGACCACATTTGACAAAAGATTGTCTCAATATTGAATTAACAATGGAACAAAGAGAAAATATTTCATACATAAACCAAAGGCCTGGAAATAATTATCAGAATAATTATCAACCGCCAAGACCGATTTACAATCAAAATCAGAATTATAACCGAAATATTCCATACAACAACCAACAAGGTCCTAGCAATCAACAAGTATCCAATAATACTTACAACCAGCAAAGACCTAATTTTTAAAACAAACCACCACAATAAACCGATGATAAAAAGCCGAATTTAGAAGATATGATGACGAAGCTAGTTGAAACTCAAACGCAGTTTTTCACATCTCAGAAACAAACTAATGAACAAAATGCTCAAGCATTTAGAAATCAACAAGCTTCTATTCAAAATCTGGAACAAGAAGTAAGTAACCTAGCAAGGTTAATAGGTGAAAGAAAACCGGGAAGTCTACCTAGTGATACAAATGCTAACCCCCGGAATGAAACAGCTAAAGCTATTACCACAAGAAGTGATACAACACTTAAACCACCTGAAATACCTGTAACTTCTGATGAAGCTATTCCTACTCCACAAGAACCACAACCTAATCAAGATAAGGAAAAAGAACCGGTAGTTGAAAAGATTAATGAAGATAACACAGCTAAGGCTAAACCTTACGTTAAACCATACCAACCACCACTTCCTTACCCGAGTAAAATGAAGAAAGGGAAACTTGAAGCCGAGCAATCCAAATTCTTGGATATGTTTAAACAGATAAATGTAAATCTTCCTTTCATTGATGTGATTTCAGGAATGCCTAGATATGCTAAATTCTTGAAAGATCTGATCACGAATAGAAAGAAAATGGAAGAACTCTCGGCCGTTACTATGAATGCTAATTGTTCAGCAGTACTGTTGAATAAGATACCAGAAAAACTATCTGATCCAGGAAGTTTCACAATTCCATGTTTTCTGGGTAGTCTTAGTTCAATAGAAGCATTGGCAGACTTAGGTGCTAGTATAAATTTAATGCCGTATTCACTATACGCTAAACTAGACCTTGGAGAATTGAAACCAACTAGAATAAGTATACAACTAGCTGATCGATCAATAAAATATCCTAGAGGGATAATGGAGAACATGCTAGTTAAAGTTGGTACTTTAGTATTTCCAGTAGATTTTGTTGTTCTGGACATGGAAGAAGATTCTCAAGTTCCTCTCATATTAGGAAGACCATTCGTAAACACGGCTAAAGCAATGATAGACGTATTCGGTAAGAAACTGACCCTAAGTATAGAGGACGAGAGTGTTACCTTTTCAATTGATAAATCAATGCAACAACCGCAATCTGCAGATGATACATGTTATTATATTCAAACTATAGATGCACATGCAGAATTATTAGAAGAATTTCCAGAATTACAAGGAACAGGAGAATGTTCTTTAGGAGAAGGTAATGAACCAATTGATGAAGCTGAAATGTTAGCTACACTTATAGCTAATGGATATGAACCAACAACAGAAGAAATTCAAATGCTAAAAGAAGAAGACAAATATCGATATAAATCATCGATAGAAGAACCTCCAAAATTAGAGTTAAAGCCACTTCCAAACCATTTGGAATACGCTTATTTACATGGTGAATCTGAATTACCTGTAATAATATCGTCTTCTCTTACTGAAAATGAGAAATCACAACTCATTTCTGTGTTGAAAGCTCATAAACCAGCCATTGCATGGAAGATTCATGATATTAAAGGAATAAGTCCTTCGTATTACACACATAAAATCCTTATGGAAGAAGGTCATAAAACGTATGTGCAACACCAACGAAGACTAAATCCTAATATGCAAGATGTAGTTAAGAAAGAGATTATTAAACTGCTAGATGCAGGTTTGATATATCCAATCTCTGATAGTCCATGGGTAAGCCCAGTTCAATGCGTGCCTAAGAAGGGTGGCATGACTGTCATTACAAATGAGAAAAATGAGCTTATTCCTACTAGGACTGTAACAGGATGGTGTGTGTGTATTGATTATAGAAAATTAAATGACGCCACCAGAAAAGATCACTTTCCCTTACCTTTCATTGATCAAATGTTGGAAAGATTAGCCGGAAATAGTTACTATTGTTTTCTAGATGGATTTTCCGGATATTTTCAAATTCCAATAGCACCCGAAGATCAATAGAAAACCACATTCACGTGCCCTTATGGTACTTTTGCTTACAAACGCATGCCATTTGGAATTTGCAACGCCCCTGCAACCTTTCAAAGGTGTATGATGGCGATTTTTCATGACATGATAGAAGAATGCATGGAAGTTTTCATGGATGACTTTTCAGTCTTCGGTGATACATTTGAATCATGTCTAGCTAATCTGGAACGAATGCTTATTAGATGCGAACAATCAAATCTAGTACTTAATTGGGAGAAATGCCATTTCATGGTTAAAGAAGGCATCGTTCTTGGACATAAAATTTTAAAAGAAGGAATTGAAGTGGATAGAGCTAAAGTAGATGTAATTGCTAAACTTCCACATCCCACCAATATTAGAGGAGTTAGGAGTTTTCTAGGGCATGCCGGTTTTTACCGACGTTTCATAAAAGATTTTTCTAAAATTGCCACTCCTATGAATAAACTCCTAGAAAAGGATGCTCCATTCATCTTTTCAGACGAATGTATCAAATCTTTTAATATTCTTAAAGAGAAACTCACTAATGCGCCGATCATGATAACACCAAATTGGAATCTACCATTCGAATTAATGTGCGATGCAAGTGATTTTGCAATGGGAGCCGTTTTAGGACAAAGGATTGAAAAACGATTTCAACCTATATATTATGCTAGTAAGACGTTACAAGGAGCACAAACAAATTACACAACTACTGAAAAAGAACTCCTTGCTATTGTCTTTGCTTTTGACAAATTTCGTTCATATCTCGTTCTAGCAAAAACGGTGGTCTATACCGACCATTCTGCTCTTAGATACCTATTTTCGAAACAAGATGCCAAACCAAGATTAATCCGTTGGATCTTACTCTTACAAGAGTTTGATATTGAAATCCAAGATAAAAGAGGAGCAGAAAATCTCGCCGCTGATCATCTTTCTCGACTTGAAAATCCCGTATTAGAAGTTCTAAATGAATCGGCCATACAAGACAACTTTCCTGATGAATATCTATTGAAGATAGATTATAAAGAAATTCTATGGTTTGCAGACTATGCAAATTACTTAGTTTGTGGATTCCTTGAAAAAGGATTATCGTACCAAAAATGAAAAAAATTCTTCAGTGATATAAAACACTATTTCTGGGAAGATCCACATTTGTTTAAAAGTTGTCCATATGGAATAATAAGCCGATGTGTATTCGGAGATGAAGCCAGTAAAATATTAAACCATTGTGACACAGGACCAATAGGAGGGCATTATGGGCCTCAACTAACAGCAAGAAAAGTTTATGATGCTGGATTCTATTGGCCTACAATTTACAAAGACGCACACCTTCTTTGCAAATCCTGTGATGCTTGTCAAAAGGCCGGAAAAATAAGTCAACGTGATGAAATGCAACAAAATGTCATCCAAGTATGTGAAGTATTTGACATTTGGGGTATTGATTTATGGGTCCATTTCCAAAATCTCATAATAATCTCTATATTCTCGTAGCCATTGATTATGTATCTAAATGGGCGGAAGCACAAGCTCTCCCAACTAACGATGCACGTGTTGTAGTCAATTTTTTAAAACATCTTTTTGCAAGGTTTGGAACACCGAAAGCTTTAATAAGTGATCGGGGAACTCATTTCTGTAATAATCAACTTGAAAAAGTTTTTAAAAGATATGGAGTAACTCATAAAATCTCCACTGCTTATCATCCACAAACAAGTGGACAAGTTGAAAATACTAACCGAGCTTTAAAACGTATTCTAGAGAAAACCGTAGGATCAAATCCGAAGGAATGGTCCATTAAATTGGAGGATGCACTCTGGGCTTTTAGAACAGCCTACAAAACTCCAATTGGAACCACACCTTTTAGACTTGTTTATGGAAAAGCAAGTCATCTTCCAGTAGAAATTGAACACAAAGCATTTTGGGCTTTGAAGACATGTAATCTTGATTTACATGAAGCTGGACGTCTACGATTAAATCAATTAAACGAATTAGAAGAATTAAGACATGAAGCATACGAAAATTCGTTGATCTATAAGGAAAGAACGAAGAAATGGCATGATAAAAGAATCAGAACTTCAAAAGAATTTAAAGAAGGAGATAGAGTTCTTCTTTTCAATTTACGATTCAAGCTATTTCCTGGAAAATTGAAATCAAGATGGTCTGGACCATTCATAGTTAAAAGAGTTTTTCCATACGGAACAGTAGAATTGATAAATTCAAATGGGATTGAATTTAAAGTTAATGGTCACAGAGTTAAACACTACATAGATAGTCCGATGGAAGTCGACAACGAAGTTAATCACAATTTCGACACCACAGCTAACTAAGTGTGGGGAGAATCAAGTCTTTAAAGGATAATATGTATTTCTGTTAGAGTTAGATTGTCTGTTTTCGTGTAGTTCTCGAAAATGGAACCCGAATGGTCTTTCCCTAGCAGACCCTAAAGAACTAGTCTTCTCCTCCCATTCTGATTTTTTATTTTTTTAGGTTTTTACGATATGAAGAATGCCTGTGAAATAAACCATGGTCTAATGCTATACGCTTTGATCACTAAACATAATAATGACACACTTCCGAGTGAAATAGTATCAGTAATCAGAGAAAGATTGGACGGAGTAAGAAAAGAATCCAGATGCGAAGATAATAAGTTACAATTTGGTAAAGGAAAATCAAAATCCGCAGCGAAAAGAAGAGCACGACACCTAGAAAGATGTCACAAATGCGGAAAATGGTCACATGGAGGTAAATGTTCAAATAATCAAACCTATTCAAATATCGAATTTGTTACTTTATGCAGAGATGGACCGTTCATATGTTTAGAAGAAAAAACACTGAATGCTCGAGGTTACGCCTATGTAGCCATGGAAAACCAATTAAACCGACTATCTTATGAATGGGATAGATCATATAACTAAGAATACTATCTCACAGGTAAGTCTGTACAGTTTTTATTTTTATTTTTATTTTTAACCTTTTGATAATAAACGCTAATTTGTTCGCTATAAAGTATTAAATTGGTATTAAATAAAATTAGGTTTGGTGACCGAAATTATTGATATCATACAAAAATTTATTACATCACTGCGAAATTTAACGTTTATTATTAAGGTATAAATATCTTTAATCAATCAACCCAAAATATTTCAAAAATTCGTCATGAGTTAAATTAGGTCTTGGAACCGAAATTACTTTACCGAAAAAAGGGGCGCATATTTTTGATAATATTTGATTGATTAAAGTGGGATAAAAAGCCAAAAAGATTTTTAATTTTATTTTTACCAAGTTTTTAAAATTAATATATAAATCTTAAATTAATATTGTAAACTTTGTAAAATCAATATATTTAAAATTGTAAATATTTGAAAAATTAATATAAGTTCGGTGTGAATTTATAATATGAATTTTTAAATTAATTTTGGTGTGAATTTTTAATTTTTAAAATATGAATTTTTAATTTTATGCATTTCAAATTTTAAGTTTAGTGTGAATTTTTAATATTAATTTTGAATTTTATGTATTTTTAATTTAAGTTGGTGTGAATTTAAAAATAAAAATTTACTTATCTCATTAAGTTAAAAATATGATTTTTAAAATTCGTCGTAAGTTGAAGACTAGGTCGTTAAACCGAAATTGCTTTACCCAAGGGAGGGACGAGAACTTTTATTATCATTATTTTTAATCTTATTGAATTAAAGTATGCCAAAAACATTAAAAACTAAAAAAAAATCTAAGCTTTTAAAACAATCGCTTGAAAAAGACAAATTTTAAAATTTTGTCGAAGGACGGACTAGGACATCGATCCGAAACGACCTCGTCCTAAATAACAAGGGAAACAAAATTTTAAAATTAATTACTTAATTGTTTTAATTAGTATAAGATATAAAAAAAATAATAAATACAAACTCCGCGACTCGCGGAGGGACCGAAATACAGAAAAAAAAATAAAACGCAAAAAACTGATCCGTTGAACACCACAACACACAAAACACTGCGATAAAACCCGCAAAAACCCGAAAAAACACCCCCAAATTCACAATTTTTGACCGTTAATCATCAAATCTTTTACTAAAATCATGTTGAGAAGGATGCTATCAAGGAATTACTCAAGAAAAACGGTAAATTTCTACACCTAAACACCATTTAATCCGAAAATTAGTGTTCTTGAGCAATTTTTTTTCCAATCTGATTTTGATGCTTTTTAGTGTAATTATGCTTAAATTGTTTATGTATTATGCTTGTATAACCTAGATTGATGCTATTTAACATGATTAGAAGCCTTAAACTTCAAATTTTGAGTAATCTAGGGTTTGTGTTCTTGAGCAATTTGGGGCTTTTTGATATAAACAGGTTATGGCCGATTTTTGTCATGAATTGTTGCTAAATTAAGTAGTGTAACATATTTAGGTAGTTAAATGATCCAAACTTTGAGCCTAAACATGATTTTGAGAATTAAAGTGGACTTTTTCAAGTCTAAAATTCATGAACTTGATTTTTGAAAGATAATGCCATTTGAAACTTGTTTAATTGCTAGTAATGATTATTTTGACATGTTATTTGAGTTGAATGCTTATGAACTTGGCGAACATTTTCGTATATGCTTATTTGAAAAAGTGTAGATTTGATGAAAATATGAAAATGAGCTTAAGTTTGATATAAATTGATCATGTCATTGTAATTATTTTGATTGATGATTTTGCTGACAATAATGCATATTTGGATGCACAAAAATTGTGTTTGATGTGTTTTGCAGACTGAAAGGGGTGAATCTTCATCCTAAGCTCGCAATGCTCCTGCTGAGAATGCGAAACAACAGGAGGTGGATAACTACTACAAACAAGATATACCTCATCCAGTCATAACATTTTCTGATATGCACTTGGAAGATTTGTACCCGAACCTGAGATTTGACAGACTTTGGATAGATTATCCAAAATACCAAAGGGGTTTGCATACTCTTCATTCTAAAGTTGTTGAGGTACCTAGGGTCATAGAATGGGGACCATTAGAAGCTGTAGAATTGGCCGGGCCAATTAGGGAATTACTTGCACAGAGGTATGGTAATTCTACTTTTAACGATTGGGAACGGTTATTCAACATGCGTAGACCTGTATATAAAGTATGGTGTGAAGAATTGTTGTGTAGTATAGAATAAAATGATCGGGTAGCTAGTTTAACCGATCGATCTTTTATTAGATTTTTGTTAGGAGGTTCGATGCGTCACATGTCTTTACTAGACATGGCTCAGGCTTTACGTATATATACGCCTGAGGAGTTAGCATCTGCCGATTGTAGAGGGTTGATACTAAATGGTAGAAAGATAGACCAAAATTTTGATACGCATGGTGTATGGAGTCAAATGACTAGCCATCACCGATTTAAAGGGGGAAATTACTCTTATTTGGATATAGATAGAGCTGAATTAAGAGTAATTCATAGGTTTTTAGCTAATTCGATTACACAAAGAGGTAAGAACAAGGAAAAGGTAAATGAACAGGATTTGTTTTACCATATGTGTATTCGAGACCCACAAAGCGCTGTAAGTATCCTTTATTGTGTGGGTTATTATTTATCATCTATGGTTAGGGGGATGAGACCGCATAACATAATAGGAGGTGGTATATTTATTACTTTGGTTGCTGAATATCTCGGTGTGGATATAAGCCGGGGGGGGGATTATTAGTCGAAGAACCAGAACCCCGCGATACAATAGGTTTAAATGTATACCATGGTACGAAAGTTTTGAAGAGGCGAAATAACGCCGCAGTACAATACCATGGTAGACATCCACAGGTTGAGAGAAACCAACAGCAAGGTAATGTAGAAGGGGGAAATGAAATGGCAGAAATGCAAAGGTTTATAGCTTCACAAGAGTATGAAAATGCTAGACATAGAGCATTTGAAGATTGGCAAGTTCATCAAAACCAAATCATAGCTTATTGCCAACATATAGGTAGAAATTATATTCCTACTCCATTACCCATATTCCCTCCCTGGTCTATAGAAATTCAACCACCGTATCCTACGTATAACCCAGCCGAAGCATTTTATAGCACCTATGGTTATGCATGGAACCCCTTCTGGTATCAGTATCATCCCTAGTCTACTTAGTTTTTTATTTTATTTTATTATTTGTAATGTTGATACATTTAATACTTATGTTGGATTTGTAATAGTTTTATTATTTTCTAAATTTTATTATTAGATTTTAATAATTTTTGAATGTGGGGTAATATACCAAACTTCAAAAATATGTATATATGTTTGCAGTTTATCTTATGTACACAACAGGGTAAAACAACGCATTTTCAAAGACTGGCATTAAGTTCAGCAAAAGCAACTAATTTTGACGACAAGATGCAAAATATATGTGAAATAACAACAAGACGGAATGAACAAATGATGTGCACCATTTATCATTCAGCAAACAAACGCCAATATATTTGGAAACTTTGGTAAAATTTAATCATTTTCACACAAATCACCCTCAATAATTTAAATTGTTACTGATTTCTTGCAAATGAGGGCATTGCAAGATCTTAAGTGTGGAAAGGGGTTAAATTCTTTCGGATTTTTAAAATTTTTATCTTAAACACTTGGTTACCATTAAAAAAAAAATACTAGTAAAGTAGTAGTTGTATTAGAATCTAGTGCTCTCTGATAATAAAGAACAGCCCTAGTCTTATATACTGACTACCCAATTCTAGTAAAATTTTTCAAAATTTTCAATTAAATGAACTCAAAATCATGTTTATACATATTTATGAATGATAAAACTAGGTTTTAACACCGAAATTATTGTTACCTCGGAAAGGACATAAATTGAGAAATAAACCAAAATGTTAAAATTCATTTAAAATGGAATAGAGGACAATAAAAAGGAAAATAAAAGCCAAGTGTGGGAAAATTCTCCAAGTTATTCAAAACATATGTCACATATTTTTGTACAAATAACTAAAAATACTTTTGCTTTGGACTAAACTAAACTGTTTTACCCGATGAAAGAAAAGAAGAGATGGATCTACACGATGAATCAATTCCATCATTAAAAGGAAGTAAAGTCTTCCGAAAAAGAAACGCGCTTCTTGATTTAGGTCAGGAAGTTGTCGTCCAGACCAGCTGTAGGTTGACGAAAAATCTAGAAAAGTCATCACTAAAATCAGTAGGAAATCCACGGACCTCAGCATAAAATGAAATGTCCCGTTCTTATTGATTAAAAACGTTCCATATTAATTGATTTCGTTGCGAGGTTTTGACCTCTATATGAGACGTTTTTCAAAGACTGCATTCATTTTTAAAACAAACCATAACCTTTATTTCATAAATAAAGGTTTAAAAAGCTTTACGTAGATTATCAAATAATGATAATCTAAAATATCCTGTTTACACACGACCATTACATAATGGTTTACAATACAAATATGTTACATCGAAATCAGTTTCTTGAATGCAGTTTTTACACAATATCATACAAACATGGACTCCAAATCTTGTCCTTATTTTAGTATGCAACAGCGGAAGCTCTTAATATTCACCTGAGAACAAACATGCTTTAAACGTCAACAAAAATGTTGGTGAGTTATAGGTTTAACCTATATATATCAAATCGTAACAATAGACCACAAGATTTCATATTTCAATACACATCCCATACATAGAGATAAAAATCATTCATGTGGTGAACACCTGGTAACCGACATTAACAAGATGCATATATATAAGAATATCCCCATCATTCCGGGACACCCTTCGGATATGATATAAATTTCGAAGTACTAAAGCATCTGGTACTTTGGATGGGGTTTGTTAGGCCCAATAGATCTATCTTTAGGATTCGCGTCAATTAGGGTGTCTGTTCCCTAATTCTTAGATTACCAGACTTAATAAAAAGGGGCATATTCGATTTCGATAATTCAACCATAGAATGTAGTTTCACGTACTTGTGTCTATTTTGTAAATCATTTATAAAACCTGCATGTATTCTCATCCCAAAAATATTAGATTTTAAAAGTGGGACTATAACTCACTTTCACAGATTTTTACTTCGTCGGGAAGTAAGATTTGGCCACTGGTTGATTCACGAACCTATAACAATATATACATATATATCAAAGTATGTTCAAAATATATTTACAACACTTTTAATATATTTTGATGTTTTAAGTTTATTAAGTCAGCTGTCCTCGTTAGTAACCTACAACTAGTTGTCCACAGTTAGATGTACAGAAATAAATCGATAAATATTATCTTGAATCAATCCACGACCCAGTGTATACGTATCTCAGTATTGATCACAACTCAAACTATATATATTTTGGAATCAACCTCAACCCTGTATAGCTAACTCCAACATTCACATATAGAGTGTCTATGGTTGTTCCGAAATATATATAGATGTGTCGACATGATAGGTCGAAACATTGTATACGTGTCTATGGTATCTCAAGATTACATAATATATAATACAAGTTGATTAAGTTATGGTTGGAATAGATTTGTTACCAATTTTCACGTAGCTACAATGAGAAAAATTATCCAATCTTGTTTTACCCATAACTTCTTCATTTTAAATCCGTTTTGAGTGAATCAAATTGCTATGGTTTAATATTGAACTCTATTTTATGAATCTAAACAAAAAAAAGTATAGGTTTCTAGTCGGAAAAATAAGTTACAAGTCGTTTTTGTAAAGGTAGTCAATTCAGTCGAAAGAACGACGTCTAGATGACCATTTTAGAAAACATACTTCCACTTTGAGTTTAACCATAATTTTTGGATATAGTTTCATGTTCATAATAAAAATCATTTTCTCAGAATAACAACTTTTAAATCAAAGTTTATCATAGTTTTTAATTAACTAACCCAAAACAGCCCGCGGTATTACTACTACGGCGTAAATCCGGTTTTACGGTGTTTTTCGTGTTTCCAGGTTTTAAATCATTAAGTTAGCATATCATATAGATATAGAACATGTGTTTAGTTGATTTTAAAAGTCAAGTTAGAAGGATTAACTTTTGTTTGCGAACAAGTTTAGAATTAACTAAACTATGTTCTAGTGATTACAAGTTTAAACCTTCGAATAAGATAGCTTTATATGTATGAATCGAATGATGTTATGAACATCATTACTACCTTAAGTTCCTTGGATAAACCTACTGGAAAAGAGAAAAATGGATCTAGCTTCAATGGATCCTTGGATGGCTCGAAGTTCTTGAAGCAGAATCATGACACGAAAACAAGTTCAAGTAAGATCATCACTTGAAATAAGATTGTTATAGTTATAGAAATTGAACCAAAGTTTTAATATGATTATTACCTTGTATTAGAATGATAACCTACTGTAAGAAACAAAGATTTCTTGAGGTTGGATGATCACCTTACAAGATTGGAAGTGAGCTAGCAAACTTGAAAGTATTCTTGATTTTATGAAACTAGAACTTTTGGAATTTATGAAGAACACTTAGAACTTGAAGATAGAACTTGAGAGAGATCAATTAGATGAAGAAAATTGAAGAATGAAAGTATTTGTAGGTGTTTTTGGTCGTTGGTGTATGGATTAGATATAAAGGATATGTAATTTTGTTTTCATGTAAATAAGTCATGAATGATTACTCATATTTTTGTAATTTTATGAGATATTTCATGCTAGTTGCCAAATGATGGTTCCCACATGTGTTAGGTGACTCACATGGGCTGCTAAGAGCTGATCATTGGAGTGTATATACCAATAGTACATACATCTAAAAGCTGTGTATTGTACGAGTACTAATACGGGTGCATACGAGTAGAATTATTGATGAAACTGAACGAGGATGTAATTGTAAGCATTTTTGTTAAGTAGAAGTATTTTGATAAGTGTCTTGAAGTCTTTCAAAAGTGTATGAATACATATTAAAACACTACATGTATATACATTTTAACTGAGTCGTTAAGTCATCGTTAGTCGTTACATGTAAATGTTGTTTTGAAACCTTTAGGTTAACGATCTTGTTGAATGTTGTTAACCCATTGTTTATTATAACAAATGAGATATTAAATTGTTATATTATCATGATATTATGATATATAATATATCTCAGTATGATGTATATACAGTTAAATGTCGTTACAACGATAATCGTTACATATATGTCTCGTTTCGAAATCATTAAGTTAGTAGTCTTATTTTTACATATGTATTTCATTGTTAATACACTTAATAATATATTTACTTATCATTTAACATAATTAACCAAGTGTATCAATATCTTAATATGATTCATATGTACCTAGTAAGACGTTGTTATAACGATAATCGTTATATATATCGTTTTCGAGTTTCTTAAATTAATAGTCTCATTTTTATGTATATAACTCATTGTTAAAATACCTAATGAGATACATACTTATAATAAAAACATGTTAACTATATATATAACCATATATATGTCATCGTATAGTTTTTACAAGTTTTAACGTTCGTGAATCACCGGTCAACTTGGGTGGTCAATTGTCTATATGAAACATATTTCAATTAATCAAGTCTTAACAAGTTTGATTGCTTAACATGTTGGAAACATTTAATCATGTAAATATCAATCTCAATTAATATATATAAACATGGAAAAGTTCGGGTCACTACATAAAACAGGGTCGCCAAGTGGTCAGAATTATCCTAACCATGAGAGGATCTGTCTTGTAAAATGGGGAGGGCACCGTGCAAATTAGCTAGATAAGACTAATGAATCAGATCCCCAGAAAGGATAATCTCCTTAAAGATTAAAAATCAGCTTTTAAGCCTGATATTACTCAATCCTAGAGATTGACCTTAAAGATTGAGAATTCAAACTCATGGAATTCAATGATATCTAAACTCGAGCTTGAACGAGAAAATATTTTGATAAAATTACAAACCGATTTATTTTCTGAAAACCCTATTTTCAATGCATTCATTACCATTGAACGTAAAATCCTAGGAATTCATCTGGAATTCATTAGGTCACCTGAACTAAATCGGGTGTCAACCGTAAGAACGGTGGTTGCATAGCATGGTCAAAGACAGGACCTTGTGCCAGACCGACAAATTATAAGGGTGAGATTTACTATTGCTCATACCAAGGATTGTAATTGCGTCCGACACGTTATAGACCATAATTAAAAGCATGTCAGGGGGCATTGCCTTAACAGTTGCTTGTTCAACGCTTTCCTTTACAACCGGACGGTAGTTTGCCGAAAGGTAATATACGGGACAAGTAAACTGGACGTGTTGCTTTCCTAATACAAGGTTAGCAAGTGGGTAACACAAAACCACAAGTTTTAAGCTAAAATTTTCAAATCTGAAACCCACCAAACCCACAAAAATAATTTGCAAACACCGGTGAAGGGTTATTCCAGAAAACTTATCTAGGGTAAAAGCTAGATTTAATTTTCAAAATATCAAATGTTTTCATAAAGATCCAATTTCCTTAATGGATCTAAATTTTTATAGTCATGTGGGACTGTAAACCATATCGTTACTACCATTGTTTATACCGCCGTATAGAAATCACTGATGTACAAAGTGTGAAGAATAAAGAAGTGATTCTAGTATTTCAAGACTATATTGCTTGAGGACAAGCAACGCTCAAGTGTGGGAATATTTGATAATGCTAAAAACGAACATATATTTCATAGCATTATTCCCCAAGAAAGACAAGCTTTTAGTTGCAATTGTTGTATTTACAAGTGATATTCGTTTAAATATTAAAAGGTGAAGACAAAAGACAGATTCGACGAATTGAAGACGCAAACGACCAAAAAGCTCAAAAGTACAAAATACAATCAAAGAGGTTCCAATTATTGATAAGAAACGTCTCGAAATTACAAGAGTACAAGATTCAAAATGCAAAGTACAAGATATAAAATAGTACGCAAGGACGTTCAAAAATCCGGAACCGGGACCATAGTCAACTCTCAACGCTCGACGCAACGGACTAAAAATTACAAGTTAACTATGTATATAAATATAATATAATATATAATTAATTATATTAATTATATATATATTATATTTATAAAATAAATCGTCGGCAAACAAAGAGCCAAATGTGGGTGAGCTGTAAAAACAAACTCCGCGACTCGCGGAGTTTGAAGAAGGAAAGGGCTGCGAGTCGCGGAGCCTCAAATTTAGAAACTGCCTATAAAGCTCACGCATTCTGATCGTAAAAAAAACAACATATATATCCATCCATCTATCTAAACGTAATATTTATATTTATAATTTATATTTTAATTTTAATTTTAATTTTAATCCTAATAATAAGGATATGTTAGCGAATGTTGTAAGGGTGTAAGTCGAAATTCTGTCCGTGTAACGCTACGCTATTTTTAATCATTGTAAGTTATGTTCAACCTTTTTAATTTAATGTCTCGTAGCTAAGTTATTATTATGCTTATTTAATACCGAAGTAATCATGATGTTGGGCTAATTACTAAAATTGGGTAATTGGGCTTTGTACCATAATTGGGGTTTGGATAAAAGAACGACACTTATGGAAATTAGACTATGGGCTATTAATGGGTTTTATATTAACTAAACAATACCTTGTTAATTTAATATACAAACTTATAATTCGACGTATTTATATATAACCACATACGCTTGACTGGGTACGGTGGGCGGGATATCTATAAATACCAATAATTATTCATTTTACCGGACACGGAACTGGATTAATAGTTAATAGACTTGTTGAAACAGGGGTGAATTACATTCAAGGGTAATTGGTGTAATTATTAACAAAGTAGTAAAACCTTGGTTTACACGCAGTCGATAACCTGGTGTATTCATTAAACAAAGTATTAAAACCTTGTTACAATTCGAATCCCCAATTAGTTGGAATATTTGACTTCGGGAATAAGAATAATTTGACGAAGGCTTTCGCTCTTTATATTTATGACTGATGGACTGTTATGGACAAAAACCAGACGGACATATTAAATAATCCAGGATAAAGGACAATTAACCCATGGGCATAAAACTAAAATCAACACGTCAAACATCATGGTTACGGAAGTTTAAATAAGCATAATTCTTTTATTTCATATTTAATTTCCTTTATTTTATATTTAATTGCACTTCTAATTATCGCATTTTTATTGTTATTGTATTTAATTGCACTTTTAATTATCGTACTTTTTAATAATTGCAAATTTATTTTATCGCACTTTTATTATTCGCAATTTCATTATCATTATTTACTTTACGCTTCAAATTAAGTCTTGTATTTATTTATTATTTTACATTTGGTTTTAACTGCGACTAAAGTTTTAAAATCGACAAACCGGTCATTAAACGGTAAAAACCCCCCTTTATAATAATAATATTACTTATATATATATATTTGTATTTTTATAAAAGTAAACTAATATAGCGTTAAGCTTTGTTTAAAGATTTTCCCTATGGAACGAACCGGACTTACTAAAAACTACACTACTGTACGATTAGGTACACTGCCTATAAGTGTTGTAGCAAGGTTTATGTATATCCATTCTCTAAATAAATAAATATCTTGTATAAAATTGTATCGTATTTAATAGTATTTCCTGCTAAAATATAAAGCTATTTTATATACACCTCGCATAACATCAATTTCTGAAAGAATTACCGGGATTACCCCCACATCGATCCGTTGAATTTCAAATAGATCTTGTACCAGGAGCTGCACCAATAACTCGTGCTCCTTACAGACTCGCACCCAGCGAGATGAAAGAACTTCAAAGCTAATTACAAGAACTTTTAGAGCGTGGTTTCATTCGACCAAGCACATCACCGTGGAGAGCTCCTGTTTTGTTTGTCAAGAAGAAAGATGGTACATTCAGGTTGTGTATCGACTACCGAGAGTTGAACAAACTTACCATCAAGAACCGCTACCCACTACTGAGAATCGACGACTTATTTGATCAACTACAAGGCTCGTCTGTTTATTCAAAGATTGACTTACGTTCTGGGTATCATCAAATGCGGGTGAAAGAAGATGATATTCCAAAGACGGCTTTCAGAACACGTTACGGTCATTACGATTTTATGGTCATGCCGTTTGGTTTAACTAATGCACCAGCTGTGTTCATGGACCTTATGAACCGAGTGTGTGGACCATACCTTGACAAGTTTGTCATTGTTTTCATTGATGACATACTTATTTACTCAAAGAATGACCAAGAACACGGTGAACATTTGAGAAAGGTGTTAGAAGTATTGAGGAAGGAAGAATTGTACGCTAAGTTTTCAAAGTGTGCATTTTGGTTGAAAGAAGTTCAATTCCTCGATCACATAGTGAACAAAGAAGGTATTAAGGTGGATCCGGCAAAGATAGAAACTGTTGAAAAGTGGGAAACCCCGAGAACTCCAAAACACATACGTCAGTTTTTAGGACTAGCTGGTTACTACAGAAGGTTCATCCAAGACTTTTCCAGAATAACAAAACCCTTGACTGCATTAACGCATAAAGGGAAGAAATTTGAATGGAAGTATGAACAAGAGAAAGCGTTTCAGTTATTGAAGAAAAAGCTAACTACGGCACCTATATTGTCATTGCCTGAAGGAAATGATGATTTTGTGATTTATTGTGACGCATCAAAGCAAGGTCTCGGTTGTGTATTAATGCAACGAACGAAGGTGATTGCTTATGCGTCTAGACAATTGAAGATTCACGAACAAAATTATACGACGCATGATTTGGAATTAGGCGCGGTTGTTTTTGCATTAAAGACTTGGAGGCACTACTTATATGGGGTCAAAATTATTATATATACCGACCACAAAAGTCTTCAACACATATTTAATCAGAAACAACTGAATATGAGGCAGCGTAGGTGGATTGAATTGTTGAATGATTACGACTTTGAGACTCGTTACCACCCGGGGAAGGCAAATGTGGTAGCCGAAGCCTTGAGCAGGAAGGACAGAGAACCCATTCGAGTAAAATCTATGAATATAATGATTCACAATAACCTTACTACTCAAATAAAGGAGGCGCAACAAGGAGTTTTAAAAGAGGGAAATTTAAAGGATGAAATACCCAAAGGATCGGAGAAGCATCTTAATAATTGGGAAGACGGAACCCGGTATACGGCTGAAAGGATTTGGGTACCAAAATTTGGAGATATGAGAGAAATGGTACTTAGAGAAGCTCATAAAACCAGATACTCAATACATCCTGGAACGGGGAAGATGTACAAGGATCTCAAGAAACATTTTTGGTGGCCGGGTATGAAAGCCGATGTTGCTAAATACGTAGGAGAATGGTTGACGTGTTCTAAGGTCAAAGCTGAGCATCAGAAACCATTAGGTCTACTTCAACAACCCGAAATCCCAGAATGGAAATGGGAAAACATTACCATGGATTTCATCACTAAATTGCCAAGGACTGCAAGTGGTTTTGATACTATTTGGGTAATAGTTGATCGTCTCACCAAATCAGCACACTTCCTGCCAATAAGAGAAGATGACAAGATGGGTAAGTTAGCACGACTGTATTTGAAGGAAATCATCTCCAGACATGGAATACCAATCTCTATTATCTCTGATAGGGATGGCAGATTTATTTCAAGATTCTGGCAGACATTACAGCAAGCATTAGGAACTTGTCTAGACATGAGTACTGCCTATCATCCACAAACTGATGGGCAGAGCGAAAGGACGATACAAACGCTTGAAGACATGCTACGAGCATGTGTTACTGATTTCAAAAACAGTTGGGATCGACACCTACCGTTAGCAGAATTTTCCTACAACAACAGTTATCATTCTAGTATTGAGATGGCACCGTTTGAGGCACTTTATGGTAGAAAGTGCAGGTCTCCGATTTGTTGGAATGAAGTGGGGGATAGACAGATTATGGGTCCGGAGATAATACAAGAAACTACCGAGAAAATCATCCAAATTCAACAAAGATTAAAACCGCCCAGAGTCGACAAAAGAGCTACGCGGACAGTAAAAGAAAAGATATAGAGTTTGAAATTGGAGAAATGGTCATGCTTAAGGTTTCACCTTGGAAAGGCGTTGTTCGATTTGGTAAACGAGGGAAACTAAATCCAAGGTACATTGGACCATTCAAGATTATAGATCGTGTCGGACCAGTAGCTTACCAACTGGAGCTACCTCAACAACTCGCAGCTGTACATAACACTTTCCACGTCTCAAATTTGAAGAAATGTTTTGCTTAAGAAGATCTCACTATTCCGTTGGACGAAATCCAAATCAATGGAAAACTTCAATTCATTGAAGAACCCATCGAAATAATGGATCGTGAGGTTAAGAGACTTAAACAAAACAAGATACCGATTGTTAAGGTTAGATGGAATGCTCGTAGAGGACCCGAGTTCACCTGGGAGTGTGAAGATCAGATGAAGAAGAAATACCCGCATCTATTTTTAGAAGATTCGTCAACACTTTCAACAGCTTAAAATTTCGGGACGAAATTTATTTAACGGGTAGGTACTGTAGTGACCCAAACTTTTTCATGTTTATATATATAAAATAAAATTGATATTTACATGATTAAGTGTTTCCAACATGTTAAGCAATCAAACTTATTAAGACTTGATTAATTGGAATAGGTTTCATATAGACAAATGACCACCCAAGTTGGCCGGTGATTCACGAACGTTAAAACTTGTAAAAACTATACGATGACATATATATGGTTATATATATAGTTAACATGATTTTATTATAAGTATGTATCTCATTAGGTATTTTAACAATGAGTTATATACATAAAAATGAGACAATTAAATTAAGAAACTCGAAAACGATATATATAACGATTATCGTTATAACGTCTTACTAGGTACATATGAATCATATTAAGATATTGATACACTTGGTTAATTATGTTAAATGATAAGTAAATATATCATTAAGTGTATTAACAATGAACTACATAAGTAAAAATAAGACTACTAACTTAATGATTTTGAAACGAGACATATATGTAACGATTATCGTTGTAACGACATTTAATGTATATAGATCATATTAAGAGATATTCGTACATCATAATATCATGATAATATAATAATTTAAAATCTCATTTGATATTATAAACATTGGGTTAACAACAATTAACAAGATCGTTAACCTAAAGGTTTCCAAACAACATTTACATGTAACGACTAACGACTCAGTTAAAATGTATATACCTGTAGTATTTTAATATGTATTCATACACTTTTGAAAGACTTCAAGACACTTATCAAAATACTTTTACTTAACAAAAATTCTTACAATTACATCCTCGTTCAGTTTCATCAACAATTCTACTCGTATGCACCCGTATTCGTACTCGTACAATACACAGCTTTTAGATGTATGTACTATTGGTATATACACTCCAATGATCAGCTCTTAGCAGCCCATGTGAGTTACCTAACACATGTAGGAACCATTACTTGGCAACTAGCATGAAATATCTCATAAAATTACAAAAATATGAGTAATCATTCATGACTTATTTACATGAAAACAAAATTACTTATCCTTTATATCTAATCCATACACCAACGACCAAAAACACCTACAAACACTTTCATTCTTCAATTTTCTTCATCTAATTGATCTCTCTCAAGTTCTATCTTCAAGTTCTAAGTGTTCTTCATAAATTCCAAAAGTTCTAGTTTCATAAAATCAAGAATACTTCCAAGATTGCAAGTTTACTTCCAAGTTTTCTAAATCCATTCCAAGTAATCATCCAAGATCAAGAAACCTTTGTTACTTACAGTAGGTTATCTTTCTAATACAAGGTAATAATCATATTCAAACTTTAATTCAATTTCTATAACTATAACAATCTTATTTCGAGTGGAAATCTTACTTGAAATTGTTTTCGTGTCATGATTCTGCTTCAAGAACTTTCAAGCCATCCAAGGATCCTTTGAAGCTAGATCTATTTTTTTCATTTCCAGTAGGTTTATCCAAGAAACTTGAGGTAGTAATGATGTTCATAACATCATTCGATTCATACATAAAAAGCTGTCTTATTCAACGTTATAAACTTGTAATCACTAGAACATAGTTTAGTTAATTCTAAACTTGTTCGCAAATAAAGTTAATTCTTCTAACTAGACTTTTAAAATCAACTAAACACATGTTCTATATCTATATGATATGCTAACTTAATGATTTAAAACCCGAAAACACGATAAACACCATAAAACTGGATATACGCCGTCGTAGTAAAATCGGGGGCTGTTTTGGTTGGGATAATTAAAAGCTAAGAAGAACTTTGATTTAAAAGCTATACTTCTGGAAAAACGATTTTTCTTATGAACATGAAACTATATCCAAAAATCATGGTTAAACTCAAAGTGAAAGTATGTTTTTCAAAATGGTCATCAAGATGTCGTTCTTTCGACGGAAATGACTACCTCTTTCAAAAATGACTTGTAACTTGTATTTCTGACTATAAACTTATACTTTTTCTATTTATATTCATAAAGTTAAGTTCAATACGAAACCGTGGCCACTGGAATCACTCAAAACGGATTAGAAACGAAGAAATGGCGAGTAAAACAAGATTGATAAAAACTACTCATTTTACCTACGTGAAAGTTAGTAATAAATCTATTCCAACCATAACCTAATCAACTTATATTGTATATTATGTAATCTTGAGATACCATAGACATGTATACAATGTTTCGACCTATCATGTCGACCCATCTATATATATATTGCGGAACAACCATAGACACTCTATATGTGAATGTTGGAGTTAGCTATACAGGGTTGAGGTTGATTCCAAAATATATATATATAGTTTGAGTTGTGATCAATACTGAGATACGTATACACTGGGTCGTGGATTGATTCAAGATAATATTTATCGATTTATTTCTGTACATCTAACTGTGGACAACTAGTTGTAGGTTATTAACGAGGACAGCTGACTTAATAAACTTAAAACATCAAAATGTATTAAAAGTATTGTAAATATATTTTGAACATACTTTGATATATATGTATATATTGTTATAGGTTCGTGAATCAACCAGTGGCCAAGTCTTACTTCCCGACAAAGTAAAAATATGTGAAAGTGAGATATAGTCCCACTTTTAAAATCTAATATTTTTGGGATGAGAATACATGCAGGTTTTATAAATGATTTACAAAATAGACACAAGTACGTGAAACTACATTCTATGGTTGAATTATCGAAATCGAATATGCCCCTTTTTATTAAGTCTGGTAATCTAAGAATTAGGGAACAGACACCCTAATTGACGCGAATCCTAAATATAGATCTATTGGGCCTAACAAACCCCATCCAAAGTACCGGATGCTTTAGTACTTCGAAATTTATATCATATCCGAAGGGTGTCCCAGAATGATGGGGATATTCTTATATATGCATCTTGTTAATGTCAGTTACCAGGTGTTCACCATATGAATGATTTTTATCTCTATGTATGGGATGTATATTGAAATATGAAATCTTGTGGTCTATTGTTACGATTTGATATATATAGGTTAAACCTATAACTCACCAACATTTTTTTTGTTGACGTTTTAAGCATGTTTATTCTCAGGTGATTATTAAGAGTTTCCGCTGTCGCATACTTAAATAAGGACAAGATTTGGAGTCCATGCTTGTATGATGTTGTGTAAAAACTGCATTCAAGAAACTTATTTTGTTGTAACATATTTGTATTGTAAACCATTATGTAATAGTCGTGTGTAAACAGGATATTTTAGATTATCATTATTTGATAATCTACGTAAAGCTTTTTTAAACCTTTATTGATGAAATAAAGGTTATGGTTTGTTTTAAAATGAATGCAGTCTTTGAAAAACGTCTCATATAGAGGTCAAAACCTCACAACGAAATCAATTAATATGGAACGTTTTTAATCAATAAGAACGGGACATTTCATGGGAACCATCATTTGGCAACTAGCATGAAATATCTCATAAAATTACAAAAATATGAGTAATCATTCATGACTTATTTACATGAAAACAAAATTACATATCCTTTATATCTAATCCATATATCAACGACCAAAAACACCTACAAACACTTTCATTCTTCAGTTTTCTTCATCTAATTGATCTCTCTCAAGTTCCATCTTCAAGTTCTAAGTGTTCTTCATAAATTCCATAAGTATAGTTTCATAAAAATCAAGAATACATCCAAGTTTGCAAGTCTACTTCCAAGCTTTCTAATCCATTCCAAGTAATCATCTAAGATCAAGGAATCTTTGTTATTTACAGTAGGTTATCTTTCTAATTCAAGGTAATATTCATATTCAAACTTTGATTCAATTTCTACAACTATAACAATCTTATTTCGAGTGAAAATCTTACTTGAACTGTTTTCGTGTCATGATTCTGCTTCAAGAACTTTCAAGCCATCCAAGGATCCTCTGAAGCTAGATCTATTTTTCTTATTTCTAGTAGCTTTATCCAGAAAACTTGAGGTAGTAATGATGTTCATAACATCATTCGATTCATACATATAAAGCTATCTTATTCGAAGGTTTAAACTTGTAATCACTAGAACATAGTTTAGTTAATTCTAAACTTGTTCGCAAACAAAAGTTAATCCTTCTAACTTGACTTTTAAAATCAACTAAACACATGTTCTATATCTATATGATATGCTAACTTAATGATTTAAAACCGGAAAACACGAAAAACACTGTAAAACCGGATATACGTCGTCGTAGTAACACCGCGGGCTGTTTTGGGTTAGTTAATTAAAAACTATGTTAATCTTTGATTTAAAAGTTGTTCTTCTGGGAAAATGATTTTTCTTATGAACATGAAACTATATCCAAAAATCATGGTTAAACTCAAAGTGGAAGTATGTTTTCTAAAATGGTCATCTAGACGTCGTTCTTTCGACTGAAATGACTACCTTTACAAAAATGACTTGTAACTTATATTTCCGACTATAAACCTATACTTTTTCTGTTTAGATTCATAAAATAGAGTTCAATATGAAACCATAGCAATTTGATTCACTCAAAACGGATTTAAAATGAAGAAGTTATGGGTAAAACAAGATTGGATAATTTTTCTTGTTGTAGCTACGTGAAAATTGGTAACAAATCTATATTAATCATATCCTAGCTAACTTATATTGTATTATACATGTATTCAATATATTATGTAATCTTGGGATACCATAGACACGTATGCAAATGTTTTTGACATATCATATCGACCCATGTATATATATTATTTGGAACAACCATAGACACTCTATATGCAGTAATGTGGGAGTTAGCTATACAGGGTTGAGGTTGATTCCAAAAATATACATACTTTGAGTTGTGATCTAGCCTGAGACGTGTATACACTGGGTCGTGGATTGATTCAAGATAATATATATCAATTTATTTATGTACATCTAATTGTGGACATCTAGTTATAGGTTACTAACGAGGACAGCTGACTTAATAAATTTAAAACAGTAAAACGTATTAAAAATGTTGTAATTATATTTTGAACATACTTTGATATATATGTTCATATTTGTTATAGGTTCGTGAATCGACCAGTGGCCAAGTCTTACTTCCCGACGAAGTAAAAATCTGTGAAAGTGAGTTATAGTCCCACTTTTAAAATCTAATATTTTGGGATGAGAATACATGCAGGTTTATAAATGTTTTACAAAATAGACACAAGTAAATGAAACTACATTATATGGGTGAATGATCGAAGCCGAATATGCCCCTTTTACTTGGTAGCCTAAGAATTAGTAAACCGATCTACTAATTGACGCGAATCCTAAAGATAGATCTATTGGGCCTAATGAACCCCATCCAAAGTACCGGATGCTTTAGTACTTCGAATTCATTTTTATCATGTTCGAAAGATTTCCCGGAATGATAGGGGATATTCTTATATACATCTTGATAATGTCGGTTACCAGGTGTTCACCATATGAATGAATTTTATCTCTATGTATGGGATGTATATTGAAATATGAAATTTTGTGGTCTATTATTATGATTTGATAATATATAGGTTAAACCTATAATTCACCAACATTTTTGTTGACGTTTTAAGCATGTTTATTCTCAGGTGATTATTAAGAGCTTCCGCTGTTGCATACTAAAATAAGGACAAGATTTGGAGTCCATGCTTGCATGATATTATGTAAAAACTGCATTCAAGAAACTTATTTTTGATGTAATATATTCTTATTGTAAACTATTATGTAATGGTCGTGTGTAAACGGTATATTTTAGATTATCATTATTTGATAATCTACGTAATGCTTTTTTTAAACCTTTATCGATAAAATAAAGGTTATGGTTGTTTTAAAAATGAATGCAGTCTTTGAAAAACGTCTCATATAGAGGTTAAAACCTCGCGACGAAATCAATTAATATGGAACGTTTATAATCAATATGAACGGGACATTTCAACTACCTCATTTCTTCACACACACATACTTACACTTTCTCTCATCTCATTTTCTCTCAAACTTGTAAGTAACAAAGCTTGGTTTTCTCTATTTTTCTTCCAACAAAACCGTATACAATGATCATCATCTCACTTACTTCTTGTTGTTGTTTGTTACTTGTTGTTAAAGATCAAGTTTTCTAACTTGCATCTTCATGTAATCTTGGTTACTTCCATCTTTTGTTTGTAAAGAACCAAGAACAAGAATCTAAACTTTCTAGTTTATGTTTCTACACTTAAATGTTTTAAAGATCTAAAAGTTCATGAGTTTATAACATACTTGTGTTCATGTTTGTAAACTTAAGGTTTACTTTCTTAAGGATCAAAGCCTTAGCTTGAATCTTTCTAAGTATGAACAACCATGAACTTATTACTTGTTGATTTAATTTATTTTTTCCTTTTGTACAAGTTTCAATTCGTGATTTGTGTTCTTGGTCAAGTATTTACTAGTTAATCTTGATCTCATTATTCTTGAAACTTTATAAGTTCAAGAACATGGAAGTTTAACTTTCTATTTACAACTTCATACACTTATGTTAGATCTAAGTTTCTATAGCTTACGATCTTTCAATTTTGTTAAAAACAAGAGCTTAAAAGCTTATATACATTTTACAAGACAAAAATCTAAGTTTTATAACTTATGGTTTTATTAAAGTAAAGATCCAAGTATTTTGACTTAGGATCTAACTTAAGAACACTAGATCTAGACTTTCTAGTCTAGGATCTTTAAGATCTAAGTTCTACAACTTGAGATCTTGTTTATTTAGTTTACTTTAACTATTAGAACTCTTGTATGTGTCGGATCTAAGATCTTGATGTAACTTTGATTCATCAAACTACTTACAATACTTAAATGAGTTGTGCTACATATCTTAGACATACACTAGTGTTATGATGGTTAAACCTTGGTTAAAATGATGCAAACACATACACTTGAAGCTACAAGCATCAAGGATGAGAACCGTGATGAGCATCAAGCACCAAGAACCCACCTGAACACCTTTCTTACTGTTTTCTGGAACGGATCAGTAACCTGGGCTACTGGAAAAGTTAGTTTCCAGATAGATGGGTTCGATTATATGACTTTTCGTTTAAGACTCGTCTTAATCCAATTTACGGTTTAGGATTTATAGCCTTCCGAAAGTCACTACACCCTTTTAATGTTGTGCTGAAAATTCTGACCTACTCGCCCTTAAACCGTCGCCACGGTCAAAAGAAGACGAGTTTGGTTCTAAATTTTGGTCAGAAACTGTGGGACTCACACACGGAGCCATAGTCTCTAATTTCGTGTCTTTTTGATTTACGTAGAGGTCGTAGCAGCTAATCAAAGTCAGCCTTTGCTTCGGTCACTATTCTAGAATGAAACTTACTTTACCCTTTTTGACTTATGATGAATGATGATGATACTTAAGACCTAATTTACATACTTTTAAACCTTTGGGAACGATTTACTGACTTAGTAACTTTTGACTTAGGTTGAGGACCTTTTGGACAAACTACTTGCTTACTTTCCCGAATCAACTTTACTACTACTTTTCACTGTGAGTTATAGCATCCCTTTTTACTTTAACTATTTTGGGACTGAGAATGCATGCGCTTTATATGTTTTACATACTAGGTACGAGTACTTAAACTTTATATATGTGTGGGTTATACAACGGCATAAACTTTCCCCTTAGCTCGGTAACATTTAGTCATTGGTTTTTGAACTGGTGAATGCGAATCTTAGATATGGATCCATAGGGTTTGACATCCCCACTCGGGCTAGTCGCGCTAGTATTTAACGAGTGTTTAATACTTCGTAAACATACGCACTCGCTAAGTGTACTTTAGGGGGTGTTATTTACGTTAAGTTAGTTACCAAGTACCCACGGTTATACATATACTTTTCATACTGTTTTGAAACACTGTTGAAGCACTGAAATCTCGTGGCCTACCTTACATTACTGTTATACTTAAACTATAGCTCACCAACCTTTGTGTTGACATTTTTAAGCATGTTTTTCTCAGATGCTTAAGGTTTGCTTGCTTCCGCTGTAGTTGTCATGCTTATTAGACTCCCGCTGCGCTTACTAGAGATGTCTTCGCATGAAACGTTTATCTTGCATTCATAACTTTATTACTTTTGAAACAATGATTTGTAACGACCATTGGGTCACGTACTATTATTACTTGCTTCTATTCATAGAAGCATACTTTGGGTCGTAAAACTTTTGATGTTGGTTAAGACATCACCTTTTCTTATGAATGCAAACGTCTTTCGAAATATCATATAGTGTTTGACCTTGTAATGATCCTGTTGTTGATGGTCCGTACATGTTGATTTAGTACGGGGCGTCACAGAAGTCGTCTCTAGGCATGGAGTGCCTATATCCATTATATCCGATCGTGATAGCAGATTTACTTCCAGGTTTTGGCAATCGTTACAGAAAGCAATGGGAACCCGTTTAGATATGAGTACAGCATATCACCCCCAGACGGATGGCCAGAGCGAACGAACTATTCAGATTTTTGAGGACATGTTGAGAGCGTGTGTCATTGATTTCGGAAATGGATGTGATAAGTATTTACCACTAGCTGAGTTCTCATACAATAACAGCTACCATGCGAGTATTAAAGCTGCACCTTTCGAGGCATTATATGGAAGGAAGTGTAGATCTGCCGTTTGTTGGAGCGAGTTGGGAGATAGTCAGTTGACAGGTCCTGAGATTATTCAGGAGACAACTGAGAAAGTTCTACAGATTCAGGAACGATTGAGAACGGCTCGAAGTTTTCAAAAGAGTTACGTCGATGTTAGACGGAAGGACATAGAGTTCCAAGTTGGTGACAAGGTTATGCTTAAGGTATCACCTTGGAAGGGTATTGTACGATTTGGAAAATGAGGTAAACTGAGTCCTAGATATGTTGGACCGTTTGAGATAATTGAAATAGTTGGACCAGTAGCTTACAGACTGGAACTGCCACAAGCACTCAGCGGTATTCATGACGTTTTCCATTTATCCAATCTAAAGAAGTGCCTAGCCGATGATAATTTGATTATTCCTCTAGAGGAACTACGTATCGACAACAAACTTCATTTCATTGAGGAACCTGTTGAAATCTTGGGCATAGAGGTCAAACAGTTGAAGCAAAGCAGAATTCCTATCGTTAAATTTCGGTGGAACGCGAAAGAGGACCAGAGTTCACATGGGAGCGTGAAGACCAGATGAGGCTGAAGTATCCGCAATTGTTTCCCGAGGAAACCACTTCAGCGGACGATCACTAAAATTTCGGGACGAAATTTTCAATAACAGGTGGGTAATGTAACAACCCTGATTTTTTCGTTACTTCCGTTAACCTTTCGTTAGTTTATTTAACGACGATTATTTAACTTTTATGCGTTTACGTGTATTAAATGCGTACTTGATCTTCGGAGGGTTTTAATAATTAATATGGGTTGATATTAATTCAAAGAAATATTTCGGATAATGAAATACGATAAAAACGATACGATTTTGATAAAAGCTTTTTGAGCAACGAAACGCTCGGGTTTATTTTAATAATTAATTTTATTAATTATTAACTTTTTAAAATATTTCATTTATTGGGTTTTTAATAAATTAGACAATTGGTTGCGTTTAACAATCGGGTTAGCGTTCCGGGTCTTCGGTACGACTAAACGGCACTTAAAACGGACCACGATTACATGAGGTTACAAAACGAGAGCCCGGGAACCCCATGTGGGCCCCATTCGGCCGAACCCCCTCCCCATCCCCTTTATGTTTAATTTTTGTTAACTTTAGGGACTTATGTGTTAATTGTTTAAACTAGGGTTAATATAAATACAAGTATTAACACAAATTAGGTATAAACCCTCACTAGAAAAAAAAGGCAGTCGACTTCTCCCTGGCTCCCTCCCATCGTCGACCAACACCATCACCACCATACCTTCATCTTTCAAAATTAGCAAAAGTGTTATACACGAATCGCGTTCATCTCCTCGTTCTCTATCCATTGGTATAAACAATTTTGTGATCTAAGGTATATTTACATGAACCCTAATTCTTAAAAATCTAATTTTTATAAAGTTTAATAGTTATGTTGTCAATTGCTCAAGTCTATACGCGTACGTGTTAATTGTAATCGTTATTTTGATTGTTTGATGCGCTAGGATTTAAAAACGAATTTGTATTTGTTTGATCAGAAAAATTAAGTTTTTCAAATGTTAATTATTATGTTATAATCAGATTCCTTGCGAAAAACTATTGAGTTTAGGCTTTGGATTCGCTTGATTTCATTTCCGTATGATTAAGTTATGTCGATTTGAATTATCGTTGTGTTTTTGTTGCTTGATCAGAAATCTGGTATTGATAGAAAATGAATTCGCATGTGAGACTTATACCACTGCAAATATAATGTAAAAACACTCAAGTTAGACTAGGATATCATGTCGTTTGCTTTTGTATAGCCCGAGATATGCTATAATTAGTGTAAATGTAGTTTTATACAGCACTTGCATGAAAATAACCTTGTATGATAAAATGTGTTAATTTCTGTGATTAAAGCTTTACATATTTGAGAAGTAGACAAAAATTAATTCATCTTTCATGTAGATATAATAGGCTAATTGTATCTAGATCTTCGGATAATCGTATGCGAATGTGACTAACTAAATGGGAATCGAATCTGTAAATTGAACACGGTTTTGTACTTTGTGAATTTTGTGTATTGTTTGAGCATGTATTCTTCTGGAAAATTAAACTTAACATGATATGTGACTTATTGTTAGTTTATGTTAATCTCTGAAACCTTATTCATTAGGCACAATAGAGCCATACTTTATGTGAATTCTGATTTGAGCTGAAAACTGAATGATCAAATTACACGAATAAATTGTACAAATTGGCTAAACAAAAGTGGCTACATTTTTTATATGTGTTACTTTAATTTTTCCTTGAACTACGGCCACTGGTCTTGTATCAATTGCATGTCCCTAACTCCGGTTATAGCCAAAATGAAATCAGTGCGCGGTCAGAAACTGACTTGGCAAACCCCAAATGTATCCCTTCTGATTCCTGACTTTTAATTGTTGTATGAGTCCCTGGCCAGACTTTTTGGAATCGATTTTAAGTATAATTATGATCTGGAGTTTTTCATATTTACATGAATTTTGTACAATGAGATAATGTGCTAAGTATGCTACGTGTTCATAAACTTTGTGCATAACGATAAACTGAAATTGTGAAAATGATCATTCATGACCTAAAACGTATTGTTTGACTTAGGTTTGACATGTTAACCAATATTTGACATGAACCTACTGATTTTTACTTTAGTTGACTACTTTGACCAAGTTTGACTTTCGGTTTGACTTCGGTTGACTTTGTTTGACTTGCATGATATAGTTGACTTTTACTTTGAAACGCGTTGAGTCGAGCAATAAGACAACGTACACTATGAAACCACACTTATATAAGATACATATATTGACCAACCTACATACGTATACTTAGGTTACATTACTCGGGTCTAAACCGTACAAGTCATTTGTCTTTCATTCCGAGCTTATTCAAAGGTGAGTCTACAGTCCCGCTTTTTACATGTTTTCAGGGATGAGAATACACGCTGTTATATTTACTTTTTCAATTACTTTTATATTGACATGAGTACTACACATATGCATAATGAGTTTGTTCAAAAAGCCTCTAGCTTGAATACTTTTAATACCATCGGTGTAAGCACAATTTAGATGGACGGATCCGTTAGGTTGACAACCTCACCCACTATAAAAGCAGTGGTGCATTTATTTTGAATATTAAATACATTTGAACAAGTGTATAACATTTTACGAGGTAAGGTCGGGTGTAGTAGTTTCTATACTCGGGTCATTGCTAGTATTCAGGTGCTCGGTTTATGCAAGCGATAGAATCTCGTGGTCAAGGAAATCAAACTATTTTTTTGATAACTGTTTTTCAGATACTGTTACATTATTTTAAACCTGTAGATTCACCAACATTATTTGTTGACCTGTTTTTGCGTGTTATTATTCTCAGGTCCTTAAGAGGTATGCTTTCGCTGTGTTTGCTGCATTACTGGCCGTAGAGTCAGCATTTGATTTTAAAGAACATTATTTACCTTCGCATTTAAAACTTTTATACTGTTTAAATACTGTTGGCTTGTGGTTACGATCACAACAGTGTTTCTAATTTGGGATTATTGACTTATGTTTTTGAAAGTTAATATTTTTAAATAAAATTAAATGCGATTGCTTTAAACGTCTCATATAGAGGGCGTAACTGTTAACTGTGGGACCGGAATTAACACGCCGTCAGATGGTAATTTGGTGGGGTGTTATATCTGGAGAGAGAAGATATTTCATTGGTGGAGAAATGAAGTTAGTGGGATTTCCTAAAACTGGGTGTTTTTGTCTGTGGACTATTGGAATGAGACGGAGGGAGTATCTTTTTCTTTTGTGGTGTCAAGCACCTAGACAAGGCCACCATCGGCCAACACTTCATCTCCACAGCCGCCACCAATCATCCACCACCTTCATCATAAGCCGCCAAGAAAACACCACCGAGTACCATCAACAATCACTCTATTCAACCACCATAAGATCATCACGAGCCACCATCATCATCAACTTGGTATTTTCTTTTGCTCTTTCTCGTTTTCTGTTTCTTTTTGAATCACAAAACCACCACATCATATTGAAAACCATTTGTGTGCCTTATTTACAGCCACAAACTGCTCAATTCCTGTTAATCACCAACCTTTTGGTTGTGTGAGTTTCATTACTCCCTTTTTAAATGCTTTTGCAATATATATTTTTAGGACTGAGAATACATGCGCTGCTTTATAAATGTTTGATGAAATAGATACAAGTACTTAAAACTACATTCTATGGTTGGATTATTAAACCGAATATGCCCCTTTTTAGTCTGGTAATCTAAGAATTAGGGAACAGACACCCTAATTGACGCGAATCCTAAAGATAGATCTATTGGGCCTAACAAGCCCCATCCAAAGTACCGGATGCTTTAGTACTTCGAATTTATCATGTCCGAAGGGAGTCCCGGAATGATGGGGATATTCTATATGCATCTTGTTAAGGTCGGTTACCAGGTGTTCACCATATGAATGATTTTTATCTCTATGCAGTTTGCGAAATGCCTGATATGAGATGTATATTTATGGAAAAATTAAAATCTTGTGGTCTATTAAAATGATTAAAATGATCTATTATGATAAACTAATGAACTCACCAACCTTTTTAGTTGACACTTTAAAGCATGTTTATTCTCAGGTATGAAAGAAATTTTCTGCTGTGCATTTGCTCATATTAGAGATATTACTTGGAGTCATTCATGACATATTTCAAAAGACGTTGCATTCGAGTCGTTGAGTTCATCAATATTATTATTAAGTCAATTATAGTTGGATATACTATGAAATGGTATGCATGATGTCAACTTTCGATGTAATGAAAGTTTGTCTTTTAAAAACGAATGCAGTGTTTGTAAAATGTATCATATAGAGGTCAAGTACCTCGCTATGTAACCAAATGTAATGTATTCGTCCAGATGGATTAGGACGGGTTATTAGAGGTGGTATCAGAGCGGTGGTCTTAGCGAACCAGGTCTTGCATTAGTGTGTCTAACTGATAGTTGTTTAGATGCATTAGTGGGTCTGGACTTCGACCGTGTCTGCATGTCAAAATTTTTGCTTATCATTTAGTGTCGAAAATTATTTGCTTATCGTCCTTAAAGTCTAGACACGTCTTACTGCCTCTATTGCATAGACAGTGTATAGATAAATTCATATCTTAGCGTATCTGCTAATTCATATCTTAGCGTATCTGTTACTGTAAACTATGTCTGACATATTCCGTAAATCCCTTCGTAATCTATGAAATCTTTTGTTCTATATATATATATATATATATATATATATATATATATATATATATATATATATATATATATATATATAGAATACCATCCGATAGCCGGAAATCATTTCATACCGAAAAACCCTTTACTCAATAGTACGAAATGGAACTCGTCACTAGTTCAAGTTCTTCGGAACCCGACAACTAATCCGACATGGATGTTCACCTAGGCTCCGGAAATAGTGTAACCAGAATGAATCAACCAATCAGCCATCTCCAATTTATCTGATGGGTTCGTAGTTGACTTAATCAATGGAGACAAGAAGAAGGTGATCCTTTCCACCAACCGAATTCACCTCTTGGCGATGAACCTGAAGCACTTACTGGCGAACCTGTTCGAGACACCATTTTCTCTCTCATTTCCAGGGTATCTCGTCATGACTATATATTATCTCAAATTCTAGATCTTATTCATCCACTCGTTCCAACCGACAATCATCCCGGAGTAATAGCAGAAGTCAACGAGCTTCGCGCCCGAATTGTAGCCTTAGAAAATATGGTGCAAAACGTACCAGCTTCAGCAACAATTTCGGCACTAGCAGTACCACCAGTATCAATAGTTGTACCACCAACAACACACCACAACATCAAAATCTATACCTCGAGTATAATCATCGTTCTACGTATCATTCTACTTCATTTATCTTCGCTCTACATGACGATTATGTAATCACTAATGTTTTAGAGACTATGTATCCTAGATCTAACGGTAAATCAAATGAGTTTAATATAATATTGAGTCATTAAATCCATGATTACATCTGAAGAATATATATATATATATATATATATATATATATATATATATATATATATATATATATATATTCATAAAGATTGTAATTAAAATTTTTTTTGTACAAACTGTTAATGGTGAAAATATTTTACCGGGTAGGTAATACCCGAGGAATATTTAGATTTCACATTAATAAGTTACACTGTACATCCACCGATGCACGTATCCGTTCACCGCAGAATAACCATTTTCATTCAATTTCATATTTGGATTTTGACCTATCAGAATCCGACAAGTAGCATAATGAAGAAAACATTGGACAAAATAAAATTTGTTAGAAACAAACAAATTAACTATGAGAAATTTTGTTAAGAATCCACGCTAACAAAATCCTAGCTAACTGTTCCTAGCTAACTGTTAATTCCTATTTACATTTATTTATCGCAATTTAAGTATCGCAATTTTAATTCTCGCAATTTTATTTATCGTCATTTAATTTCTGTTATTTATTTTACGCACTTTAAATATCGGGACACGTATACAATGTTTTGACATATCATAGCGACGTCATCTATATAAATTATTTGGAATAACCATAGACACTCTATATGCAGTAATGATCGAGTTCTCTATACAGGGTTGAGGTTGATTCTAAAATAATATATATACCTTGAGTTGTGATCGAGTCTGAGACATGTATATAACGGGTCACGACATGTATTAATTAATTCGAATATTATATATTAAACTATATATGAATTATTGAATTACTAATTGTGGACTGCTAACTGTGGACTGCCAACATTGGACAATTAAAATAAATTAAAATATTGATTATAACATATGAAACTAAACAATTCTTCAAGTTTGCCACTTGATTTCATCTTAAACCTCATTTGTATCTTGACGATTATAATCTGCGTTCAAACCTTTCATGATTCTTGAAAACACCTCAATCGAGAGGATGAACCAACCACACTTCATCTACGGAAGGAAAGATCTATGCATATAGTTATGCGCCTGAAAAACTCTCGGAATCGAATTAAAATTTTACACGAATCCGTACCTGATCCCGTAAGCATTATTATTACCCAAAATAACTTAGTAATCCCTTTCAAAGTAGCAAATTTTGTCACAGCTCCAGCAAATCAACTTCGACTTTTCGTTCGAAACAACCATATTATAACTTTGATATATATGTGTGCTCTTTATTGTTACCGGGGAACCTTTTATATTTCACCATATTACCATCAGCGTTTAATCATCTAAAAACACAATTCTCATGAAACCACCTCGAATTGATAACTGATAATTCAGATATCGTCGCATTAAATGCAGAGGAAACAGAAAAATTGTAGATGGTCTAAACGGCCAAAAGTTTGATGATAAAGAAAGGGGTGTTAGAAACGTTCGATAGAAAATTTGGTACTGAAAAATAGATTGAGCAAAACCATGAAGGAGACCAAGGCTAAATACAAGGACCATACCATATATTCAAAGAAACCAGGTAATTCTGGATCCGATGAAACCTTCAACGAATATCTTGCTCCGTACTCATGTTAAAATCTTGCGAAAAATCTTTCTTCATTAACCATCGAACTTAGAAATTCCAAAATATCATCATAAATATCTTCGATATTTCTGAAGATATTTTCATAAATATTCTCGTCCGAAATTATTTATCTCTTCGTGCTATCTATATTACATCATAAAGGAAACTACTTTAGTTTCTAAATTTCTTTAAAATTTGAGTTTGAATTATGAATGATTTTGAAGTAGTGTTGGAAATTGATGCATGAGTTAATATAATATAATGACACTTGATCAACGTGATTATATTACAGTAAGTCATGCTGAGTTTCTAATGGAACGTGATGATTCACAGACCATAACGTTATCATGTGGCATGTTACACGACTCTTACCTTCTACCTAAACTCCGAACATATCAAGAACATAATTTCTTGATAGTTCTATCCTTTCTCTTGAAATCTGGTAATTTAACCAATCAAGATCGTGCTACTACAATCTCTCTTAGAACATTAGTCATGTTCATTCGAAACTTCATACCTACGAATTCTGGACCATTAGTCGCTTGACTTAAAGTCGGGAAGAGAAAACAAAAGATGGAACTCCAAAATATAAAGGAAACAAAGGGAGTATGTTTATAATGAAATATCTGACAAAGCAAATCAAAACAGATTATCGCATTTAATCAAAGCGGATTTTAATTTCCTTAATCACCGAAGGACCAAATCATATTACGAAGATTTTCTCTAAATCCCTTAAGTTTCGGAAATCAACCGTGACTACGTCACCGGTTAAGTCAAATCTTCATTTACTCATTTCACTCTTTTGCGATAGCTTCACTCGTACTCTTCACATAAACAAATTATTTTATCCATATAACTCAATGATGATAAAACTCTAATTTTCAGCTCGTATGCGTCATGAAAACATACTTATTGTCAGCCATGACTATCCCAATCAAATTTTGGGACAAAATTTCTTTAACGGGTAGGTACTATGACGACCCGGAAATTTCCGACCAAATTTAAAACTTTATTCTTATATGGTTTTGACACAATAAACAAACTCTGTAATGTCGAGTCTCAAAATTTTTGAACGGTTTCATATATTCAATTGACCTTCGACTGTTCTCGACGACTCACAAATATATATATATATATATATATAATATATATATATATATATATATATATATATATATATATATATATATATATATAAAGTATATGGAACATAACTATCAATTAATGTTAACACTCGTTGTCAACTCGTTTGATATTAAACAAGTTAAAATACGAAATTTATAGCGGATATTATATATAAACAATTGTAAATTTATATATATATATATATATATATATATATATATATATATATATATATATATATATATATATATATATATATATATATATATATATTATATTATATATAATTTCTATACAAAAATCATTATATGTATATTGCAATTTATAAATATTGTGTCTAAATATTTGTAAGATCTATTTTATTTAGTTATTATATTGATATTATTATTATTACTAATTACTATTATTAATGTAAGTAAAATTAATATTATTATTAATTATTAATTTGGTATATTATATATAATTGATAATAAATATAGACAAACAAATTAGATATTTATACAGATCATTATATCCTTTATTGCTTTTCTTCTTTTCTATTCAGCTAGTAAATTCGATCGATCTCCAATCATCACTACAAAGCAATTATCAATCAAATCATGTCAATTCTTTAATCAAATTTTTGGCACTGTTTTCCTTTTGACACTATCAATCATCTAAATGATTAACCTCTAACCAACATGTACGTATTACATTGATAGATACATAAAACACACACATGATATGTTTTCATCATCATCTAAAATACTACTACCTCCGTCTCATTCCAATAGGGCAGTATTTCATTTTGGGTTGTCCCATTCTGATAGTCCACTTCCATAAATAGAAAGGAAAGAAGATATTTCATTGGTGGATCTGGAGAGAGAAGATATTTCATTGGTGGAGAAATGAAGTTAGTGGAATTTCCTAAAACTGCGTGTTTTTGTCTGTGGACTATTGGAATGAGACGGAGAGAGTATCTTTTTCTTTTGTGGTGTCAAGCACCTAGACAAGGCCACCATCGGCCAACACTTCATCTCCACAGCCGCCACCAATCATCCACCACCTTCATCATAAGCCGCCAAGAAAACACCACCGAGTACCATCAACAATCACTCTATTCAACCACCACAAGATCATCACGAGCCACCATCATCATCAACTTGGTATTTTCTTTTGCTCTTTCTCGTTTTCTGTTTCTTTTTGAATCACAAAACCACCACACCATATTGAAAACCATTTGTGTGCCTTATTTACAACCACAAACTGCTCAATTCCTGTTAATCACCAACCTTTTGGTTGTGTGAGTTTCATTACTCCCTTTTTAAATGCTTTTGCAATATATATTTTTGGGACTGAGAATACATGCGCTACTTTATAAATGTTTGACGAAATAGACACAAGTACTTAAAACTACATTCTATGGTTGGATTATTAAACCGAATATGCCCCTTTTTAGTCTGGTAATCTAAGAATTAGGGAACAGATACCCAATTGACGCGAATCCTAAAGATAGATCTATTGAGCCCAACAAGCCCCATTCAAAGTACCGGATGCTTTAGTACTTCGAATTTATCATGTCCGAAGGGAGTCCCAGAATGATGGGGATATTCTATATGCATCTTGTTAAGGTCGGTTACCAGGTGTTCACCATATGAATGATTTTTATCTCTATGCAGTTTGCGAAATACCTGATATGAGATGTATATTTATGGAAAAATTAAAATCTTGTGGTCTATTAAAATGATGAAAATGATCGATTATGATAAACTAATGAACTCACCAACCTTTTGGTTGACACTTTAAAGCATGTTTATTTTCAGGTATGAAAGAAATCTTCCGCTGTGCATTTGCTCATATTAAAGATATTACTTGGAGTCTGAAATTTAACATCTACAAACATCTAAACTCTCTGTAATTTCATCTCTCTTAATTGATACAAATTTACAAGATACAACGAGGATATTTATAGACCCGAGATACAAGACCTTACTGCCCAATAAATGCAGTAACCCAACTAACTACATTAATTGCACCATCCCAACTAACTACATTAATTGCAACGACTACCTACTAACATTAAATGTGTATTCGTATGTCTTATGTATTGTAACACTCCCCCTCAAGCTGGAGCATAGATATTGATCATGCCCAGCTTGTCACAAAACTGACGGATACAATTTCTAGGTAATGCTTTGGTGAATAAGTCAGCCAACCGTTCATTACTTTTGATATGAGGTGTTTGAATAATTCCTTCTTCTAACTTTTCTCGAGTAAAATGACAGTCAACTTCAATATGTTTGGTCCTTTCATGGAAAACGGGGTTGCTTGCAATATGAATAGCTGCTTTGTTATCACACCACAGATTCATTGGTTCGGACTGAGCAAAACCAATCTCGCTAAGAAGGTTACGAACCCAAATAAGTTCACAAGTTGTCTGGGTCATGGCTCGATACTCAGATTCCGCACTTGAACGAGATACCACATTTTGTTTCTTACTTTTCCAAGATACAAGATTTCCTCCAACAAAGACACAATAACCAGTTGTAGAGCGTTTAGTTACAGGATCACCATTATAATCAGCATCAGAAAATCCCTCAATAGTGTGATGACCATGATTCTGGTATAAAAGACCACGACCAGGTGTACCTTTTAAGTACTTTAAGATATGAGTGACAGCATCCCAATGTGAGGTTCTCGGAGATGACAAGAACTGACTAACAACACTCACAGGGAAAGCAATATCAGGACGGGTGAGTGTAAGATAATTTAGCTTGCCAACAATCCTTCTATATTTTTCTGGGTTCATAAGAAGTTCTCCTTCGTCAGTTTTTAACTTTATACTAGGTATCATTGGTGTTTCACAAGTTTTTGCATTAATCATCCCAGAATCACTGAGCACATCAAGGCAATACTTTCTCTGAGATAAGAAAATACCTCTTTTATTTCGAGAGACTTCAATACCGAGAAAATATTTCAAAGGACCAAGGTCCTTCGTTTGAAATTGAGTACTTAAGAATGTTTTTAACTTGTGAATTCCTTCTTTATCACTCGCAGTAATTACAATGTCATCCACATAAACAACAAGCAAGATGCACCCAGAGTTTGATGAAGCGAAGAATACGGAGTGATCATATGCACTTCTTCTTAGGCCAAAGTTTCTAACTACCGCATTGAATTTTCCGAACCAGGCACGAGGAGATTGCTTCAAACCGTAAATTGCTTTTCGTAATTTGCATACTTTACCAGACTCCCCCTGAGCAACAAACCCAGGTGGTTGCTCCATATAGACTTCTTCTTGCAAATTTCCATGTAAAAAAGCATTTTTCACATCAAGTTGGTGAAGTGTCCATTGATATGTAGCAGCTAAAGAAATGAATAATCTGATAGATGTGAGTTTAGCAACAGGAGAAAAGGTCTCAGAATAATCCACCCCATATGTTTGAGCATATCCCTTAGCAACTAAACGAGCTTTCAACCGTGCCAAAGAACCATCAGGATTAACCTTTACCGTGAAGACCCACTTACAACCAATTGCCTTTTTAGAAACAGGTAAGTTAACTAATGCCCAGGTGCCATTATGATCGAGTGCATTCATTTCCTCAATCATAGCAGCACGCCATCCAGAATGAGCCAAAGCTTCACCAACAGTTTTCGGAATGGAGACAGAGTCTAAAGTGGCAACAAAAGCACGAGAAGAGACGGACAATTTATCATAAGAGACAAAGGAAGCAATAGGATAAGTACACTTACGTTTACCTTTTCGAAGAGCAATCGGTATATCAAAATCAGAATCGGAAGATTGGGTATCATGAATATCACTAGAAACATTACTCGGTGACTCACCGGGAGGATCTACCGACGATGACTGTGGCTCAGGAGCGGGCACTGATGTAGGACGGGGACGTCGACTGTATATATATTGAAAATGGTTAGTTTGTTCTGATGGTGTGGGCTCTAGTGTGGGATCTGGTGTATGATCTGGTGTGGGATCTGGTGTGGGATCTGGTGTGGGAACTTCCATGCTATATCTCAATAAGTCATCACTCTCCTCATGATTGCGAGAAATGGTTGTAGGAAAGAACGGTAATTCTTCTTGAAATGTGACGTCTCTGGAAACAACATAGCGTTGGAGAGTTGGTGAAAAGCATCTATACCCTTTCTAAAGACGAGAGTATCCTAGAAAGACACACTTAATAGATTTAGGATCTAATTTGGTTAGGTGAGGTTGGGTGTCTCGAACAAAACAAGTGCTACCAAATATCTTAGGCTCGATTGGAAACAAGGATTTTGTAGGAAATAAAATACTATATGGAATATCACCATTAAGAACTTCAGACGGCATGCGATTTATAAGAAAGCACGCAGTTGATACGGCATCAGCCCAAAAAGGTTTTGGAACATTCATTTGAAATAATAGTGCGCGGGCCACCTCAAGAAGGTGTCTATTTTTCCGTTCCGCAACCCCATTTTGTGCTGGTGTATCAACACATGATGACTCATGCAGGATACCTTCTTGTAGCATATATGATTTAAAAGACTCTGAGAGAAATTCTTTTGCGTTATCACTTCTCAGAGTTAGAACAGAAGTATGAAATTGTGTTTTTACTTCAGCAACAAAGGAACAAAAATGATTAAACCCTTCCGAGCGACTTTTCATTAAATAAAGCCATGTAACACGAGAGTAGTCATCAATAAAAGTAACAAAATATTTAAAACCAGATTTTGATGTCACAGAACACGGACCCCAAACATCAGAATGTACTAATTCAAATGGGGACGCAGCCCGCTTATTGACTCTAGGACTTAAGTGGACTCGTTGATGCTTAGCGAACTGACAAGACTCACAATATAAAGAGGATAAACCGGAAAACTTAGAACATAGTTTCTTCAGATTCTGTAAAGAAGGATGACCTAACCGACAATGCATCATAAGAGGAGAGGATGACTTTGAGCAAACTAATGGTTGGGGAATTTTTGTTGTAGTTTCAAGTATGTAAAGTCCATCAGATACCCATCCTTTACCAATAATCTGTTTCGTCGAGAGATCCTGAAAGATACAAGAGTCAGGAAACAGTAAGGCTACACAATTTAAGTCACGAGTAAGTTTGCTGACGGATAGTAGGTTAAATGAGAAATTAGGCAGACACAAAACGGATGATAAAGATATAGATGGGGTGAGGTTGATAGTGCCGGAACCAAGAACAGGGGAGGTGGTACCATTTGCAATTGTGACATACGATGAGTGTGTATTGAAGTCAGAGTAAAGATGGTTATTACCTGTCATATGATCTGAGGCACCAGAATCAATGACCCATTTGGAGGCTGATGATAAGAGACACGTGTCATTACCTGTTTCGGCAAAAGCAACGGTTGAAGTAGTAGGTTTCACATATTCACCATTTGCAACAGTTGAAGATGCAGCATGTGCTGAAAGATTATTCCTCATATTTTGAGTTTGCAATTTCTTGCAAAATCGTTTAGTATGTCCAAGTTCATGACAATAAAAACACTCCACACCAGAATTAGTGGGTTCTTCCGTTGTTCTATCAGTATGGCCTCCTCTTGAACTTCCTCGATAACTTCCTCGATAACTTCCTCGATAGCCTCCACGAGACCTCCCTCCTCCTCTAAATCCTCCACGACTGACAAGAGCAGTGTTGTGCTCAGAAACTTGAGGTGTTTTAACATCCTCGTGACGGAGGACACGAGCAAATGTTTCTTGAAGAGAGGGAATTGTAGACTCGTTCAAAAACTGGGACTTAATAGCATCATGTTCTGGTCGTAAACCAGTTAGAAAGCTCATGACCGCTACTTGCTCACGTTGTGTCTGCATAGTCTTAATATCAGCACTCAAAGGCATCACAGAGTTAAACTCCTCATATGTTTTCTTAAATTCCATAACATAAGCCATTAAAGATCGATCGTGTTGTTCACCGCGATGAAAAGATTTGCACACATTAAATATTCTAGAGATATTCCTCTTTCCAGAATATAGAAAATCGAGATACTCCATAAGCTCTTTTACATACTCACAATGATTTACCAACGAAGTAACCGAAGATTCAATGGAATTCATAATTTGAAGAAAGAGTCTGGCGTCATTTTGTAGCCACAGATCCCGTGTATCATCTTTAGGAGGTTCGGAAGTAAGATGAGAAGCTTTTCCCATGCTCCTAAGATATACACGGATTGTCTTACTCCATTCAAAGAAGTTAGATCCATTAAGTTTATTGTCGGTCAAACGGGCTGCAATAGGAATAGTCTCGCTTAAATTACCATCTATTTTCTTTTCATCGCTCACTTTTTTTTTTTTAAACTCAGAAATAAAATTAAATAAAAGATATAAATAAATAATAGAAGTTTTGACTTTTGCAAATAACGGTCCACTAGCAAAGCTATAATAGAAGATATAAATAAATATCTAACTCCACTTGCTAAGTGGATATAATAGAAGAGAGTACCAGAAAGATTGAGTTTCTACCAAAAGAAAAAAAAACACAGCCGACCTTTTTTTTTTTAATTTTTTTTTCTTCGACGAGCAACCTGAAAGGTGATCGGAATCAAGAGAGAGACACTCGGACTAAACAATCGACGGTGAACAGTGATACACGCGCTCTCACGCGACGGTGAACGGACGGAGTGCGACGGAGATAGGCGGCGCGTGTGGGTTCTGTGGTGGCCGGAATTCAAATTAAATTTCAGGGTTTGCTATTCGAGAACTTTTGAATCGATTGGCGGGGGTGGTGAGATCAGAAAATGACATCAAAGTGGCCAATTTTTATTGACAGTGACGATCGATGGTGATGACAGTGGTGATGGTCATGACAGTGGTGACTATAGACTCAAACGATAACAGGTACGCTCTGATACCATGAAATTTAACATCTACAAACATCTAAACTCTCTGTAATTTCATCTCTCTTAATTGATACAAATTTACAAGATACAACGAGGATATTTATAGACTCGAGATACAAGACCTTACTGCCCAATAAATGCAGCAACCCAACTAACTACATTAATTGCACCGTCCCAACTAACTACATTAATTGCACCGACTACCTACTAACATTAAATGTGTATTCGTATGTCTTATGTATTGTAACAGAGTCATTCATGTCATATTTCAAAAGACGTTGCATTCGAGTCGTTTAGTTCATCAAGATTATTATTAAGTCAATTATAGTTGGATATATTATGAAATGGTATGCATGCTGTCAATTTTCGATGTAATGAAAGTTCGTGTTTTAAAAATGAATGCAGTGCTTGTAAAATGTATCATATAGAGGTCAAGTACCTCGCGATGTAACCAAATGTAATGTATTCGTCCAGATGGATTAGGACGGGTCATTAGAGAATGAACTTTAACGCTTATCCCTATCGTTCGCCAAATGTGCTCCCCAACGTTCACCATAGCTATGGTGCCATAAGCACCAACTCACCATATGATTCACCTTACGGGACTAGGACTTCATCATGGATATAGTGAATAAGCTAATTGTTATTCATGGAGTTTCTATCTCAATCAACCATTCAACATAATTTATGCACCATATTGGATTGGGTTAAAGTCATAAATTGGCTATATACTTTCTCAAATGTTCCGATGTCGCCCATATACCCATTTGCGTCCCACTGTCGTCTACAAACTTTCAAAAAATATACCAATGTTAACGTGTCGTTACGGGTTACTTGCTGAACCGGTAAAGTTAATTATTTAACCTTTTTTTTCATTTTATATATCCCTATGTCGCCCATATACTTTCATTTGTGTTCCGATATCGACCATATACTTTCAGTTTCTGTTCTGATGTATCACCGATGTGTCATGATTATCTGGAAGCCACGTCATCAATTGTTTTCATTATAGGTAAAAAAAAAAGTATAGTGGGCGACATCGGTACATTTTTTGAAAGTTTGTAGACGACAGTGGGACGTAAATGGGTATATGGACGACATCGAGGCATTTGAGAAAATATATAGCCAATTTGTGGCTTTAACCTTATTACCTTATTGAATTATTGTCAACTGTCTCTTTTTTATAGTCATTATTTTGATTTTGAAGTTACGATATAAATTTTGGAAAAAAGACAATACAAAATAATTGTAATTAGTAATTAGTAATAACTAGTTGTGGAGCCCTCGCTTCGCGCCGGGGGCTCCGTTTTGAATGCGAGTTAAAAAAAATTCTTGATCTATTTTATAAAAAAGAATTTTTTTCGACATCTAACATTGAAGGGTTGTTCCTTTTGCTAAAGTTGCTTCTTTTAGCGTTCCTGTTTTTTTTAAAAGTTAGTTGATTTATTTTGTAAAAAAAAACGTTTTTCGACATATTTTGGTAGCATTGCAGGGTTGTTCATTTTATGAAAGTTACATTTTTTATCGTTGAGCGGAAAAAAAAAGGTAGTTGATTTTTTTAAAAAAAAAAAATTTCCGACATCTTTTGGTAACATTGAAGGGTTGTTTCTTTTACGAAAGTTGCTTCTTTTATCGTTGGAGACAAAAAAAAATAAAAATAAAGGTTAAATGACGGAAATACTCCTGATTACTACTGATGAATAGTGAAATAGTGTTTTGTATTTTAGATAATATATAAATAAATATAAATATAAATATAAATGATGAAAAGCTTTAAATTAATAATAATGTTGACACATTGTTAAGGCAATATTTTTCTATGCATTATCGATACACTTTAGGCTAACATAAAAGCCAATGTTGTTGTACCCACTTAACTAATTGCCCACCCATCTCTTTACTTTCTATATTTCTATATTAGTTGTATCATCATTCAATTCAATTATTCTTAATAGTATATTAGTTATTATAGTTTAAATTTATAAAATCTATAATAATATGTATTGCATACCCAATAAACCAAAAAACATTATTTGGACTTGGGTTAATTGGCAACTCTATCCAGGTGGTCCTAATGTTGTTCATCCCAAGTGAAGTCTCAAAGGCAACTTGGGAGAGTCAATTTCAAAGGAGATGAACGTGACAACAACATGTGATACATCAAAACACATTATTTCAATTTACATTTACAACATTCACAAATAATATGATTACATATACATATTTACTTTAAATTATGAGTTCACGGATAGATATTAGTAGATGAGAAGTGGTATAGAATATAGTATGAAAGTTTTACATTTGTGACACACTAGAGGTCGTCAAAAGAGTTGTAATGTTCAATTTCACTTATACATACACATTGAGTTGCCTAGTGGAAATGTCAGAATAACTGATTAAACTGAACTGCATAAATGTAAGCAAAATTATGCATCCTCTTTAGATAATTTGAACATGAAATACATATTATGTTTACCCATTAAGACATCAAGAAGTCAAGTCTAATATCTTGTAATCAACAATCAATTGACTTATATAAATGGCAAGTATAAATCATTTTTATACACACTAAAAGGTTATTGGCGTAACGGTATTGATTTATTTTATTTACGGGGGTGATAGTTCAAGTTTTGTGATGAAGAGATCTATAAATATTTTGTGAATATTGGTAATATGAGTATTTGTTTTATTAAAAATTGGAGTAAATCATTATAGATTTGAAATACATAAATACATATACAACATACAATACAATTTAGTGTAATATAATACTCTCTCCGTCCCATAATAAGTGTTCAGTTTGACTTTTTAAGGTCGTACTTCTACAATTTTGACTTCCATTTTTTTTTTTTTGTGTTATATAATATTTGATGAAACTTATATCATCGAAAACACATTTTAAAACCGAATCCATTCATATAAGTTTCATCAAATACTACATAACAAAAATAAAAATATTTGAAGTCAAAGTTTTAAAAATAAGGCCTTGAAAAATCATATATGACACTTATTATGAGACGGATGGGGTAATATCTATACTGATGATGTTGAGTGATGTAAACAATTCAAGTTGTCTCCATCCAATCAAACGCATCTATATTTGCATTTTACTTGGAAAATAAAAAGGAAGGGTGTGTCGGCAGGGTGGTAAACAACAATTTACGTAGAGACGATTTAAATGGCTTTTTTTTTTCTTTACGAAATTACGTAAATTAAATTAAAATTTCAAAATGTCTAATAAAGTTACAAGAATCCTAATCTAGTTGCATAAATCTAAAAGTCTACTTGAATAAATGAGAACACCTACCAGCTAGATCAAATACAAGATCTGGATTACATCTCATTTCTTACTACAATTACAAATCTATTGAAACAACTCGTGAACCTATAATTTTTTTAAGGGTAAAAAAAATATATGAATCACAAAAGCAACTTACAAACAAAGGCCATGCTACTAAGGGCCACACAATATAACAAACAAGACAAATACATCTACACCAACATACAAAAACAAACAAAACAACACCAATTTGTTAACAATGTAATCCCCGTTATCATAGCATTATTATTAGTATGATATTTATAGATTACAAAGGACACCATTAAACCCTAAACTCAGTGTCAATTCTATGATTAAAACTCAATGGGGTCCTATACAATTTGAGTGAAACTTTGTAATTTTTTCCCCCTAAAGAATGACTATTTTTTCCATAAAAATCACCAATTTTAAAAATATATGGGGTTCTATCTATGAATTTAGTGGTGTCCCTATACCATTTTTGTAGTATTTTATATATAAAAAAATTTAGTTAATGGGTTCCTTTGACCCCACTTGACATCAAGTGGAGTCGCCACTGACTAAACTAAACCCTAACGGACCGAGCCCACAATACAATTAGGTTGGGCCAATAATACTAATACTCTAACACTCTCCAGCAAAAGGGGCGGTGAAAGATGGTCATGCTATCAAAAAGTGGATACAGAAAATTTGTATGTGGGATTTTTCGAGTTGGCCAGAAGGGCGTATGGCGTGCCTATCGATTAGCGGAGTTCCTTTACCTTGTTGGAATGAACGTACCTTCTCGTCGATCGCTGAATGGTTTGGAGTGGTTTACTTGCTTGAGAATTTCAAGCTGACAGGTAATCAGACATTGCTAAGTGGTAGGGTTTTTGTGAAACTTTATGATCCTGACATTGTCAAAGAATCGTTAAAACTCAAATTTAAATCCAAGTACTACTTTTTTAATGTATCTGAGGAAATTAAGGAAGTGAAGAGGGATAAGTTGAGTAGTTTGGGTTGTCATAACAAGTCAAAGGTTGGCATCTGTTGTCGTTTTAATGGCCATGGTCAAGGTTGCTGTAATTTGGATCATAGTGAAGATGACTCATCTGACTTCATTGATTTGGATTACCTAGACTCTGATGAGTATTGTGACAAAGATAGCGATGAATATTCTAAGGACTATGAATTTAGTCTTTACAATGGGGTATTATTACAAAGCGAGGATGAAGATGTTAATGATAGCTCAAGAACTTCAGATGATGATTTCCCGGAGACGATACCGGAGAAGATGAAGTGTCCGGCGAACTTCAAAGATTCAGTCATTGAAGACGAAGAATCTGGTAACATTGGTTATGGTGAGGAAACCATTAATGATGAGGTGGTAAAAGAGTCAATCGAGATAAAAATAATAATGTTCCCAATGCAAACAGTAATGATGAGGGGAACCCTAAATCCAATAAGGATGTTGAGGCACGTGAGGAGAGTGACCAATCAGTGATGGGTACCAATTCACTCAAGGAGGCGTCTAATGCAGATTGTGGTAGTGATAGGTCATCAATTGGGCCTATGGAAATTGGGCCTAAATTGGATGAGTTGGGCACAGTACCAAAGGAGCCCAATTACAAGGGTGTTTCTCATGGGCCTCCTGAAAACAAATCTGATTGTTCAATCGATACTGGATTCAAAGGTGAAGAGGGCTGTATGGATAAGAATCCTACAACTACAAAAACAAGTCGTAAAGAAAAATCAAAATCGCAACCTTCCAGTAGACGGACGACCGAATGCTCATACTGCAGTGAATGTTATTTAGGGGCGATGACGAATTGTAGGGCGTCTACAAGGATCATGCGGTTTAAGAACAAAGCTAGATGTGAATACAATTGTGGTGGTAAAATTAAATGTCGAACATGCGGAATACGAGGGGGAAAGAAAGGTATGAAACATAGGAAAGGGTCATCAAAGTCCACTGTTCAAGGAAAAGGTGACAATGCTACAAGGTCAATTGATAGTGATGAAGTGAGGAAGTACGGTGAACAAATCGGTCTGAGGTGGTCAACCTCGGTCCCTCAGTAAGTTGATTCCTTTCTGTCGTTTTTTAATTGTTTTTTAATGAAGATCCTATCATTAAATATTCGAGGGTTTGCATTCAAAGGGAAATTTGGGTGGGTGCGTAGCATATGTTCCAAGGAAAGGCCTTGCATTGCGGTTTTGCAAGAAACTAAATGTAGGACCGTCTCGGATCATTGGGTAGAAACTCTGTGGAGTGATTCTAATTTCGGGTATTTACAAAAGGAGGTCGTCGGGAGATTGGGGGGGGAGGGGAGGGGGGGAGGGGGGGGGGGTTTATTAGTGATATGGGATAAAAGTGCGTTTGAGGTAGAAAGCTATACATGTTGTGATTTCTTCTTGGCTATTAGAGGAAGATGGAAGAGGTCCGGTGAGGAATCAACAATTGTTAATATATATGGGCCTCATAATGATCATAACAAAAAATTGATGTGGGAATTATTAGATAAACTTCTAAATAGTGTTAATTTTAATTGGTTGTTATGTGGGGACTTTAATGAGGTTAGGATTAGCTCGGACCGTTTGAACACTCAATTTCATCAAAGCCGGGCCGATAGGTTTAACGACTTCATTCTTGCGAATAATCTAATTGAAATTCCAATTAGTGGGAGGAAGTTCACTAGAATAAGTGATGACGGGTTGAAGTTTCGTAAACTTGATAGGTTTTTTTGTCACAGATGGGTTTCTTAATCTATGGGAGGATCTTTCGATTATTGCATTGGATCGTCACTTATCAGATCATTGCCCTTTGATCCTTAGGGATAGAGTTATAGACTTTGGCCCAAAACCATTCAAGGTTTTTGGTGAGTGGTTTAATTGTCAAGATGTGGATGTTGTAATTCGAGAAGCTTGGGAACTCCCTATTCGGGGCACTAGGAAAGATTGTTTGTTTAGGGATAGACTCAAGAATGTGAAGTCGGCCTTGAAATCTTGGAGTTACTCAAAGTTTGGTTGTCATGATAATGAAATAAGAGAGCTAAAAAAGGAGGCATTAGATTGGGAGTTAAAAGCGGAATCTTTTCCACTAAGTGAATCAGATCGAGCATCGTGGTTAGAGTGTAGAAGACGTTGGGTTGAAAAAGAAAACATCAAAGTGGGTATGTTGAAACAAAAGGCTAGAGTTAAATGGATCCTCGATGGTGATGAAAACTCAAAATACTTTCACGCCTCAATTCGTAGGAAATACAACAAATGTAATGTTCGTGGACTAATGGTGGATGGCGTTTGGTTAGAGGACCCGGTTGTGATAAAAGAAAAAGTTTTTTCCCATTACCAATTATCATTCTCTAAGAGTACTGTGAATATGCCTCGACTTATGGGGGGTTTTACAGCTGGGTCAGATGCCGTTAGTGGGCTAGCAGCCCCCTCTGATGGGCCTATGGCTTGGGTGGACTAGACAACATGCATACAATCAGGCCTTATGTTCAAAATGGAGCCCGGCTGCCTGAAATTGGGATTGGGTTTCGATTATCTGAGGCAGAATCAAATGGTTTTGAGGTGATGTTTTCGGAAGAGGAGATTTTGGCGGCGATAAATGAATGTGCAAGTAATAAAGCGCCCGGCCCGGATGGTTTTAATATGCGGTTTTTCAAAAAAAATTTGGGCTATAATTCGAGAAGACTTAGTGCGGCGGTTAATTGGTTTTGGTCTACGGTTGAAATTTCAGAGGGGTGCAATGCATCCTTTATTACTCTTGTCCCTAAGACTGCGGATCCGATAAGTCTACATGATTATAGACCAATTAGTTTGATTGGTAGTTATTACAAAATCATCGCGAAGTTGTTATCATTGAGGATTAGAAAAGTGATACCGAATCTCGTTGGTTTCGAACAAAGTGCGTTTATTAGAGGTAGGAACATAATGGATGGGGCCCTTGTCGCAAATGAATCCTTTGAATTTATGAAAATAATCGCGTAAAAGGTATGATATTCAAAGTTGATTTTGAAAAGGCGTTCGATTGCCTTAGTTGGGAATTCTTGGATGACATGATAGGTTTTATGGGGTTTGGTGTTAAATGGAGAGGGTGGATTTCATCGTGTTTAAAAACGGCTTCCATCTCGGTTCTAGTTAATGGCTCCCCGACAAGAGAATTCAAATTAGGGAGAGGAGTGAGGCAAGGCGATCCTCTTTCGCCTTTCCTCTTCATTATTACGGTAGAGGGTCTTAATTGGTTAACAAAGTTGGCGGTGTCGAATAATCTATATAGTGGTGTAGAGATCGGGAATGACAAGATTCCAATTTCTCATTTACAATATGCAGACGACACTATCTTTTTTGGTTCATGGAGCTTGGATAATGTTGAAAATCTAATGAAGCTCTTAAAATGCTTCGAATTGTGTTCCGGCTTAAAGGTTAACTACAACAAAAGTAATTTGTACGAAGTGGGGGTTGATAAGATTGAGATCAATCCATGGATAATCTTTTTGGATGTAAGGTTGGCACTTTCCCTTTTATCTATCTTGGTTTTCCTATCGGTGCGAAAATGAACAAACTTGCAAGTTGGAAACCGGTTATTGATAAATTCAAAAACAGGTTGTCGGATTGGAAAGCACGTGCGATGTCTTTCGGTGGACGCTTAACACTCGTGAATTCGGTCTTAAATAGTTTGCCTTTATATCACTTTTCGCTCTTCCGTGCCCCGCCTAGCGTGCTCAAAAAACTCGAGTGTGTGAGAAGAAATTTTTTTGGGGAGGGTCGGGAAACGAGTCTAAAATCTCGTGGATTAAATGGGATGATGTTATCCGTCCTTACGCGGATGGCGGACTAAATGTGGGTTCTATTAATTGTAAAAACTTGGCTTTAATCGGCAAGTGGTGGTGGAGGTTTCTTACCGAACCCACTTCCTTGTGGGTTAAAGTCATCACAAGCATACATGGGGCTTCGGGTTCATTATTTTCGGGTAGGGATAACTCTTTTTTGCGTTCTAACCATAATTATACTTGGAGCAAAATTGTGAAGACGGGTTTTGAGATAGATAGCTTGGGAATTGACTTCTCCAAGTCATTTTTGAGAGTGCTCGGTAACGGAAACAACACATCATTCTGGGAAGACGTGTGGATCAAAAACAAACCATTAAAAGAAGTTTTCAAAAGATTGGTGAGGTTGGAGACAAATTCGAAGGTGATGGTTTCTGATTGTGTTTTTTGGGATGGATATTCGGCTATTCCAAGATGGTCGTGGGTTCGAGAGGTAACAGGGAGAACGACCAGTGAGCTGGCCGAATTGGAAGAGATGGTGTCGACAATCCGGCTAGTTAACGAGAAGAATGATTCTTGGTCTTGGAATCTTTGTGGATCCGGTACATTTTCAACTAAATCTCTTACGAAACAAGTCATGGCTAAATATTTTCCTCCTAGTTTTACTAACGTTGCTACATAAAGGAATAAATTAGTTCCGAACAAGGTGGGGGTGTTCGTGTGGAGGGCACGGCAGAATAGATTGCCCGTGCTAGTCGAACTTGACAAATGCGGGATTGATCTTCATTCGGTCCTTTGTCCTCTATGCGATAGTGTGGTGGAGACGGTTAACCATGCTTTATTTTCTTGTGATAAGGTTAGGTAAATTTGGGTTAAAGTCTTAAATTGGTGGGGAATTGGCTCGTCACAACCTGATATTGACAACATCCTAAGTGGTAGCCTTCTTCTACAATGCTCAAAAGTGGGTGAGAAGATTTGGCAAGCAATGGTGTGGACTAGCACATACCTCATTTGGAAAAATAGGAACAAAAGGGTATTCAAAAAAGTGTGTTGGTCGCCTCCGGTTGCCTTAAATGATATTCAAGTTAAGAGCTACGAATGGGTTGCGAAAAGATGTAAATTAAAAAATATCGAGTGGATCGATTGGTTACACAATCCGCGTGTTTTTGTTTTGTAACTAAATTTTGAGAATTCATTGTGAGTACCGTAGATGTTAGCATAGGATTCTAGCTCGGTATCCGTATGTATAGCATCTTGTGAGAACATTTGTAATTTTTTGAGTTATTAATAAAAAGTGTCGTTCAAAAAAAAAAATTAAGAATATTACAAACGTAAATGAAACATAGGAAGAGGCGGTTGGTTTTTTTTTTTTTTTTTTTAGGTTTCTTTAAAAATATCGGCGGTTGTGAAACTTTTGATCCAACACGTAGGGTATGTTTGGCAAAACTAGCTGGAAGCTGCAAGCGTTTAGCTGCAGGCGTTTAGCTGCAAGCTTTTAGCTGAAAGCATTTAGCTGAAGCTTTTTAAATGTATTTAATTGTTTGGCAAAGTAGCTGGAGCTGTTATAAAATAAGTAAAATGACAAAAATGGACACTAGAAAAAATACTTAAATATCATTATTTTAGTTTAATAAAAACATAGTCATTACCAAATAACCGAAAACATATATAATACTACTAAATAATTAATGACGATCATTCCATATTGAAGTAGCAATATTGTTACGAACATGTTTCATCTCATTCCTTTTTTCTTCAAGGATGATTTTTTTGTTTAAGTGAAAAGAGAATGGAATTATGGATATATATATATATATATATATATATATATATATATATATATATATATATATATATATATATATATATATATATATATATATAGGGGCAGGATTAATGGGGAAGTAACCAATCGGAGGGAAGTGGGGGGAAGCAAATTTTTTTTTTTCGTTTTTTTGAATTTTTTTCCGGCATCAAGATCACACGAAAATATGAACATTTAGAAGAGACACTTCGTGATGAATGTTATTATTTAGGCGGGAAAACGATCGACAAAAATAACATTCAAGATAATATTGTTCGTGAAGAATATGAACGTTTTTTTTTCTTCATGTTTTGTGAAGTAAAATTTAGCCCGATTTAGAGTTAGGGTTTGGGGTTTAGGGTTTGGTGTTTTGGGTTTATTCCATAAACTCAAAACACCAAACCCTAAACCCTAAACCCTAAACCGTTCGTGTTAAAACCTGTATCTCAATCCTAAATCTAAACCCTAAATCTAAACCCTAAATTTCTAAACCCTAATATCTAAACCCTATAAACCCTAATATCTAAACCCTAATATCTAAACCCCAATAGCTAAAACCTCAAAATACGCTCGAAAAACACGATAATTGTTATATATTACTTCTTCGAGCGTTTTCCTGCCAAAATAAAAACATTTATCACAAAGTGTCTCTACTAAATGTTCATATTTTTATCTCATCTATAATGTTCGTGAACAAAGTTTTTTCAAAAAACGAAAAGAAAAAAAAAGTTTTTGCTTCCCCCCGCTTCCCCCCGAATAGTTACTTCCCTCTTGATCCTACCACTATATATATATATATATATTGTATTGCATGTTTGCATAAATGGTACGCATAAATGGTTGACAGCAAGTGGGGCAACATTTTAGGATATATTAATATATGGGTAATGAAGTAATTTAAGTCCCAAAAAGTTCCTCTATTTCTTAAACGCTAATCTATGAAGCATTTCACATTGAAGCTTTTTAATCCCTTTAAAAGCTTGAAGCTATTGCATACAAACGGAGCTATATAATTTGACAGGAGCTTTTTCTTAAACACTAGAAGCTAACAGCTCCAAAAAGCTTCAAAAAGCTTCCTGCCAAACATACCCGTAATGTTTGTGTTGAACATCGAACTAATAGAAAAATGAAAATAAGGATATTAGAAAGGGGCAAATGGTTATTAAACATAACACTACTAAAGTGCAACATGGCTGAAAACAAAGAAATTGAAGGTTGCTAGGATGCTACGTTGTGTATTTGATTTTGAGTCTTTAATCGACGATTGTTGCGACAACCTTGTAAATAAATACGGAGTAAATAAAAATAAAGATGACTAACAGTTTTGGAGAATGGTAGGAAGAAAAAGAGACTGATGTAACAGCCATTGAGAAGAAAAGAACAATTAGTAGGATAGATTTGACGGAGTGGCATAGAGGCAGCGGCACGTGGCGGCCGAATAGGTCTCGAAATCAACCCGCTCTTGATACCATGTTAACAATGTAATCTCCGTTATCATAGAATTATTATTAGTGTGGTATTTATAGATTACAAAGGACACCATTAAACCCTAAACTAAATCCTAACGGACCGAGCTCACAATGCAATATGTCTATTCTGTGCAACAAATGAAAAAAAAAGTTTCTTTTATTTCTTTGTTTGATATTTATTGCTTTCTCCCCAGTCCGAACCTTCGTGATTTCGCCGTTCAGACTGCGGGGGAGTGTTAGATAGTAGGTTCGGTCCAAGTCCGATATATGAGCTTGGGTATACACTATTTATGCAATAAATGCAGGAAAACGTGTCTAGACTTAAGAATGATAATGTAATTTCTGACAAGAAATGATAAGCAAAACTTTTAACATGCAGACACGGTCGAAGTCCAGACTTACTAATGAATCTTAACAACTATCAGTTAGACACACTCATGCAAGACCTGGTTCGCTAGTACCAACGCTCTGATACCAACTGTGACGATCGCTCCAAATCCATATGGACGAACACGTCATTCATCGATTTCATTGCGAGGTATTTGACCTCTATATGATACGTTTTGTAAACATTGCATTCTTTTAAAAAGGCACACCATAAATGAATATTTAAATCAAAGGTTTTCGACAGCTGATGATTTCTACATATAGACAATCACCGTAAATAATAGCTTATAATAGTACTTCCGTTGACAATTAACATGCAGACACGGTCAAAGCACTAGACATGGATACACAATTAATATATAAAAGATAAGATATGAATGCTCACGTATCAATATTGTGATTCAATATTGCAGGAAAGTACGTAGACGTAACAGAGGTGATAAACACTAGGTTTGATTTGCAAACAATACCAACGAACATTACCCATCACCTCCATAGCTATAACCCGTAATTTCCTTAGTTCTATCCTGCTCATAAAAACCATTTTTGAAAATAACCCACTCATGACCTCGTCGTAGTATTTTATGTATAATACATAATAATAATAATAACAATGCTATAATAATAAGACTAATAATAATAATATTAATCTTTAATAATAATAATATTAATAATAATAATATATTTAATAAATATAATACGGAGTAAGAATGAGAAATGAGAAGTGTGTACTAGAGTGCAGCAAATTGCTCGACTTATAGATGTTCACCACCAACCCTCACCATGCGATCGCATGGTTTTGAGGTGGTTTGGCCATGCGATCGCATGGCCATCTTTTCCAACTCATAATTGAGAAATCAAGGCTGTCGACATTTATTAAAAATTAATTAATATATATTATATTTAATTCATATAATTATTTATATATTATATTATATTTACGTTCGAGGTAAAAATATAATTTTTACTAAAATGACTCGTACGCTGTCACTCGACTCATATACCACTTTTGATTTTTCGAACGACGTTTCGTACGCTGAGAAAACTAGCCTTTTACGTTTAGTGACTCGTACCTTTATAAAAACAATAGATTTAAACAATGAAAACAATTCCACTTAAAGTATAAATTTATTTATTTGAGTGTTTTGGTCATTTGCTTCTATAAATCAGTGACTCGTTTACCAAAATATATTATTTTATATTGGAACGTTTTATGACTAAGTTAATATATATATATATATATATATATATATATATATATATATATATATATATATATATATATATTATAGAATTGTAAATTTGTACGTAATATATATGTTTGAAATATTTATCTAATGATATAAAGATAAAGTTTAAATTTGTTCGGAAATTTCTGAGTCGTCACAGTACCTACCCGTTAAAGAAATTTCGTCCCAAAATTTGATCGTGGTCGTCATGGCTAATCATAAAAATGTTTTTATGACGAATATGAGTTGGTATATAGAGTTTTATCACTATTGAGTAATATAGATAAAACGATTCGATTAATTGAAGAGTACGAGTGAAGCTATCCTAAAAGGAATGAAATGAGAACTAAAGTTTTATCTTAACTTTTGACGTTGTCTTGGTTGAATCCCGGAATTCAAGGGATTTAAAGAAAATCTTCCAAATCTAAAAGATTTGATTCTTTGGCGAATAAGGAAATTAGGATCTCTCTAATTAAATGTGAAGATCTGTCTTGATTTTTCTATCAAATATTTCACTATAAATTAACTTCTTCCGGTTTGTCACTTTTACCTTTCCTATACTTAATTCTCAAATTCAAAAGATTGTGAAAATGCTTAATCCAGTTCTGATTCTTGATATTTTCTTGGCTATCGTATCCTTCATTCTTCTTTTTCATCTGCCACCAGAGGAGGTTATTTTCTTCTACTATTACCTTGGGGTTATAGTGTTTTTCATTCTCCCGTGTCTTTATATTGCTATACGCATTGATATACACGGTTTGTAATTTTGGGTTTGTTATCGGACTTTATATTCTCCATTATATTTCGGAGCTTCATGATTTTGTTTTCTCTTCCCGACCTTAAGTCAAGCGGATAATGGTCCAGAATTCGTAGCTATACATTTCGGAATAAACATAGTTAATGTTCTAAGAAAGAAATTGTAATGGCAAGATCTTGATTTTTCAATTTACCAGAATATCCGGAAAAGACCGAATCATCAGGAAAAATATTTTCTTGATATGTTTAGAGGTTAAATAGAATGAAAGAGTTATGTAACATGGTTCATGATGAGGGTATAATCTGTGAACCTTTATCACGTTCTATTAAAAACTCAGCATGACTTACTATAATATAATCACGTTGATCAAGTGTCATTATATTATACTAACTCATGCTTCAATTTCCAACATTACTTCTGTAGTGACCCGAACTTTTCCATGTTTATATATATTAATTGAGATTGATGTTTACATGATTAAATGTTTCCAACATGTTAAGCAATCAAACTTGTTAAGACTTGATTAATTGAAATAGGTTTCATATAGACAATTGACCACCCAAGTTGACCGGTGATTCACGAACGTTAAAACTTGTAAAAAAACTATATGATGACATATATATGGTTATATATATAGTTAACATGATATTATGATAAGTAAACATATCATTAATTATATTAACAATGAACTACATATGTAAAAACAAGACTACTAACTTAATGATTTTGAAACGAGACATATATGTAACGTTTATCGTTGTAACGACATTTAATGTATATATATCATATTAAGAGATATTCGTACATCATAATATCATGATAATATAATAATTTAAAATCTCTTTTGTTATTATAAACATTGGGTTAACAACATTTAACAAGATCGTTAACCTAAAGGTTTCAAAACAACACTTACATGTAACGACTAACGATGACTTAACGACTCAGTTAAAATGTATATACATGTAGTGTTTTAATATGTATTTATACACTTTTGAAAGACTTCAATACACTTATCAAAATACTTCTACTTAACAAAAATGCTTACAATTACATTCTCGTTCAGTTTCATCAACAATTCTACTCGTATGCACCCGTATTCGTACTCGTACAATACACAGCTTTTAGATGTATGTACTATTGGTATATACACTCCAATGATCAGCTCTTAGCAGCCCATGTGAGTCACCTAACACATGTGGGAACCATCATTTGGCAACTAGCATGAAATATCTCATAAGATTACAAAAATATGAGTAATCATTCATGACTTATTTACATGAAAACAAAATTACATATCCTTTATATCTAATCCATACACCAACGACCAAAAACACCTACAAACACTTTCATTCTTCAATTTTCTTCATCTAATTGAACTCTCTCAAGTTCTATCTTCAAGTTCTAAGTGTTCTTCATAAATTCCAAAAGTTCTAGTTTCATAAAATCAAGAATACTTTCAAGTTTGCTAGCTCACTTCCAATCTTGTAAGGTGATCATCCAACCTCAAGAAATCTTTGTTTCTTACAGTAGGTTATCATTCTAATACAAGGTAATAATCATATTCAAACTTTGGTTCAATTTCTATAACTATAACAATCTTATTTCAAGTGATGATCTTACTTGAACTTGTTTTCGTGTCATGATTTTGCTTCAAGAACTTTGAGCCATCCAAGGATCCATTGAAGCTAGATCCATTTTTCTCTTTTCCAGTAGGTTCATCCAAGGAACTTAAGGTAGTAATGATGTTCATAACATCATTCGATTCATACATATAAAGCTATCTTATTCGAAGGTTTAAACTTGTAATCACTAGAACATAGTTTAGTTAATTCTAAACTTGTTCGCAAACAAAAGTTAATCCTTCTAACTTGACTTTTAAAATCAACTAAACACATGTTCTATATCTATATGATATGCTAACTTAATGATTTAAAACCTGGAAACACGAAAAACACCGTAAAACTGGATTTACGCCGTCGTAGTAACACCGCGGGCTGTTTTGGGTTAGTTAATTAAAAACTATGATAAACTTTGATTTAAAAGTTGTTATTCTGAGAAAATGATTTTTATTATGAACATGAAACTATATCCAAAAATTATGGTTAAACTCAAAGTGGAAGTATGTTTTCTAAAATGGTCATCTAGACGTCGTTCTTTCGACTGAAATGACTACCTTTACAAAAACGACTTGTAACTTATTTTTCCGACTAGAAACCTATACTTTTTTTGTTTAGATTTATAAAATAGAGTTCAATATGAAACCATAGCAATTTGATTCACTCAAAACGGATTTAAAATGAAGAAGTTATGGGTAAAACAAGATTGGATAATTTTTCTCATTTTAGCTACGTGAAAATTGGTAACAAATCTATTCCAACCATAACTTAATCAACTTGTATTATATATATTATGTAATCTTGAGATACCATAGACACGTATACAATGTTTCGACCTATCATGTCGACACATCTATATATATTTCGGAACAACCATAGACACTCTATATGTGAATGTTGGAGTTAGCTATACAGGGTTGAGGTTGATTCCAAAATATATATAGTTTGAGTTGTGATCAATACTGAGATACGTATACACTGGGTCGTGGATTGATTCAAGATAATATTTATCGATTTATTTCTGTACATCTAACTGTGGACAACTAGTTGTAGGTTACTAACGAGGACAGCTGACTTAATAAACTTAAAACATCAAAATATATTAAAAGTGTTGTAAATATATTTTGAACATACTTTGATATATATGTATATATTGTTATAGGTTCGTGAATCAACCAGTGGCCAAGTCTTACTTCCCGACGAAGTAAAAATCTGTGAAAGTGAGTTATAGTCCCACTTTTAAAATCTAATATTTTTGGGATGAGAATACATGCAGGTTTTATAAATGATTTACAAAATAGACACAAGTACGTGAAACTACATTCTATGGTTGAATTATCGAAATCGAATATGCCCCTTTTTATTAAGTCTGGTAATCTAAGAATTAGGGAACAGACACCCTAATTGACGCGAATCCTAAAGATAGATCTATTGGGCCTAACAAACCCCATCCAAAGTACCGGATGCTTTAGTACTTCGAAATTTATATCATATCCGAAGGGTGTCCCGGAATGATGGGGATATTCTTATATATGCATCTTGTTATTGTCGGTTACCAGGTGTTCACCATATGAATGATTTTTATCTCTATGTATGGGATGTGTATTGAAATATGAAATCTTGTGGTCTATTGTTACGATTTGATATATATAGGTTAAACCTATAACTCACCAACATTTTTGTTGACGTTTTAAGCATGTTTATTCTCAGGTGATTATTAAGAGCTTCCGCTGTCGCATACTTAAATAAGGACAAGATTTGGAGTCCATGCTTGTATGATATTGTGTAAAAACTGCATTCAAGAAACTTATTTTGTTGTAACATATTTGTATTGTAAACCATTATGTAATGGTCGTGTGTAAACAGGATATATTAGATTATCATTATTTGATAATCTACGTAAAGCTTTTTAAACCTTTATTGATGAAATAAAGGTTATGGTTTGTTTAAAAATGAATGCAGTCTTTGAAAAACGTCTCATATAGAGGTCAAAACCTCGCAACGAAATCAATTAATATGGAACGTTTTTAATCAATAAGAACGGGACATTTCAGTTGGTATCAGAGCGTTGGTCTTAGAGAACCAGAATTTTGCATTAGTGTGTCTTATGTAGTTTGTTAGGATGCATTAGTGAGTCTGGACTTCGACCGTGTTTACTTGAAAAATGATTGCTTAACAAATTTTGTTGGAAACTATATATTTTTAACATGTGAATATTATGTGATATATTAATCTCTTAACGCGTTTGATATTATGTGATAGATGTCTACCTCTAGAACAAGTCCCATTGACTCACCTAATAATAATGAAGAGTCAAATGTAAATTGGAATGATTCGTGGACTGATTCACAAGTTCCCGAAGAGGAACCGGAAGAAGAGTCGGAACCAGAAGAAGAATCGGAATAGGAAGAAGAATCGGAACCGGATGAAGAAATAGAACCGGTGGGGGAAATAATAAAACGGTTAAGTAAAAGAAAATCCTCAACCAACCGACCAAGGTTAATTATGGTCAATGGTGTTTCCGCTAAGGAAGCAAAATATTGGGAGGATTACCAATTCTCCGATGAATCGGATTCCGACGAGAATTCCGATGATGTTATAGAAATTACCCCAACTGAATTTAAAAAGGCAAAAGAAAATAATAAGGGAAAGGGCATAAAAATAGAGAAATCTAATTCCAACCCCGATGAACTTTATATGTATCGTCAACCCCCAAAGTCCTTAAGTTGTAACAATGACCCGGGAACCTCTAAACCACCAGGTTTTTCTAAACCAATGTGGACAACGACGGCTCGTATTAGGGGAACATCATATATCCCTAGAAACTTGGCAAAACGAACCAAAACCGAAGAAGAAGAAACGAGCGAGTCGGAATAAGATAGTTGTATTCGTGTGGTGTAATATATGGAATATAGTGTTCTTATGCTTTATGATATATGTAAAAATTGCTTGTATTAATAAGTATTTTTTTTATGAATCTAACTCTTGTCTATTTTACAGTTTAAAAACACAAAATGGATAGACAACCCAATATTTTAAGAGACCTACCCGGAGACATGATTGATGAAATCTTGTCTAGAGTCGGCCAGAATTCTTCGGCACAACTATTTAAGGCGAGATCAGTTTGTAAGACATTCGAAGAACGTTCCAAGAATGTCTTGGTTTATAAGAGACTTTCGTTTGAAAGATGGGGGATATCACATTGGGAAACCCATAAGTTACGATGTGTTTACTTTGACGCATATATTGCGGGGAACCCAAATGCTATTTTACGCAACGGGTTAAGAAATTATTTTGACTCAATATATCCGAATATTGGACTTCGTGATTTAGAAAAAGCGGCTAACATGCAACATAAAGAAGCATGTTATGCTTACGGATTAGTAATGTTCGCTTCTCACCAAAGTGAGAACAAGAACATCGGGCTACAACTATTAAACAAAACGTTTCCACAAGTGACGGAGTCGGTAATTGGGGTAAGAAATGAGGTTTTTAGATTATTACGGGACTGTTGGACATTACGTAACCCTCGTCCCTTTGATGACGTTACAACACGCTGTCTTATCAACGGCCATAACGGTTATGTTGCACAAGACCAAGGATGGGAAGTAGTCCTAGTAAAACCAGAATGCATGACTTGTTTCTGGACGTATGAATTACGTGTCTTTATTGCCTTTGCTGAACGACTTGTGTACTAGCTAGAATTGTCTTCACAACTATCTTGTATCAAAGTTATTGTGTGCTATATTTCATGCTTTATGTAAAATAAGCGGTATTGTAAGTTTGTAAAATATTGTATAAAAGTTTGAACGCGAAATATTATTATAATCAGTTTTTCATATAGAATTGTAGTAGTTGAATTGTATATTAGCTACTAAGTATGAACTTAACGGGTAGGTACTACCCGAATTTAAACTTATAAAACGCTAATATGAAGAAAAAGCTTTTATAAATGAGTTCATATTATGCTACGAAATACTATTAACTACTCTTAATATTCTGTATGATTAACTTGTTCCATTTAACTATTTTGAAGGAAATGGCACCGACTACTCGACACACTGTGAATATGAATGAAGAGGAATTCCGTACTTTTCTAGCTTCAAACATAGCTGCAGTACAGGCTGCGCTATATACCAACAATAACCTTGGATCTGGCAGTACAGGAAATCGTGTAGGATGCACCTATAAAGAATTCACTGCCTGCAAACCTTTGGAATTTGATGGAACCGAAGGACCGATCGGATTGAAACGGTGGACCGAGAAGGTTGAATCGGTGTTTGCCATAAGTAAGTGTACTGAAGAGGACAAAGTGAAGTACGCTACGCATACCTTCACAGGTTCTGCGTTAACATGGTGGAATACCTATCTAGAGCAAGTGGGACAAGATGATGCGTACGCACTACCGTGGTCAGCATTCAAGCACTTGATGAATGAGAAGTACTGTCCCAGAACCGAGGTCAATAAGCTCAAGACAGAACTTAGAGGGTTACGAACCCAAGGATTTGATATTACCACGTACGAAAGACGATTCACAGAATTGTGCCTATTGTGTCCGGGAGCATTCGAAGATGAGGAAGAGAAGATCGACGCGTTTGTGAAAGGATTACCGGAAAGAATCCAAGAAGATATAAGTTCACACGAGCCCGCCTCCATACAACAGGCATGTAGAATGGCTCACAAACTAGTGAACCAGATTGAAGAAAGAATTAAAGAACAGACTGCTGAAGAGGCCAATGTGAAGCAAGTCAAAAGAAAGTGGGAGGAAAACGGTGATAAGAATCACCAATACAACAACAACAGCAATTACAACAATAATCGCAACAATTATCCCAACAATCGCAACATCAATCGCAACTACAACAAACGGCCCAACAACAACAACAACAACAACAACAACATCAACTACAACAATCATCCCAACAACAATAATAACCGCAACAACAACAACAATCAGAAGCAACTTTGCCAAAGGTGTGAAAAGAATCACTCGGGGTTCTGCACCAAATTTTGCAACAAGTGTAAAAGAAATGGTCATAGCGCGGCGAAGTGTGAGGTCTACGGACCAGGGGTTAATAGAACGAAAGGAACAAATGGTGTCGGAACGAGTAATGGCGGAGCAAGTAGTGTCGGAGCAAGTTATGCCAATGTAGTTTGTTATAAATGTGGAAAACCAGGCCACATTATTAGAAATTGCCCGAACCAGGAGAACACGAATGGACAAGGCCGTGGAAGAGTTTTCAATATTAATGCAGTAGAGGCACAGGAAGACCCGGAGCTTGTTACGGGTACGTTTCTTATTGACAATAAATCTGCTTACGTTTTATTTGATTCGGGTGCGGATAGAAGCTATATGAGTAGAGATTTTTGTGCTAAATTAAGTTGTCCATTGATGCCTTTGGATAGTAAATTTTTACTCGAATTAGCAAATGGTAAATTAATTTCAGCAGATAATATATGTCGGAATCGAGAAATTAAACTGGTTAGCGAAACATTTAAGATTGATTTGATACCAGTAGAGTTAGGGAGTTTTGATGTGATAATCGGTATGGACTGGTTGAAAGAAGTGAAAGCGGAGATCGTTTGTTACAAAAATGCAATTCGCATTATACGAGAAAAAGGAAAACCCTTAATGGTGTACGGAGAAAAGGGCAACACGAAGCTACATCTTATTAGTAATTTGAAGGCACAAAAACTAATAAGAAAAGGTTGCTATGCTGTTCTAGCACACGTCGAGAAAGTACAAACTGAAGAAAAGAGCATCAATGATGTTCCCATTGCAAAAGAATTTCCCGATGTATTTCCGAAAGAATTACCGGGATTACCTCCACAGCGATCCGTTGAATTTCAAATAGATCTTGTACCAGGAGCTGCACCAATAGCTCGTGCTCCTTACAGACTCGCACGCAGCGAGATGAAAGAACTGCAAAGCCAATTACAAGAACTTTTAGAGCGTGGTTTCATTCGACCAAGCACATCACCGTGGGGAGCTCCTGTTTTGTTTGTTAAGAAGAAAGATGGTACATTCAGGTTGTGTATCGACTACCGAGAGTTGAACAAACTTACCATCAAGAACCGCTACCCACTACCGAGAATCGACGACTTATTTGATCAACTACAAGGCTCGTCTGTTTATTCAAAGATTGACTTACGTTCCGGGTATCATCAAATGCGGGTGAAAGAAGATGATATTCCAAAGACTGCTTTCAGAACACGTTACGGTCATTACGAGTTTATGGTCATGCCGTTTGGTTTAACTAATGCACCAGCTGTGTTCATGGACCTTATGAACCGAGTGTGTGGACCATACCTTGACAAGTTTGTCATTGTTTTCATTGATGACATACTTATTTACTCAAAGAATGACCAAGAACACGGTGAACATTTGAGAAAGGTGTTAGAAGTATTGAGGAAGGAAGAATTGTACGCTAAGTTTTCAAAGTGTGCATTTTGGTTGGAAGAAGTTCAATTCCTCGGTCACATAGTGAACAAAGAAGGTATTAAGGTGGATCCGGCAAAGATAGAAACTGTTGAAAAGTGGGAAACTCCGAAAACTCCAAAACACATACGCCAGTTTTTAGGACTAGCTGGTTACTACAGAAGGTTCATCCAAGACTTTTCCAGAATAGCAAAACCCTTGACTGCATTAACGCATAAAGGGAAGAAATTTGAATGGAATGATGAACAAGAGAAAGCGTTTCAGTTATTGAAGAAAAAGCTAACTACGGCACCTATATTGTCATTGCCTGAAGGGAATGATGATTTTGTGATTTATTGTGATGCATCAAAGCAAGGTCTCGGTTGTGTATTAATGCAACGAACGAAGGTGATTGCTTATGCGTCTAGACAATTGAAGATTCACGAACAAAATTATACGACGCATGATTTGGAATTAGGCGCGGTTGTTTTTGCATTAAAGACTTGGAGGCACTACTTATATGGGGTCAAAAGTATTATATATACCGACCACAAAAGTCTTCAACACATATTTAATCAGAAACAACTGAATATGAGGCAGCGTAGGTGGATTGAATTATTGAATGATTATGACTTTGAGATTCGTTACCACCCGGGAAAGGCAAATGTGGTAGCCGATGCCTTGAGCAGGAAGGACAGAGAACCCATTCGAGTAAAATCTATGAATATAATGATTCATAATAACATTACTACTCAAATAAAGGAGGCGCAACAAGGAGTTTTAAAAGAGGGAAATTTAAAGGATGAAATACCCAAAGGATCGGAGAAACATCTTAATATTCGGGAAGACGGAACCCGGTATAGGGCTGAAAGGATTTGGGTACCAAAATTTGGAGATATGAGAGAAATGGTACTTAGAGAAGCTCATAAAACCAGATACTCAATACATCCTGGAACGGGGAAGATGTACAAGGATCTCAAGAAACATTTTTGGTGGCCGGGTATGAAAGCCGATGTTGCTAAATACGTAGGAGAATGTTTGACGTGTTCTAAGGTCAAAGCTGAGCATCAGAAACCATCAGGTCTACTTCAACAACCCGAAATCCCGGAATGGAAATGGGAAAACATTACCATGGATTTCATCACTAAATTGCCAAGGACTGCAAGTGGTTTTGATACTATTTGGGTAATAGTTGATCGTCTCACCAAATCAGCACACTTCCTACCAATAAGAGAAGATGACAAGATGGAGAAGTTAGCACGACTGTATTTGAAGGAAGTCGTCTCCAGACATGGAATACCAATCTCTATTATCTCTGATAGGGATGGCAGATTTATTTCAAGATTCTGGCAGACATTACAGCAAGCATTAGGAACTCGTCTAGACATGAGTACTGCCTATCATCCACAAACTGATGGGCAGAGCGAAAGGACGATACAAACGCTTGAAGACATGCTACGAGCATGTGTTATTGATTTCGGAAACAGTTGGGATCGACATCTACCGTTAGCAGAATTTTCTTACAACAACAGCTACCATTCAAGCATTGAGATGGCGCCGTTTGAAGCACTTTATGGTAGAAAGTGCAGGTCTCCGATTTGTTGGAGTGAGGTGGGGGATAGACAGATTACGGGTCCGGAGATTATACAAGAAACTACCGAGAAGATCATCCAAATTCAACAACGGTTGAAAACCGCCCAAAGTCGACAAAAGAGCTACGCTGACATTAAAAGAAAAGATATAGAATTTGAAATTGGAGAGATGGTCATGCTTAAAGTTTCACCTTGGAAAGGCGTTGTTCGATTTGGTAAACGAGGGAAATTAAATCCAAGGTATATTGGACCATTCAAGATTATTGATCGTGTCGGACCAGTAGCTTACCGACTTGAGTTACCTCAACAACTCGCGGCTGTACATAACACTTTCCACGTCTCGAATTTGAAGAAATGTTTTGCTAAAGAAGATCTCACTATTCCGTTAGATGAAATCCAAATCAACGAAAAACTCCAATTCATCGAAGAACCCGTCGAAATAATGGATCGTGAGGTTAAAAGACTTAAGCAAAACAAGATACCAATTGTTAAGGTTCGATGGAATGCTCGTAGAGGACCCGAGTTCACCTGGGAGCGTGAAGATCAGATGAAGAAGAAATACCCGCATCTATTTCCAGAAGATTCGTCAACACCTTCAACAGCTTAAAATTTCGGGACGAAATTTATTTAACGGGTAGGTACTGTAGTGACCCGAACTTTTCCATGTTTATATATATTAATTGAGATTGATGTTTACATGATTAAATGTTTCCAACATGTTAAGCAATCAAACTTTTTAAGACTTGATTAATTGAAATAGGTTTCATATAGACAATTGACCACCCAAGTTGACCGGTGATTCACGAACGTTAAAACTTGTAAAAAAACTATATGATGACATATATATGGTTATATATATAGTTAACATGATATTATGATAAGTAAACATATCATTAATTATATTAACAATGAACTACATATGTAAAAACAAGACTACTAACTTAATGATTTTGAAACGAGACATATATGTAACGTTTATCGTTGTAACGACATTTAATGTATATATATCATATTAAGAGATATTCGTACATCATAATATCATGATAATATAATAATTTAAAATCTCTTTTGTTATTATAAACATTGGGTTAACAACATTTAACAAGATCGTTAACCTAAAGGTTTCAAAACAACACTTACATGTAACGACTAACGATGACTTAACGACTCAGTTAAAATGTATATACATGTAGTGTTTTAATATGTATTTATACACTTTTGAAAGACTTCAATACACTTATCAAAATACTTCTACTTAACAAAAATGCTTACAATTACATTCTCGTTCAGTTTCATCAACAATTCTACTCGTATGCACCCGTATTCGTACTCGTACAATACACAGCTTTTAGATGTATGTACTATTGGTATATACACTCCAATGATCAGCTCTTAGCAGCCCATGTGAGTCACCTAACACATGTGGGAACCATCATTTGGCAACTAGCATGAAATATCTCATAAGATTACAAAAATATGAGTAATCATTCATGACTTATTTACATGAAAACAAAATTACATATCCTTTATATCTAATCCATACACCAACGACCAAAAACACCTACAAACACTTTCATTCTTCAATTTTCTTCATCTAATTGAACTCTCTCAAGTTCTATCTTCAAGTTCTAAGTGTTCTTCATAAATTCCAAAAGTTCTAGTTTCATAAAATCAAGAATACTTTCAAGTTTGCTAGCTCACTTCCAATCTTGTAAGGTGATCATCCAACCTCAAGAAATCTTTGTTTCTTACAGTAGGTTATCATTCTAATACAAGGTAATAATCATATTCAAACTTTGGTTCAATTTCTATAACTATAACAATCTTATTTTAAGTGATGATCTTACTTGAACTTGTTTTCGTGTCATGATTTTGCTTCAAGAACTTTGAGCCATCCAAGGATCCATTGAAGCTAGATCCATTTTTCTCTTTTCCAGTAGGTTCATCCAAGGAACTTAAGGTAGTAATGATGTTCATAACATCATTCGATTCATACATATAAAGCTATCTTATTCGAAGGTTTAAACTTGTAATCACTAGAACATAGTTTAGTTAATTCTAAACTTGTTCGCAAACAAAAGTTAATCCTTCTAACTTGACTTTTAAAATCAACTAAACACATGTTCTATATCTATATGATATGCTAACTTAATGATTTAAAACCTGGAAACACGAAAAACACCGTAAAACTGGATTTACGCCGTCGTAGTAACACCGCGGGCTGTTTTGGGTTAGTTAATTAAAAACTATGATAAACTTTGATTTAAAAGTTGTTATTCTGAGAAAATGATTTTTATTATGAACATGAAACTATATCCAAAAATTATGGTTAAACTCAAAGTGGAAGTATGTTTTCTAAAATGGTCATCTAGACGTCGTTCTTTCGACTGAAATGACTACCTTTACAAAAACGACTTGTAACTTATTTTTCCGACTAGAAACCTATACTTTTTTTGTTTAGATTTATAAAATAGAGTTCAATATGAAACCATAGCAATTTGATTCACTCAAAACGGATTTAAAATGAAGAAGTTATGGGTAAAACAAGATTGGATAATTTTTCTCATTTTAGCTACGTGAAAATTGGTAACAAATCTATTCCAACCATAACTTAATCAACTTGTATTATATATATTATGTAATCTTGAGATACCATAGACACGTATACAATGTTTCGACCTATCATGTCGACACATCTATATATATTTCGGAACAACCATAGACACTCTATATGTGAATGTTGGAGTTAGCTATACAGGGTTGAGGTTGATTCCAAAATATATATAGTTTGAGTTGTGATCAATACTGAGATACGTATACACTGGGTCGTGGATTGATTCAAGATAATATTTATCGATTTATTTCTGTACATCTAACTGTGGACAACTAGTTGTAGGTTACTAACGAGGACAGCTGACTTAATAAACTTAAAACATCAAAATATATTAAAAGTGTTGTAAATATATTTTGAACATACTTTGATATATATGTATATATTGTTATAGGTTCGTGAATCAACCAGTGGCCAAGTCTTACTTCCCGACGAAGTAAAAATCTGTGAAAGTGAGTTATAGTCCCACTTTTAAAATCTAATATTTTTGGGATGAGAATACATGCAGGTTTTATAAATGATTTACAAAATAGACACAAGTACGTGAAACTACATTCTATGGTTGAATTATCGAAATCGAATATGCCCCTTTTTATTAAGTCTGGTAATCTAAGAATTAGGGAACAGACACCCTAATTGACGCGAATCCTAAAGATAGATCTATTGGGCCTAACAAACCCCATCCAAAGTACCGGATGCTTTAGTACTTCGAAATTTATATCATATCCGAAGGGTGTCCCGGAATGATGGGGATATTCTTATATATGCATCTTGTTATTGTCGGTTACCAGGTGTTCACCATATGAATGATTTTTATCTCTATGTATGGGATGTGTATTGAAATATGAAATCTTGTGGTCTATTGTTACGATTTGATATATATAGGTTAAACCTATAACTCACCAACATTTTTGTTGACGTTTTAAGCATGTTTATTCTCAGGTGATTATTAAGAGCTTCCGCTGTCGCATACTTAAATAAGGACAAGATTTGGAGTCCATGCTTGTATGATATTGTGTAAAAACTGCATTCAAGAAACTTATTTTGTTGTAACATATTTGTATTGTAAACCATTATGTAATGGTCGTGTGTAAACAGGATATATTAGATTATCATTATTTGATAATCTACGTAAAGCTTTTTAAACCTTTATTGATGAAATAAAGGTTATGGTTTGTTTAAAAATGAATGCAGTCTTTGAAAAACGTCTCATATAGAGGTCAAAACCTCGCAACGAAATCAATTAATATGGAACGTTTTTAATCAATAAGAACGGGACATTTCAACTTCAAAAAACATTCGTATTTTAAATTCGAATTTTTTTTTTCAGAATCTAGAAACTAAAACAGTTTCTTTTATGATATAACACATATAGCGTGAAGAGATAAATTATCTCGGACAATGATAGTTATGAAGATATATTCAGAAATATCGAAGATATTTATAATGATAGATATGATAATATCTTAGAATTTCTAATATCAACGGATGGTGAAGAAGATTTGTCTGTGAAGGTTTAGAATAAGGAGTAAGGTATTCGTTAATGACTTTAGCAGACACTGAATCATTTGGATTCTTTGAAGGCACGTTTAGTCTTTGTGATTTGTCCACAACCTTCTTCATAGTTTGCTCAACCCGTTTTTCAGTTCCAAACCTTCTCTTTTTCTGTGCTTTTCCAACACACTACTCTTTATCATCCTACTTTCGAATGTTAAGGTCGTTTAATGTTTTTTTAGCTGCTTCATCAGCATTTTTCCAAAATTCGGAGGACTAGTTTCACAGTTTGGGGTGTTTTTCAAAAACTTCACATTCGAAGTAAGTCTAGGAGATAGACATTATATGTATATATATAACTGTTGACGTAGAATTGCTGCGAGATTCAAAATACTGATTGCTAATTCCTGGTAGTTAATATGGCAATTATTGTTACAAGATGTGGATGAGTACATGATAGGGTTTCTATGAATATAATGATTTTTCGAAACATCAAGGATAAATGAAGTTGTTGGTAAATTTACTGCTAATGTGATGGAACACGAAAGGTTCTCCAGTAACAATAACGTATATGTCAAGGTTACAATAAAGTTAATCTAAAAAGTCGAAGTTGACTAGTTGGAAGTGTGATGAAAATTGATATCTTGAAAAGAATTGCAAGATTATTTTCGGTATTAACAACATTAAAGGATCTTGTACAGTTTTGAAGTCAAAGTATAGCTTTGAAAGATGTAGAGATCTAAGAATGATGTCACCGGTTCAGAGTTATGACTTGGATTCTGATCCGTCAATATCAGAATATGTAATTGAATTTGTATGAAAATGATTGTATATCGTTGTGAGCATTGTTAATAATTTTTGAATCAAAGTTGAAGAATGTACAATGTAACATATTAATTGCGAACTTATATTTTTCCCGGGTATTACCTACCCGTTAAAGATTTCACAATTAATACTTTGTACAAAGAATTTTCATTACAGTCTTTATGAAAATATCTGTATGTATATTTTCTTCAGATGTAATACAGATTTAATGAGTTAATATCATATTAAGCTCATTTGATTTTTGGCTTGAATTAGAAATGAATAATCTCCAAAACATTAGAGATTACCTAATCTTCGCGGAGTATTTCACTAATGAAATCAATACTTCATTATTTATTCTTATTTATATTCCTCGGTGAAGGATGTTGATGCTCGTGGAATTTTTGTGAACCTTACAAGGCACATATGATGTTTTCTGGAATGTTTCGAGTACATCGAAAATGAAAATGAAAAATCAATTATGTAATTGAATAATACACTTGATTTATTATGAAATGGAATTCATTAAGTTGAAACAGAGATGTAGTTAAAATGGTTAAGTTGTTAAGGAATGATGTACATCATTGCATATTAGTAATATGAACTAACCGAGTAGTACCTACCAGTTAAGATTCACACGTAATAGCTTAGTACGAAAAGATTTATTTTGATTTCAAAATTCATATATATTAAATATACATAAAATTTCTTCAGGGGAAATGAGTTAATACTTCATCGGTTATTGTTGCTGGTATTTCTTGGTAACTACGGTGCGTATGACGTTGATGCTCGTGGAACAGATTGTGAAGTTGAGGTTTGCGATGCGGATGTTGTTGGTGGTGGTAATGGTACTGTTGGTGTTATTGTCGGAGGTACTGTTGATGCCGGTGATGCTGCTGGTGCTTGTAACCTTTGCACCATATTCTCCAAAGCTACTACCCGAGCGCGAAGCTCGTTGACTTCTTCTACTACACCGGGATGATTGGCGGTTCAGACGAGCGGATGAATAAAATTCAGAATTTGAGAGAGTATATGATCATGACGAGATATTCTAGAGATGAGAGAGACAATGGTGTCTCGAACAGGTTCGCCGGTAAGTGCTTCAGGTTCTTCGCCAAGAGGGCAATGTGGTGGATGGAAGGGATCGCCTTCTTCTTGTCTCCAATAATTAAGTAGGCTACGAACCCATCCCCAATTCATCCAGAATAGGTGATGGCTGATTGGTTGATCCATTCCGGTTAAACTGTCTTCGAAATTCAGGTGAATATCCATATCGGAATAGCTGTCGGAGTTTAAGGAATTTGAACTAGATACGGGATCCATCTTGTATAATTAGGAAGATGATTTTTGATATGAATTAGATTATAGAATTTAGTTTGGTATTCTTCAATACATAATTTACATATGTATATATAATACCAAATTCCATAAATCACGGAGAAATTTTCGGAAGATGTCAGGAAAAGTTTACAGTAACAGATACGCTAAGATATTAATTTTTGTCTATACACTATTTATGCAATAAATGCAGGAAAACGTGTCTAGACTTAAGAAATGATAAACATGTAATTTCCGACAAGAAATGATAAGCAAAACTTTTAACATGCAGACACGGTCGAAGTCCAGACTTACTAATGAATCTTAACAACTATCAGTTAGACACACTCATGCAAGACCTGGTTCGCTAGGACCAACGCTCTGATACCAACTGTGACGGTCGCTCCAAATCCATATGGACGAACACGTCATTCATCTATTTCATTGCGAGGTATTTGACCTCTATATGATACGTTTTGTAAACATTGCATTCTTTTGAAAAGGCACACCATAAATGAATATTTAAATCAAAGGTTTTCGACAGCTGATGATTTCTACATATACACAATCACCGTAAATAATAGTTTACAATAGTACTTCCATTGACAATGCAGTCAAAATAAGATACATGGTGATGATTTGGTGAATGCAACATTTCCTTGAAAAATATGCCATGTAAGACTCCATGCACATAGCTTGTCTAACATATAATCAAACAGCGGAAGACTTCTAGGAAACCTGAGAATAAACATGCTAACAAGTGTCAACACAAAGGTTGGTGAGTTCATAGTTTTAATATATCGTATAATATGTATATAAAGGTGGATCACAAGATTTCAGTTGTTTCATCTGAAACGTTTATTAAAATATTCTACGAAATTGAACACCCTGGTAACTAAACTTTAACGTTATAATAAGTACCCCTGTTTTAACATACATGCAACCAACATGTACAATACACACAATCCAACGTGTACTAAACTCAAATAGCATACGTTTGTTCTTTAGTTCAGGCTAGGGTTTCTATACCTGGAACAGACGGGGATGTCAAGCTCTATGGATCCATATATAACTACTCGCGCCCACCAGTTCTTATAACTGGCAGTTACTAGTTACCAAAGATAAGGGATTTTTGGTTCAAACTCAGTGTAGATTTTAGTATGTACTTGTATCCATTGCGTTTAAATTAAAGTGCATGTACTCTCAGCCCAAAAATATAGATTGCAAAAGCAATTAAAAAGGGATCAAATGAAACTCACCTTAGCAGCATATAAAGTCGTTCACCAAAATGTGATCGAAACTCGTATTACCAAATAACCGTAGATCTCAACCTAGAGAATATATGTTGGTCAATAAATGTCTATAAAGCTAGATCAGGTCATAGTGTATCACAATCCTAATGCTCGAGATCGACATACAAAAGTTATCCAAAGTCGTTTCAAAAAGTCAATTTTGACTATAGTTCAACAAAACGAGACGTGCCTTATATAAGGATTCATTTACTCGGTTGGTAATATTCAAAAATCCAATTTATCAATCTTACAAACAAGTTATTTAAATATTAATTGCAGATTCAAAAGCAATTCCAATTAACGTTAATCATAATTCAGTTGACCATATCTTTTAATTCGTTCATCGAAATTACTCGATTTCTAAATGAAAAGTTATTGATTTTTCGCCAGCTTTCCAAAAACATGTATATCATATACCTTTTACCAGTAATATATGTATTTAATTCGTGATTCATTATAAACTATTTAACGATGAAATTTAGCATACAAGCATGCATAACTATATATACTCGAGCACTAGACATGGATACACAATTAATATGTAAAAGATAAGATATGAATGCTCACGTATCAATATTGTGATTCAATATTGCAGGAAAGTACGTAGACGTAACAGAGGTGATAAACACTAGGTTTGATTCGCAAACAATACCCACGAACATTACCCATCACCTCTATAGCTATAACCCGTAATTTCCTTAGTTCTATCCCGCTCATAAAAATCATTTTTGAAAATAACCCACTCATGACCTCGTCGTAGTATTTTATGTAGAATATATAATAATAATAACAATGCTATAATAATAAGACTAATAATAATAATATTAATCTTTAATAATAATAATATTAATAATAATAATATATTTAATAAATATAATACGGAGTAAGAATGAGAAATGAGAAGTGTGTACTAGAGTGCAGCAAATTGCTCGACTTATATATGTTCACCACCAACCCTCACCATGCGATCGCATGGTTTTGAGGTGGTTTGGCCATGCGATCGCATGGCCATCTTTTCCAACTCATAATTGAGAAATCAAGGCTGTCGACATTCATTAAATATTAATTAATATATATTATATTTAATTCATATAATTATTTATATATTATATTATATTTATGTTCGAGGTAAAAATATAATTTTTACTAAAATGACTCTTACGTTGTCACTCGACTCATATACCACTTTCGATTTTTCGAACGACGTTTCGTACGCTGAGAAAACTAGCCTTTTACGTTTAGTGACTCGTACCTTTATTAAAAAAAAATAGATTTAAACAATGAAAACAATCCCACTCAAAGTATAACTTTATTTATTTGAGTGTTTTGGTCATTTGCTTCTATAAATCAGTGACTCGTTGTTTACCAAAATATATTATTTTATATTGGGACGTTTTATGACTAAGTTAAAATATATATATATATATATATATATATATATATATATATATATATATATATATATATATATATATATATATATATATATATATATATATATATATATATATATATATATATATATATATATATTTTAGAATTTTAAATTTGTACGTAATATATATGTTTAAAATATTTATCTAATGATATAAAGATAAAGTTTAAATTTGTTCAGAAATTTTCGAGTCGTCACAAAATGTATTTATGGTAATCGTATTTATACTAATAAAATTCTTTTATTAAAATTATTATTAATACAACGAGTACATAACAGTCGTGAACGTCAACTAACGACATTACAACGGTCATATATACATAACGGTTGTTAACGTCAACTGATGACGTTACAACGACTATATTTTTCAAATATAAAATAAACATCTCCCTTTTCACATTTTCACAAATCAATCTTCATTTTCTCAGATTACCACAAGGATGATTTTTCCTATTGTATTGGCCATACTAACTATCATCATTGTTGCTAATATACCACCGGGTGAACCTATATTCTGTCCTGCCCTTGTGGTTTTATTATTTGTAATCATACCATTATTCTGTTATTTGCTACTTATGAATTTAAAATGATTCTAATTTCATGTTGTTAGAAATTAATTATGATTATGATTTATGTTGTTCATATTTTTGATAATAGAAATTGTCGAATTTGAAAAGGCTTAAATTTGCTCCTTTAGAATCAAGTGGGAACAACTACTTAACGTGGATTATGAATGTAGAAAAACATCTCGAATTAATCGGTATTTTAGAAACCCTGAATAAAAATAATAATTGTTCTGAACAAGAGAAAGCAATAGCAAGTATTTTTCTTAGCAAACATATTGACGAGTCCTTAGAATCTACATATTATATGATCGAAGATCCAAGTGTATTATGGAAAATACTCAAAGATAGATACGATATTAATTATCAAGAAATAACGGTGATCCATAAAAGAATAAAATTGAAGATGTTAGTAGACGCTCTTATAAGAATCTCGGAGATTCTTATTAGTGATCTGGTAACGTGGATCATCAGTCTAGTATTTCTTAAATACATGAACATCTTGTTTATCTCTACAAATAAGTCCCAAAAGAAAAGAAAACGAGAGTGAATCTGTTGAAAAATCTTGATTAAATAAACCCTGAGCTACCTTGAGACTTGAATGGTTTGAATTTTCTAAGATGCCTAGCTTGTTATGTATCACTCATAAATAAATGGTTTTAGACCATTACGCATATGTTTATTAAGTGTTATCTTTTATGTACTTTAGATTGTAACTTGTTTGCAAGTAATATAATTTGATTATCTTGCTGTAATATAACTCATTAATTGCTTATCTTATTTGAAGTTTTAGTATGAATCCTGCTGAAATACAACATCAATTAAATGATAAAGACCTATGTATTGCAGATAGTGGTAACATACACACTATGATCAAATCTAAGATATATTTCATTGATTTAAATCAAATGAAGGAATTATAAATACTATATCAGGTATTGCAAACTTGATAAAATGAACGAGAAAGGCAAAATTCATGTTACCAAATGGTACGAATTTTCTGATAAATAAAGTCTTGTTTTCTCTCAAATCAAAATAAATTTGTTAAGTTTCTCTGATATATATCATAATGGATATGATTATCAGTCAATGATAACCGGAAATGAGAAATACCTATGTAGCACCGAAAAGCGCATATGATTAAAAGCGCATATGATAAAAAGCACAGCGCATATGATTAAAAGCACATATGATGAAAAGTGCATATGATGAAAAGCACAGCGCATATGATTAAAAGCGCATATGATGAAAAGCGCGGCGCATATGATTAAAAGCGCATATGGTGATTAATGAAAAAGCACATATTGTGATTAATGAAAAAGCACATATGGTGATTAATGAAAAGAATATTGAGAAAGAATCGCCAATATTTCTTGAAAGAATTCAAGGTTATATATATGGACCAATTCATCCATCATGCGGACCATTTTGATATTTCATGGTTCTAATAGACTCTAGCGGATGGTCTCATGTTTGTGTGTTATCAAGCCATAATATGGCATTTGCAAAGTTTCTTGCACAAATTATTAAATTGAGAATACATTATTCTGATTACACCATTAAAAGGATGAGACTTGATAATGCATGTGAGTTAACATCTCAAGCATTTAATGATTATTATATGTCTACAGGGATTGTTGTTGAACATCCAGTTGCTCATGTGCATACACAAAATTGGTTTAGCTGAATCAATAGATAAACGCTTGCAGCTAATAACTAGACAATTGGTAATGAGTACAAAACTCTCAATATTTATATGGGGACATGTAAATTTACATGATGCGACATTAATTCGCATTAAACCAAGTGCAAGTCATAAATATTCTCCGTTACTAACTTAATTTTGGTCGAGACCCAAATATTTTCCATCTTAGAACATTTAGTTATGGAGTGTAATTTTAATTGCACCACCACAACAAATGGTTCCTCAAAGAAGGATTGAAATATATGTTGGATATGAAACATTTTCAATCATAAGATATATTGAACCCATGACGGGTGATGTTTTTACAGCACGTTTTGCTGATTGTCATTTAAAAAAAAAATTATTCCCTATATTAGGGGGAGAAATGAAAAAATTAAGAAAAAAATGCTTCATGATGTGAACATCAATTAAGGTATATAGAACTCGCACAAAAGAATACGAAACGAAAGTTCAAAAAATAATGCATATGCAAGAACTTGCAAATTAATTACTTTATACATTTATAGATACAAAAAGAGTGAATAAATCATATATAATAGTAGGAAATGCTCCAGCTCGAATTGAAATTCCAAAAGCTGGCAATAATATCACTCATGAGTCTTTGCCACGTCTGAAACGTGAAAGACCAATTGGTTCTAAAGATAAAAATTCTCGAAAAGGAAAATCAGCTGATAATGAAGTAAAAGAAAGTGTTCAAGAAGAACCACAAATCAATATTCCTTCTGCAGAGGATATTGATAAATGTAAATACATAAATTGCGATAAATTATGAAATATTATGGAACTGAAATGAAATGAAAAATCTTAATGAAATATTTTCATATAATGACATCATGAATAAAGATGATGATCTGGAACCAAAATCTGTCATTGAATATCAAATATACATGATTGAGCTCAATGGAAAGGAGCAATACTAGCTGAATTAGAATCGCTCATTAAAAGAAAAATTTTCGGATCAATCGTTATCACTTTTAAAGATGTGAAACGTATGAGATAAAAAAATGAATTTTTATCCGAAAAAGAAATGAGAAAAAATGAAGTTACAAAATAAAGCTAGACTTGTAACTCAAGATTTCTCTCAAAGACCATGAATGAATTATGAGGAAAACTTATTCTCCTGTTGTGGATGCAATTACTTTTAGATACTTAATCAGCCTAAAAGTTTCTAAAAAATTTAGAAATGCATCTCATGGATGTTATTACTATTTATTTAAATGAATCACTTGATAGTGATATACATGAATATCCATGAAGGATTTAAGGTATCAGAAGCATCTAATGCAAAATACAAGGAAATGTATTTCATTAAATCACAAAGATTTTATATGGGTTGATACAATGGTACTACCGATTAAGTGATTACTTGATAAGAAAAAGGGTATACAAATAATCTTATTTGCACATGTGTTTTCATTAAGAAAACAACAATCGGATATGTGATCATATTTATTTATGTTGATATTCTTAACATCATAGGGACAAATAAAGAGATCCATAAAACCATTCAACTTCTAAAAGAAAGAAATCAAAATAAGAGATCTTGAAAAAAAAAATCAAGTATTGCACTAGTTTGCAGATTGAGCATATGCCTAATGGTTTACTTGTACATCAAACAACTTACACCGAAAAGATTTTAAAACATTTTTTTGAAGACAAAACCATTGGTTGTTAGATCACTCAATATTGACACTGATCCATATCATCACCGTGAAGATCATGAAGATCTTAACGGATAAGAAGTTCCATATCTTAGTGCAATTGGAGCTATTATGTATTTTACAAATTGTACAAGACCTGACATTTTTTTTGCAGTTAATTTGTTGACAAGGTTCAGCTTAACCCCTACAAAAAGACATTGAAATGGGATCAAGCAGATATTTTAATACCCTTGAGGAACTGCTGATTTAAAATTATTTTATTCTAACGCTTCAAAACAAGATTTGGTTAATTATGTATATGTAGGTCATTCATCAAATCCTCATATAGATAAATCTCAAACTTGATATGTATTCCTAAATGGAGGTACCACAAAATCATGGCATTCTTAAAACAAACACTTGTTGCAACATCATCAAATCATGACGAAGTGATTGCATTATATGAAACTGCTCAAAAATGTGTTTGGTTGAGATCAATGACACAAATCATTATTGATTCTTATGGGCTAGAACGCTATAAAAAGACCAACAACTATCTTCACCAACAACTATATATGAAGATAATGCAGCTTGCATAGTATAAATGAAAGAAGAGTATCAAAAGTGACAGAACAAAATATAAATGCAGAAAAGATGCTAAAGCCATAGACGGTCTTAGCGGTCATAAGTTTGATGGGAAAGAACGGTATGTAGGTAAAGCTTAGAAAAATACTGAAAGGGAATAGGAATTGAAACAACGTTGAGCTAACCATGAAGGAGACTGTAGACAAATCACACGAGCTAAACTTGTACATAAAAGATTTAGATGATATAGTTTCAGATGAAAACCTCAGATTCTTCTCATATACTCAAGATCTCATAAAGGTCAACCAGATTGAAATGAGATACGTTCAATCAACAACTCTGCTGATCTTTATACCAAAGCAATGTCAACTGCTATTTCCAGAACACACGTTCACAATATTGGCATGAGTCAAGTTCAAAAGATGTGATGACTCAATGATGTCTACTTGAAGGGGAGTCAACTCCATGCTGCACTCTTTTTCCTTTAGCTAAAGTTTTTTCCCACTGGATTTTCTTTAGCAAGGTTTTTAACGAGGCAGTAACTTATAGTTGATCTTCAATAAAACAAAATTGATATCCAAGGGGGAGTGTTATAATAATAACAATATTATTTATATGTGGATAGTCAATTTTATACTAATACTTAGTCAATATTGGGTAGCTTTGTTTTTGTATAAATAGCCATGTATTGCAAGCTAAAACACTTGCACCATTTCTCACATTTACAAAGTATTTCCTTCTTTCTCTCCATTATCATCTTTGTTCTTACACTTCATTATTAGTATTCTTAATCAAGAATCAAACCACTAAAGGTAGTTATAAGCCTACTGAATTATAACACAATCAAACCACAAAAGGTAGTTATAAGCCTACTGAATTATAACACAATCAAACCACTAAAGGTAGTTATAAGCCTACTGAATTATAACAAAAGCAATATTTTAAAATTGTAAGGTTGTTGTTAAATTTATAAGGTTGGTGTTGTTGTTAAATTTATAAGGTTAAAAGTGAACTTCGAAGTAAGCTTAAAGGAGTTGTTTGGTAAAAGAGTTAAAAGTATAGGACCCCACTTCCTATTTTCTTAGGGTGGTGATATTTCCACTTTACTATATGATAGATCCACTCAATTTTATGCATTATCAATTGTACAGTATAATTAACTGTTGCATAAAAAAATGGATATATCAAAAACAAGAATGGATTTATCATCACCCATTTTCTTACCTCTTTCTTTATCACTATCACCATTTTTACAATTACAGTTGCAGTTGCTGAAACATTCCACTAAAATGGAACTTAAGTTTTTTTTTTCTTCTAAAATAAATCAAATATATAAGCTACTTGTTCAGAACTTTGGGAGGGCCAATGCCCCTCCTTGCCCCCCAGAAGATCCGCCTCTGGACATCAAACTCGGTGTCTAATTTCAGTGTCTTCCAAGACACTGAAATTTAACACTGAAGCCAAAGCAGAATAAATCGTTCAGTGTCTAATTCATATTAATTTAATATTTAATTTGTTTAAATAATAAAAATAAATTAATTATTTAAAAAAATTAAACACAAAACAGTGTCTGATGCTCGACGGCGGCTTTTAATGCCGGCAGAATGCCGGGACGGAGTCAGCGGTGCCACCAACCCCTAGTGGATTTTTAACACCCTGATTTTTTTTAAATCACAGCGGAAGACTTAATTTACATAAATACCCTTAGTTAATTACTTCATTACAAACCACCGGTGTTACATCAAACGACTAGTTACATATTTATAAAAGTTAAGACATCAGAGTTCGTCTTGTCAAACATATCTTCAAACAACCACTTCTATCCCGAAACCCGCTAACATCCAAAACCTGCAAGGGAGGAGGTGAGGGGGTTAGTACAAGGCTAAGTGAATGGAATCATCTAACAGATCTAGCATACAGTACCAACTTGTACAACTACATCAGCTACAACATCAATAACAGGCAACCGGTAACTAACAACTAATCATCTGGCAACTAACAACTAGCAATTATCAACTGGAAACTGGCATCTAGCAACTAGTAACTATGCTCCAACTAGAGGATCGGCGGCTTGTACAGGCACACGACCACTAGCTAATCAGTCTAGTGTCTACCGATAGTCTTTACTACTGAATCCCCAGTATAGTCATCCACACGCAGGTGATGCATCGTTCAGCACTATACTCAACAAACAGTAGCCAACTAGACCCAACCACAACTAAGTTGAGCTCTCTGAGCTGAACCTAACAACTATAGGTTCCAACTGTCAACTACAACTTGTGCACACAACTGTTAAGCAGCTACCACTACGGACAACTGTCACTACGACTAGCATGGCAACTCTACAGTGATCATTATTACAACATATCTACTAAGCATGGAAACTGATGTATGCGAGGTGGTGTACAAAATAGTTAAATTTTTACAAGGAAATACTATTAAATACGATACAATTTTACATAAGTTATTTATTTATTTATAGAGTGGATATACCTAAACCTTGCTACAACACTTATAGGCAGTGTACCTAATCGTACAGTAGTGTAGTTTTTAGTAAGTCCGGTTCGTTCCACAGGGATCTTTTAAACAAGCTTAACGCTATATTTTTAAAAACTATATTTGTAAAAATACAAATATATATATAAGTAATATTATGATAATAAAAAGGGGGTTTTTACCGTTTAATGACCGGTTTGTCGATTTTAAAACTTAAGTCGCAGTTAAAACCTAATGTAAAATTTTAAAAATAAATATAACTTAATTTAAAGCGTAAAGTAAATAACGATAATGAAATTGCGATAAATAAAAGTGCGATAAAATAAAATTGCGATAATTAAAGAGTATGATAATTAAAAGTGCAATTAAATACAATGATAATAAATAAAAGTGCGATAATTAAAAGTGTAATTAAATATGAAATAAAGGAATTATGCTTATTTAAACTTCCATAATCATGATGTTTGACGTGTTGATTTTTAGTTTATTCCCATGCGTTAATTGTTCTTTGTCCTGGATTATTCAATATGTCCATATGGATTTGTCCATAATAGTCCATCAGTCATAATCATAAAATGCGGAAGTCTTCGTCAAATTATTCTTATTCCCGAAGTCAAATATTCTAACTAATTGGGGATTCGAATTGTAACAAGGTCTTAATACTTTGTTTAATGAATACACCAGGTTATCGACTGCGTGTAAACCAAGGTTTTACTACTTTGTTAACAATTACACCAATTACCCTTGAATGTAATTCACCCCTGTTTCAATAAGTCTATTAACTATTAATCCAGTTCTGTGTCCGGTAAAATGAACAATTATTAGTATTTATAGATATCCCGCCCACCGTGCCTAGTCAAGTGTATGTGGTTATATATAAATACGTCAAATTATAAGTCTATATATTAAATTAACGAGGTATCATTTAGTTAATATAAAGCCCATTAATAGCCCATAGTCTAATTTCCACAAGTGTCGTTCTTTTATCCAAACCCCAATTATGGTACAAAGCTCAATTACCCAATTTTAATATTTAGCCCAACATCACGATTATTTCGGCATTAAATAAGCATAATAATAACTTAGCTACGAGATATTAATTTAAAAATAACATTAACCATAACTTACAGTGATTAAAAATAGCGTAGCGTTACATGGACAGAATTTCGACTTACACCCTTACAACACTCTCTAACATACCCTTATTATTAGAATTAAAATTAAAATTAAAATTATAATTAATATATATATATATATATTTACGTATGATTGAGAAGAAGAAAAAGATGGTTAAAATCATCACCAATCTGCGAAATTTATAGGACCTGAGCTGAAAAAGTGTGCCATGTGATCGCATGGCTTTTGTGCCTCCAGGCCATGCGATCGCATGGAGGTAGGTACCAGCTCACATGTTTTTGTTCAAAAGCTTGTCGACGTTTTAATAAATAAATATAATATATAAATAATTATAAGAATTATTTAAATATTATATTATATTTATGTGCATAGCTGAATTGTAATTTTTAGTCCGTTGCGTCGAGCGTTGAGAGTTGACTTTGGTCCCGGTTCCGGATTTTCGAACGTCCTTGCGTACAATTTAATATCTTGTATTTTGCGTTTCGCTTCTTGTACTCTTGTAATTTTGAGATGTTTCTCATCAATAATTTGAACCATTTTGATTGTACTTTGTACTTTTGAGCTTTTTGATCGTTTGCGTCTTCAATTCGTCAAATCTGTCTTTTGTATTCACCTTTTATTATTTAAACGAATATCAATTGTAAATAGAACAATTGCAACTAAAATCTTGTCTTCCTTGAGGGATAATGCTATTAAATATATGTTCGTTTTTAGCATTATCAAATATTCCCACACTTGAGCGTTGCTTGTCCTCAAGCAATATAGTCTTGAAATAAAAATACTAAAATCACTTCTTTATTCTTCACACTTTGTACATCAGTGATTTCTATACGGCAGTATAAACAATGGTAGTAACGATGTGGTTTACAGTCCCACATGACTATGAAAATTTAGATCCATTAAGGAAATTGGATCTTTATGAAAACATTTGATCTTTTGAAAATTAAATCTAGCTTTTACCCTAGATAAGTTTTCCGGAATAACCCTTCACCGGTGTTTGCAAATTATTTTTGTGGGTTTGGTGGGTTTCAGATTTGAAATTTTTAGCTCAAAACTTGTGGTTTTGTGTCACCCACTTTGCTAACCTTGTATTAGGAAAGCAACACGTCCAGTATACTTGCTCCGTATATTACCTTTCTGTAAACTACCATCCGGTTGTAAAGGAAAGCGTTGAACAAGCAACTGTTAAGGCAATGTCCCCTGACATGCTTTTAATTATGGTCTATAACGTGTCGGATGCAATTACTATCCTTGGTAAGAGTAATAGTAAAGCTCACCCTATAGTTTTTTCAGTATGGCATAAGGTCCTGTCTTTGACCATGCTATGCAACCACCGTTCTTACGGTTGACACCCGATTTAGTTCAGGGACCTAATGAATTTCAGGTGAATTCCTAGGATTTTACGTTCAATGGTAATGAACGCATTGAAAATGGGTTTTCAGAAAACAAATCGGTTTGTAATTTTGATCAAAATATTTTCTCGTTCAAGCTCGAGTTTAGATATCATTGAATTCCATGAGTTTGTAATTCTCAATCTTTAAAAGTCAATCTTAAGGATTGAGTAATATCAGTCTTAAAAGCTGATTTTTAATCTTTCAGGAGATTATCCTTTCTGGGGATCTGATTCATTAGTCTTATCAAGCTAATTTGCACGGCGTCCTCCCCATTTTACGAGACAGATCCTCTCATGGTTAGGATAAGTCTGACCACTTGGCGACCCTGTTTGATGCTGAAGTCCGTGGATTTCTTGCTGATTTTAGAGATGACTTTTCTAGATTTTTCGTCAACCTACAGCTGGTCTGGACGACAACTTCATGACCTAAATCAAGAAGCGCGTTTCTTTTTCAGAAGACTTTACTTCCTTTTAATGATGGAATTGATTCATCATGTAGATCCATCTTTCTTTCAAATATATTATAGTAAATTGGGTAAAACTGTTTAGATTAGTCCAAAGCAAAAGTATCTTCAGTTATTTGTACAAAAATATGTGATATATGTTTTAAATAACTTGGTAAATTTTCCCACACTTGGCTTTTATTTTCTTTTATTTGCCTTTTTATTGTCATCTATTCCATTTTAAATAAATTCTAACATTTTAGGCTGTTTCTCAATTTATGTCCTTTCCGAGGTAACAATAATTTCGGTGTTAACATCTAGTTTTATCGTTCATAAATATGTATAAACATGATTTTGAGTTCATTTAATTGAAAATTTTGAAAATTTTTACTAGAATTAGGTAGTCAGTATATAAGACTAGGGCTGTTCTTTATTATCAGAGAGCACTAGATTCTAATACAACTACTGCGTTACTAGTATTTTTAATGGTAACCAAGTGTATAAGGTAAAAATTTTAAAAATCCGAAAGAATTTAACCCCTTCCCACACTTAAGATCTTGCAATGCCCTCATTTGCAAGAAATCAGTAACAATTTAAATTATTGAGGGTGATTAGCGTAGAAAATTGATTAAATTTTACCAAAGTTTCCAAACATATTGGCGTTTGTTTTAAATGCAAAGATTTTTGGTTTTTTTTTTATGTTTTTGGCATACTTTAATTTAATAAGATTAAAAATAATGATAATAAAATTTCTCGTCCCTCCCTCGGGTAATGCAATTTCGGTTCAACGACCTAGTTTTCAACTCACGACAAATTTTAAATATCAAATTTTTAACTTAATGAAATAAAGTAAATTTTTGTTTTTAAATTCACACCATACTTAAATTTAAAATGCATAAAATTTCATATTAATATTATTAATATTTTTGTACATTAATTTTACAAACTTATATTAAAAATATTAATTTTTAAAATACTTAAAAACTTAAATATATTGATTTTAAAAATTTACATTAATAATTTAATATTTATATATTAATTTTAAAAACAAGGTAAAAATTAAAATGAAAAATCTTTTTGGTCTTTTATCCCACTTTAATCAATCAAATATTATCAAAAATATACGCCCCTCTTTTTGGTAAGTAATTTCGGTTCCATAACCTAGTTTAACTCATGACGAATTTTTGAAATATTTTGGGTTGATTGATTAAAGATATTTATACCTTAAGAATAAACGGTAAATTTCGCAGTGATGTAATAAATTTTTGTATGATATCAATAATTTCGGTCGCAAAACCTAATTTTATTGAATACCAATTTAATACTTTATAGCGAACGATTTAGCGTTTATTATCAAAAGGTTCAAAGCAATAATAATAAAAATAAAAACTGTACATACTTACCTGTGAAATGGAATTCTCAGTGACCTGTTTTAGCCCACTCATAAGATAGTCGGACTAATTGGTTTTCCATAGCTACATAGGCGTAACCTCGAGCATTCAACGTTTTTTCTTCGAAACATATGAACGGTCCATCTCTGCATAAAGTAACGAATTCGGTATTGGAATATGTCTGATTCGTCGAACATTTTCCTTCGTGTGACCATTTTCCGCATTTGTGACATCTTTCAAGGTGTCGTGCTCTTCTTTTCGCTGCGGATTTCGATTTTCCTTTACCAAAATGTAACTTATTATTTTCGTTCCTGGATTCTTTTCTTACTCCGTCCAATTTGCCTCTGATTAATGATACCAATTCACTTGGAAGGGTGTCATTATTACGTTTAGTGATCAAAGCGTGTAGCATTAGACCATGGTTTAGTTCACATGAAGTCTTCATCTCGTAAAACCTAAAAAAAATAAAAATTCAGAATGGGGGGATAAGACTAGTTCTTTAGGGTCTGCTAGGGAAAGACCATTCGGATTCCATTCTCGAGAACTACACGAAAACAGAATATCTAACTCTAACAGAAATATGTATTACCCTAAAAAGATTCAGACCTCCCCACACTTAGTTAGATGTGGTGTTGAAATTGTGATTAATGTTATTTTCAATTGGATCATCAACAATTTGTATATCTCTGACTTTTGTTTCAATCCATTTGTTGATTTCCTCCGTAGCTTTCACAAATTCAACTAACATCGCCTTTTCTTTTGGCGATAAATTGGATACTAATCAGTTACATAACTTATGGTTTCCTTAATCTTAGCATCGTGAATCCATTTATAAAGTTTCTTCGTTGAACTGTTAAAAACGAGTTCATCTAATTTCTTATCATCAACGGGGTTCTTTGTGATCGGATCATCATTAAGTGTTTCTTCATCTTCCCCACACTTATGCATTTTTATTGGTTTAACAGTTTTGGTTGGTGGAGATCTAAACTTTCGGTTCACAAAGGTGATCGATTTATCACCATCCCTAAGTGTCATTCTTCCTTCTCTTACATCAATGAATGCCTCGGTGGTTGTTAAAAATGGGCGACCTAAAATTAGAGGAATATCGAGGTTTTCCTCCATATTAATCACTATGAAGTTTGCAACAAAGGTCAAACCTTCCACGTTAACAAGTAAATTATTTGCTATTCCAACCGGGTGTTTAATGGTTAGGTCAAATGATTGAACACCTATTTTGGTTGGTTTTAATTTACCCATACCTAATCTTTTGTATAAGGAAAGAGGCATAATATTTGCACTTGCTCCTAAATCTGCGAGTCCATTATATACAGCACCATCATTAAGTAAGCAAGAAATGATAAATTCACCCGGGTCTCCTACTTTAGTAAGTCGAGTTGGTTTGTAAACCTTTTTCGGGTGTTCTTTTCTTGGTTCTTTCACTTCTATTTGAACTTCTTGTTCACATTTTTCTTCGTTTCTTGGAATGGGAGGTTTGTATAAGAATTCTTCTTCATCACTCCAATTTGAATCCTCCCTATTTTCCAATTTTGATTTTTCATATGTTGTTGATAACATATTTATGTTTTCATTTTGAAGGTTTTCTTGGGTGGTGAAATTATGATTGACTTCATTGTCAACTTCCATCGGACCATGTATGTAATGTTTAACTCTGTGACCATTAACTTTAAATTCAATCCCATTTGAATTTATTAACTCTACTGTTCCATATGGGAAAACTCTTTTGACTATGAATGGTCCAGACCATCTTGATTTCAATTTTTCAGGAAATAGCTTGAATCGTGAATTGTAAAGAAGAACTCTGTCTCCTTCTTTAAATTCTTTTGAACTTCTGATTCTTTTATCATGCCATTTCTTCGTTCTTTCCTTATAGATTAAGGAATTTTCGTATGTTTCATGTCTTAATTCTTCTAATTCGTTTAGTTGACTTAATTGTAGACGTCCGGCTTCATGTAAATCAAGATTACATGTCTTCAAAGCCCAAAATGCTTTGTGTTCAATTTCTACTGGAAGATGACATGCTTTTCCGTAAACGAGTTTAAAAGGTGTGGTTCCAATTGGAGTTTTGTAGGCTGTTCTAAAAGCCCAGAGTGCATCCTCCATTTCATGTACCATTCCTTCGGATTTGATCCTACGGTTTTTTCTAGAATACGTTTTAATGCTCGGTTGGTATTTTCAACTTGTCCACTTGTCTGTGGATGATAAGCAGTGGAGATTTTATGAGTTACTCCATATCTTTTGAGAACTTTCTCAAGTTGATTGTTACAAAAATGAGTACCCCGATTGCTTATTAAAGCTTTCGGTGTTCCAAACCTTGCAAAAAGACGTTTTAAAAAGTTGACTACAACTCGTACATCGTTAGTTGGGAGAGATTGTGCTTCCGCCCATTTAGATACTGTGACGATCGCTCCAAATCCATATGGATGAACACGTCATTCATCGATTTCATTATGAGGTATTTGACCTCTATATGATACGTTTTGTAAACATTGCATTCTTTTGAAAAGGCACACCATAAATGAATATTTAAATCAAAGGTTTTCGACATCTGATGATTTCTACATAAAGACAATCACCGTAATATAATAATTTACAATAATACTTCCATTGACAATGCAGTCAAAATAAGATACATGGTGATGATTTGGTGAATGCAACGTTTCCTTGAAAAATATGCCATGTATGACTCCATGCACATAGCTTGTCTAACATATAAGCAACCAGCGGAAGACTTCTAGGGAACCTGAGAATAAACATGCTAATAAGTGTCAACACAAAGGTTGGTGAGTTCATAGTTTTAATGTTGCGCATAATCTGTATATAAAGGTGGATCACATGATTTCAGTTGTTCAATCCAGAAACATTTATCAAAATATTCTACGAAATTGAGCACCCCGGTAACTAAACTTTAACGTTTGAATAAGTACCCCTGTTTTAACATACATGCAACCAACATGTACAATACACGCAAACTAACGTGTACTAACCTCAAATAGCATACGTCTGTTTTATAGTTCAGGCTAGGGTTTCTATACCTGGAACAGACGGGGATGTCAAACCCTATGGATCCATATACAACTACTCGCGCCCACCAGTTCTTATAACTAGCAGTTACTAGTTACCAAAGCTAAGGGATTTTTGGTTCAAACTCAGTGTAGAATTAAGTATGTACTTGTATCCATTGCATTTAAAATAAAGTGCATGTATTCTCAGCCCAAAAATATAGATTGCAAAAGCAATTAAAAAGGGAGCATATGAAACTCACCTTAGCAGCATATAAAGTCGTTCACCAAAAAGTGATCGAAACTCGGATTACCAAATAACCGTAGATCTCAACCTAGAGAACATATGTTGGTCAATAAATGTCTATCAAGCTAGGTCAGGTCATAGTGTATAACAATCCTAATGCTCGAGATCGACATACAAAAGTTATCCAAAGTCGTTTCAAAAAGTCAATTTTGACAATAATTCAACAAAACGAGACGTGCCTTATATATGGATTCATTTACTTGGTTGGTAATATTCAAAAATCCAATTTATCACTCTTACAAACAAGTTTCAAAAGCAATTTCAATCTATGTCAATCATAATTCAGTTGATCATATCTTTTAATTCGTTCACCGAAATTACGCGATTTCTAAATGAAAAGTTATTGATTTTTCGCCAGCTTTCCAAAAACATGCATATCATATACCTTTTATCAGTAATAAATGTATTTACTTCGTGATTCATCATAACTGTTTAACGACAAAATTTAGCATACAAGCATGCATAAATATATATACTCGAGCACTAGACATGGATACACAATTAATGTATAAAAGATAAAATATGTGTGCTTACGTATCAATATTGAGATTCAATATTGTAGGAAAGTATGTAGACGCAACAGAGATGATAAACACTAGATTTGATTCACAAATATACCCTCGAACATTACCCATAACCTCCTTGGCAATAACCCATAATTTTCTTAGCTCTATCCCGCTCAAAAACCCATTTTGAAGGTGACACGCTCATAATCTCGTCGTAGTATTATAGGTATATATACTACTAATAATAATATTATAATAAGATTAATAATATTAATATTAATCTTAATAATAATAATAATAATAATAATATAAAAAATATAATAATACGGAGGAATGAATCGAGCTTTTATAGTATGTGGCCTGCTACAGTACCTCATGCGATCGTATGAGTTTTCAGTGTTTTTGCCATGCGATCGCATGGCCGCCTTATCCTGTTTTTGTTGCTAGTTCGGCGACATCAAATAGTGTTTTACTGTAGCAAATAGTGTTTGCTGTAGCAAATAGTTTTTTACTGTAGTAAATAGTATTTTATTGTAGCAAATCACTGTAGCAAAATACGGTTTCACTGTAGCAAATAGTGTTTTACTGTAGCAAAGTCATTTTAGTGTAGCAAATAGTGTTTTACGGTAGGAAAGTCATTTTTTACTTGTACATATATATATATATATATATATATATATATATATATATATATATATATATACATACATATAATTGTTCATGAATCGTCGAGAGCAGTCAAATGTAATTTAATACATGAAACAGTTCTAAAAATTTGAGATTCAACTTCATAGACATTGCTTATCGTGTCGGAAACATTAAATCATTTAAAGATAAAGTTTAAATTTGGTCATAAATTTCCGGGTCATCACATATACATAATCAATGGCAACGCGAATGTAGAGATTATTATGAGATTTTGGAAATGGACCCATAAAGTCAATACCCCAAATGTCAAATACTTCACATACTTGAATGACATTTTGTGGCATTTCATCACGTTGACTTATTTTTCCGGCCCTTTGACAAGCATCACAGGATTTGCAAAGAAGGTGTGCGTCTTTGAAAATTGTAGGCCAATAGAATCCAGCATCATAAACTTTTCATGCTGTGAGTTGAGGCCCATAATGCCCTCCTGTTGGTCCTGTGTGACAATGGTTTAGATTTTACTAGCTTCATCCCCGAATACACATCGGCATATTATTCCATCAACTTTTAAACAAATGTGGGTCTTCCCAGAAATAGTGTTTTATATCACTAAAGAATTTCTTTCGTTTTTGGTACGATAATCCTTTTTCAAGGAATCCACATACTAAGTAGTTTGCATAGTCTGCAAACCAAGGAATTTCATTATGTGACGATCGCTCTAAATCCACTTGGACGAACACGTCATTCATCGATTTCATTGCGAGGTATTTGACCTCTATATGATACGTTTTGTAAATATTGCATTCTTTTGAAAAGGCACACCATAAATGAATATTTAAATCAAAGGTTTTCGACATCTGATGATTTCTACATATAGACAATCACCATAAATAATAGTTTACAACAGTATTTCCGTTGACAATGCAGTCAAAATAAGATACATGGTGATGATTTGGTGAATGCAACGTCTCCTTGAAAAATATGTCATGTAAGACTCCATGCACATAGCTTGTTTAACATCTAAGCAAACAGCGGAAGACTTCTAGGAAACCTGAGAATAAACATGCTAACAAGTGTCAACACAAAGGTTGGTGAGTTCATAGTTTTAATGTTGCGCATAATCTGTATATAAAGGTGGATCACAAGATTTCAGTTGTTCAATCCAGAAACGTTTATCAAAATATTCTACGAAATTGAGCACCCTGGTAACTAAACTTAACGTATATATATTTTATACCCTTTGTATAATCATCTTAATAATATATGCAAACCAACGTGTACGCTTCTCAAATAGCATACGTCCGTTAAAAGGCTAGCGCTCTAGCTCGGACGGGGATATCAAGCCCTATGGATCCATATACTACTACTCGCGCCCACCAGTTTTTATAACCGGCAGTTACTAGTTACCAAAGCTAAGGGATTTTCGGTTTAAGCTCGGTGTAGAATTTAGTATGTACTTGTATCCATTGCGTTTAAAATAAAGTGCATGTATTCTCAGCCCAAAAATATAGATTTGCAAAAGCAATTAAAAAGGGAGCAAATGAAACTCACCTTAGCAGCATATAAAGTCGTTCATCAAAATGTGATCGAAACATGGATTACCAAATAACTGTAGATCTCAACATATCAATATTGAGATTCAATATTGTAGAAAAGTACGTAGACGCAACGGAGATGATAAACACTAGGTTTGTCTTGCGAATAGTACCCATGAATATTACCCATAACCTTCATAGTTATAACCCATACTTTCCTTAGTTCTATCCCGTTCGAAAACCATTTTGAAAGTGACACGCTCATGACCTCGTCGTAGTATTTTATGTATGATACTACTAATAATAATAAGATTAATAATAATATTAATCTTAATAATACTTTAAATAATAATAATTATAATAATAATAATAATAATAATAAGATTAATAATAAATATTAATCTTAATAATAATAATAATAATATTAATTATAATAATAAAAATAAAAATATAAATAATAATACGGAGTAAAAAGAGAGTGAGATAGATTGAGGATATAAACTGGCTAAATGATCGAGCTTTATAATGTCTCCTGGAAATCCCTGCCATGCGATCGCATGGCATATGTGAGGGGAACCCATGCGATCGCATGGCCCCTGGTGACAGCTCAAAGTTGCTTGTTTTCATGCTTATCGACATAATATTATATAATATATATAATATATTTAATTTAAATAATTAATTATATATTATATTAAATTCACATGCATAGTTGACTTGTAATTTTCATTCCGATAAGTCGTACGTTGTCACTCGACTTATGTCCTGGTTTCGGTTTTTCGAACGTCCTATCGTATACTGAGAAAACTTGTACTTTACGTTTCGTGAATCGTACCTTTGTCAAAATATAGTATTAAATCATCCATAAATTATACCACTCGAGGTATAACTTATACATTTGAGTGTTTTGGTCATTTACTTTTATAAATCATCGTATCGCTATTTGTCAATATATATATATATATATATATATATATATATATATATATATATATATATATATATATATATAATACATACATTTTCATTTTTAAATAGTATTTTTCTGTAGCAAAGTTACTTTTCACTGTAGCAAATAGTGATTTTCGAAAACACTGTAGCATTTTGGGTACTGTAGCAATTTGAAAATACTGTAGCAAATTAGTGTTTTACTGGTTCATCTTAAACGCTTTAGTTAACTTATCTAAATATCAATCGAATCAATAAACGAATGTTACTATCGTTTACTAAATAAATTGAAATTATATATATGTATATATCTTTTTAATATACATAAATCAGTTTTTAAATATACATTGGAAGTTATTTATAATTAATTTTAATAATAAATATTTCAACTTATCATATATATTCAAATAGATATTTAAACCAATAAGTTTGATGTACGGTATCAAACAATTAATACATCATTACTTTTTCAAATTATAGTATATATGTATCTGTTTACATATAATTATTCGCGAATCATTGAAACAATCGAAGGGTATTTAAATATATAAAAGTAGTTCAAAAATTTTGAGATTCAGTTTTACAGACTTTGCTTATCGTGTCGGAAATGTTAATCATACAAAGATTAAGTTTAAATTTGGTCAGAAATTTCTGGGTCATCACACATTATAATCTATCTTCAATAGATATTCATCAGGAAAGTTGTCTTGTATGGCCGATTCATTTAGAACTTCTAATTCGGGATTTTCAAGACGAGAAAGATGATCAGCTGCGAGATTTTCTGCTCCCTTTTTATCTCGGATTTCTATATCAAACTCTTGTAAGAGTAAGATCCAACGGATTAATCGTGGTTCAGCATCTTGTTTTGAAAATAGGTATCTAAGAGCAGAATGGTCACCTAAGAGCAGAATGGTCGGTATAGACCACCGTTTTTGCTAGAACGAGATATGAACGAAATTTGTCAAAAGCAAAGACAATAGCAAGGAGTTCTTTTTCAGTAGTTGTGTAATTTGTTTGTGCTCCTTGTAACGTCTTACTAGCATAATAAATAGGTTGAAATCATTTTTCAATCCTTTGTCCTAAAACGGCTCCCATTGCAAAATCACTTGCATCGCACATAAGTTCAAACGGTAGATTCCAATTTGAAGTTATCATAATCAGCGCATTAGTGAGTTTTTATTTAAGAATATTAAAAGATTTGATACATTCATCTGAAAAGATGAATGGAGCATCCTTTTTAAGGAGTTTATTCATAGGAGTGGCAATTTTAGAAAAATCTTTTATGAAACGTCGGTAAAAACCGGCATGCCCTTGAAAACTCCTAAATCCTCTAACTATGGTGGGATGTGAAAGTTTAGCAATTACATCTACTTTAGCTCTATCCACTTCAATTCCTTCCTTTGAAATTTTATGACCAAGAACGATGCTTTCTTTAACCATGAAATGGCATTTCTCCCAATTAAGTACTAGATTTGATTGTTCGCATCTAATAAGCATTCGTTCAAGATTAACTAGACATGATTCAAAAGTATCACCGAAGACTGAAAAGTCATCCATGAAAACTTCCATGCATTCTTCTATCATGTCGTGAAAAATCGCCATCATGCACCTTTGAAAGGTTGCAGGGGCGTTGCAAAGTCCAAATGGCATGCGTTTGTAAGCAAAAGTACCATAAGGGCACGTGAATGTGGTTTTCTCTTGGTCCTCGGGTGCTATTGGAATTTGAAAATATCCGGAAAAACCATCAAGAAAACAATAGTAACTATTTCCGGCTAATCTTTCCAACATTTGATCAATGAAAGGTAAGGGAAAGTGATCTTTTCTGGTGGCGTCATTTAATTTTCTATAATCAATACAAACACGCCATCCTGTTACAGTCCTAGTAGGAATAAGCTCATTTTTTTTATTTGTGATGACAGTCATGCTACCCTTCTTAGGTATGCATTGAACTGGGCTTACCCATGGACTATCAGAGATTGGATAAATTAAACCTGCATCAAGGAGTTTAATAATTTCTTTCTTAACAACATCTTGCATATTAGGATTTAGTCTTCTTTGGCGTTGCACATACGTTTTATGACCTTCTTCCATAAGGATTTTATGTGTGCAATATGAAGGACTTATTCCTTTAATATCATGAATTTTCCGTGCAATAGCTGGTTTATGAGCTTTTAGCACATAAATGAGTTGAGATTTTTCATTTTCCGTAAGAGAAGACGATATTATTACAGGTAATTCAGATTCACCATGTAAATAAGCGTATTCCAAATGGTTTGGAAGTGGCTTTAACTCTAATGTCGGTGGTTCTTCTATTGATGATTTATATCGATATATGTCTTCTTTTTACTGTAGCAATTCACTGTAGCAAAGTCAATTTCACTGTAGCAAATAGTGATTTTCGAAAACACTGTAGCATTTTGGGTACTGTAGTAATTTGAAAATACTGTAGCAAATTAGTGTTTTACTGGTTCATCTTAAACGCTTTAGTTAACTTATCTAAATATCAATCGAATCAATAAACGAATGTTACTATCGTTTACTAAATAACTTGAAATTATATATATGTATATATCTTTTTAATATACATAAATCAGTTTTTAAATACACATTGGAAGTTATTTATAATTAATTTTAATAATAAATATTTCAACTTATCATATATATTCAAATAGATATTTAAACCAATAAGTTTGATGTACGGTATCAAATAATTAATACATCGTTACTTTTTCAAGTTATAGTATATATGTATCTATTTACATATAATTGTTCGCGAATCGTTGAAAACAATCGAAGGGTATTTAAATATATAAAAGTAGTTCAAAAATTTTGAGATTCAGTTTTACAGACTTTGCTTATCGTGTCGGAAATGTTAATCATACAAAGATTAAGTTTAAATTTGGTCAGAAATTTCTGGGTCATCACAGTACCTACCCGTTAAAGAAATTTCATCCCGAAATTTGAGTGAGGTCCTCATGGCTAACAATAAAAATGTTTTAATGATGAATATGAGTTGATAATAGAGTTTTATCTATGTTTGAATAATATGGATAAAATAATCCAATTACTCGAAGCGTATGAGAGAAGTTATCGTAATCAAGTGAAATGGAGAATAGAGATGCGTCTTATCTCTTGATGTAGTAATGATTGATTTCCGAATTTTAAGGAATAGAAAATCTTCATAATTTAAATAAGATTTGATTTTTCGAAATTTGCGGAAATTAGGATTTTCTTTGATTAAATGCGTAATCTGCCTCTATTGCTGCGTCCGATATTTTGCTATAAATTGACCTCTTCCGTTTCATTATTTTCACTACTCCTACATCTTCTTCCTCATTTCATACTTTCAAAAGATTGTGAAATGCTTCATCCAGTTCTGATTCTTGATATACTCCTAACTTTCATATCTGTCATTCTTCTTTTTCATTTACCACCAGAGGAAGTTATTTTATTCTACCATTACCTTGGGATTATAGTGTTTTTCATTCTCCCGTGTCTTTATATTGCTATACGCATTGATATACACGGTTTGTAATTTATGTGTTATCATCGGACTTTATATCTTTCCTTATTTTTCAGAGTCCCTGCTTCTATCTTTTTATAATCATTGACATCCACAGTTAATGCTCCCTCCTATTTGCTGCGATTTATACTCCAATTTCTATTTCGGAGCTTTGTCCCTTCGTTTCTTCTTCTTGCGATTAGACATCTCTTGTAATGGTCCAGAATTCGTAGGTATGGAGTTTTGGATGAACATAGTTAATGTTCTGAGAAGGTAATCGTAATGGCACGATCTTGATTTGTCAAATTACCAGAATATCCGGAAAAGACCGAATCATTAAGAAAAATATTTTATTGATATGTTTAGAGGTTAAAAGAGTTATGTAACATGGGTCATGATGAGGGTGTGATATGTGAACATTTATCAAGTTCTATTAGAAACTCAGCATGACTTACTTTAATATAATCACGTTGATCAAGTATCATTATATTATACTAACTCATGCTTCAGCTCCCAACACCACTTCAAAAATATTCATATTTTAAACTCGAAGGTTTCAAAATTTAGAAACTAAAATAGTTTCTTTTATGATGTTACACAGATATCGCAAGGAGAAAATTGATTTCCGATAAGAATGACTATGGAATTATCTCCGAAAATATGGAGGATATTTATAATGAAAGATACGATGATATCTTAGAATTTCTAATATCAGAGGATGATGAAGAATATTGTCCACAAGGGTTTAGATTCGGAGGCAAGGTATTCGTTAATGGCTTCAGCAGATACTGAATCATTTGGATTCTTTGAAGGAAGGTTTATTCTTTGTGATTTATCCACAGCCTCCTTCATATTTTGCTCAATCCATTTTCCAGTTCCAAACCTTCTATTTTTCTCAGCTTTACCACCATACTATTCTTTATCATCAAACTTTTGACTGTTAAGGTCGTTAAAGTTTTTGCTGCTTCATCAACATTTTTCTGAAATTCGGAGAACTAGTTTCGTAGTTTGGGGTGTTTTTCGGAAATTTCACATTCGAAGTATGTAAGTCCAGGAGGTAGACGTTATATGAACACATATAACTGTTGGCGTAGACGTGCTGCAAGATTTCAAAATACTGCTTGCTAATTCCCGATAGTTGGTATGGCAATTGCTGTTACAAGATGTGGATGAGTACATGATACGGTTTCAATGAGTATAAGGATTTTTCGGAAGGTCAAAGATCAATGAAGTTGTTGGTAAATTTACTGCTAATGTGGTGGAAAATGAAAGATTCCCCGATAACAAAAATGTATATGCCAAAGTTACAAGTCTGAAAGGTCGTCGCTGACTGGTTGAACGGTTGATAATACTGGATACTTTGAAAAGAAATTGCAAGGTTATTTTCAGTAATAACAATGCTAAAAGATCTTTCACATATTTGAAGTCAAAGTATAGCTTTGAAAGATGTAGAGATCTAAGAATGATGTCACCCGTTAAATCTTGACTTGGATTCTGATCCGTCAATATCAGAATATGTAATTGAATTTGTATGGAAACGATTGTATATCGCTGTGAGCATAGTTAATAATTTTTGAATCAAAGTTGAAGAATGTACAGTATAACATATTAATTGTGAACTTATATATTTCCCGGGAATTACCTACCCGTTAAAGATTTCACAATTAATATTTTGTACAAAAGAATTTTTATTACCGTCTTTATGAAAATGTATGTATATTTTCTTCAGATGTAATACAGATTTGATGAGTTAATATCATATTAAGCTCATTTGATTTTTTGGCTGGATTAGAAATGAATAATCTTTAAAACATTAAAGATTTCATAATCTTCGTGGAGTATTTTACTAATGTAATCAATACTTCGTTATTCAGTGTTATTGATATTTCCTCAGTGGATCATGTTGGTGCTTATGGAACTCTTGCTAACTTCGCAAGGTAAAAATGATGTTTTCTGGAAAGTTTCGAGTATATCGAAATTGAAAATGTAAAATCAATTATGTAATTGATTAATACACTTGGTTTATTATGAAATGGAATTCATTGGGTTGAAACAGAGATTGTAATTAACAATGGTTAAGTTGTTAAGGAAGGATGTACATCATTGCATATTAGTAATATGAACTAACCGAGTAGTACCTACCAGTTAAGATTCACACGTAATAGCTTAGTACGAAAATATTTATTTTGATTTAAAAATTCATATATATTAAATATACATAAAATTTTTTTAGGGAAATGAGTTAATACTTCATCGATTATTGTTGCTGGTATTTCTTGGTAACTATGGTGCGTATGACGTTGATGTTCAAGGTACATATTGTGATGTTGAGGCTTGCGGTGTGGATGTTGTTAGTGGTGGTAATGATACTGTTGGTGTTGTTGTCGGTGGTACTGTTGATGCCGGTGATGGTGCTGGTGCTTGTAACCTTTGCACCATATTCTCCAAAGCCACTACCCGAGCGCGAAGCTCGTTGACTTCTTCTACTACACCGGGATGATTGGCGGTTCAGACGAGCGGATGAATAAGATCCAGAATTTGAGAGAGTATATGATCATGACGAGATATTCTGGAGATGAGAGAGAAAATGGTATTACGAACAGGTTCGCCAGTAAGTGCTTCAGGTTCTTCGCCAAGAGGGCAATGTGGTGGATGAAAGGGATCGCCTTCTTCTTGTCTCCAATAGTTAAGTAGGCTACGAACCCATCCCCAATTCATCCAGAATAGATGATGGCTAATTGGTTGATCCATTCCGGTTACACTGTCTTCGAAATTCAGGTGAATATCCATATCGGAATAGCTGCCAGAGTTTAAGGAATTTGAACTAGATACGGGATCCATCTTGTATAATTAGGGAGATGATTTTTTTTTATATGAATTAGATTATAGAATGTAGTTTGGTATTCTTCAATACATAATTTACATATGTATATATAATACCAAATTCCATAAATTACGGAGAAATTTTCGAAAGATGTCAGGAAAAGTTTACAGTAACAGATACGCTAAGATATGAATTTTGTCTATACGCTATTCATGCAATCAATGCAGTAAAACGTGTCTAGACTAGGAATGATAAGCAGGTAATTTCTGACAAAAAATGATAAGCAAAACTTTTGACATGCAGACACGGTCGAAGTCCAGACTTACTAATGCATCCTAACAACTATCATTTAGACACACTCATGCAAGACCTGGTTCGCTAGGACCAACGCTCTGATACCAACTGTGACGATCGCTCTAAAGCCACTTGGACGAACACGTCATTCATCGATTTCATTGCGAGGTATTTGACCTCTATATGATACGTTTTGTAAACATTGCATTCTTTTGAAAAGGCACACCATAAATGAATATTTAAATCAAAGGTTTTTGACATCTGATGATTTCTACATATAGACAATCACCATAAATATTAGTTTACAACAGTATTTCCGTTGACAATGCAGTCAAAATAAGATACATGGTGATTATTTGGTGAATGCAACGTCTCCTTGAAAAATATGTCATGTAAGACTCCATGCACATAGCTTGTTTAACATCTAAGCAAACAGCGGAAGACTTCTAGGAAACCTGATAATAAACATGCTAACAAGTGTCAACACAAAGGTTGGTGAGTTCATAGTTTTAATGTTGCGCATAATCTGTATATAAAGGTGGATCACGAGATTTCAGTTGTTCAATCCAGAAACGTTTATCAAAATATTCTACGAAATTGAGCACCCTGGTAACTAAACTTAACGTATATATATTTTATACCCTTTGTATAATCATCTTAATAATACATGTAAACCAACGTGTAAACTTCTCAAATAGCATACGTCCGTTAAAAGGCTAGCGCTCTAGCTCGGACGGGGATATCAAGCCCTATGGATCCATATACTACTACTCGCGCCCACCAATTCTTATAACCGGCAGTTACTAGTTACCAAAGCTAAGGAATTTTCGGTTCAAACTCGGTGTAGAATTTAGTATGTACTTGTATCCATTGCGTTTAAAATAAAGTGCATGTATTCTCAGCCCAAAAATATAGATTGCAAAAGCAATTAAAAAGGGAGCAAATGAAACTCACCTTAGCAGCATATAAAGTCGTTCACCAAAATGTGATCGAAACATGGATTACCAAATAACTGTAGATCTCAACATATCAATATTGAGATTCAATATTGTAGAAAAGTACGTAGATGCAACGGAGATGATAAATACTAGGTTTGTCTTGCGAATAGTACCCATGAATATTACCCATAACCTTCATAGTTATAACCCATACTTTCCTTAGTTCTATCCCGTTCAAAAACCATTTTGAAAGTGACACGCTCATGACCTCGTCTTAGTATTTTATGTATAATACTACTAATAATAATAAGATTAATAATAATATTAATCTTAATAATACTTTAAATAATAATAATAATAATAAGATTAATAATAAATATTAATCTTAATAATAATAATAATATTAATATTAATTATAATAATAAAAATATAAATAATAATACGGAGTAAAAAGAGAGTGAGATAGATTGAGGATATAAACTGGCCAAATGATCGAGCTTTATAATGTCTCCTGGAAATCCCTGCCATGCGATCGCATGGCATATGTGAGGGGAACCCATGCGATCGCATGGCCCCTGGTGACAGCTCAAAGTTGTTTGTTTTCTTGCTTGTCGACATAATATTATATAATATATATATAATATATTTAATTTAAATAATTAATTATATATTATATTAAATTTACATGCATAGTTGACTTGTAATTTTCATTCCGATAAGTCGTACGTTGTCACTCGACTTATGTCCCGGTTCCGGTTTTTCGAACGTCCTATCGTATACTGAGAAAACTTGTACTTTACGTTTTGTGAATCGTACCTTTGTCAAAATATAGTATTAAATCATCCATAAATTATACCACTTGAGGTATAACTTATACATTTGAGTGTTTTGGTCATTTACTTCTATAAATCATCGTATCGCTATTTGTATATATATATATATATATATACATACAATTTCATTTTTAAATAGTGTTTTTCTGTAGCAAAGTTACTTTTCACTGTAGCAAATAGTAATTTTCGAAAACACTGTAGCATTTTGGGTACTGTAGCAATTTGAAAATACTGTAGCAAATTAGTGTTTTACTGGTTCATCGTAAACGCTTTAGTTAACTTATCTAAATATCAATCGAATCAATAAACGAATGTTACTATCGTTTACTAAATAACTTGAAATTATATATATGTATATATCTTTTTAATATACATAAATCAGTTTTTAAATATACATTGGAAGTTATTTATAATTAATTTTAATAATAAATATTTCAACTTATCATATATATTCAAATAGATATTTAAACCAATAAGTTTGATGTACGGTATCAAACAATTAATACATCGTTACTTTTTCAAGTTATAGTATATATGTATCTATTTACATATAATTATTCGCGAATCATTGAAAACAATCGAAGGGTATTTAAATATATAAAAGTAGTTCAAAAATTTTGAGATTCAGTTTTACAGACTTTGCTTATCGTGTCAGAAATATTAATCATACAAAGATTAAGTTTAAATTTGGTCAGAAATTTCCGGGTCATCACACATTATAATCTATCTTCAATAGATATTCATCAGGAAAGTTGTCTTGTATGGCCGATTCATTTAGAACTTCTAATTCGGGATTTTCAAGACGAGAAAGATGATCAGCTACGAGATTTTCTGCTCCCTTTTTATCTCAGATTTCTATATCAAACTCTTGTAAGAGTAAGATCCAACAGATTAATCGTGGTTTAGCATCTTGTTTTGAAAATAGGTATCTAAGAGCAGAATGGTCACCTAAGAGCAGAATGGTCGGTATAGACCACCGTTTTTGCTAGAACGAGATATGAACGAAATTTGTCAAAAGCAAAGACAATAGCAAGGAGTTCTTTTTCAGTAGTTGTGTAATATGTTTGTGCTCCTTGTAACGTCTTACTAGCATAATAAATAGATCGAAATCGTTTTTCAATCCTTTGTCCTAAAACGGCTCCTATTGCAAAATCACTTGCATCGCACATAAGTTCAAACGGTAGATTCCAATTTGAAGTTATCATAATTGGTGTATTAGTGAGTTTTTCTTTAAGAATATTAAAAGATTTGATACATTCATCTGAAAAGATGAATGGAGCATCATTTTCAAAGAGTTTATTCATAGGAGTGGCAATTTTAGAAAAATCTTTTATGAAACGTCGGTAAAAACCGGAATGCCCTTGAAAACTCCTAAATCCTCTAATATTGGTGGGATGTGGAAGTTTATCAATTACATCTACTTTAGTTCTATCCACTTCAATTCCTTCCTTTGAAATTTTATGACCAAGAACGATGCCTTCTTTAACCATGAAATGGCATTTCTCCCAATTAAGTACTAGATTTGATTGTTCGCATCTAATAAGCATTCGTTCAAGATTAACTAGACATGATTCAAAAGTATCACCGAAGACTGAAAAGTCATCTATGAAAACTTCCATGCATTCTTCTATCATGTCGTGAAAAATCGCCATCATGCACCTTTGAAAGGTTGCAGGGGCGTTGTAAAGTCCAAATGGCATGCGTTTGTAAGCAAAAGTACCATAAGGGCACGTGAATGTGGTTTTCTCTTGGTCCTCGGGTGCTATTGGAATTTGAAAATATCCGAAAAAACCATCAAGAAAACAATAGTAACTATTTTCGGCTAATCTTTCCAACATTTGATCAATGAAAGGTAAGGGAAAGCGATCTTTTCTGGTGGCGTCATTTAATTTTCTATAATCAATACAAACACGCCATCCTGTTACAGTCCTAGTAGGAATAAGCTCATTTTTTTTATTTGTGATGACAGTCATGCCACCCTTCTTAGGTACGCATTGAACTGGGCTTACCCATGGACTATCTGAGATTGGATAAATTAAACCTGCATCAAGCAGTTTAATAATTTCTTTCTTAACAACATCTTACATATTAGGATTTAGTCTTCTTTGGCATTGCACATACGTTTTATGACCTTCTTCCATAAGGATTTTATGTGTGCAATACGAAGGACTTATTCCTTTAATATCATGAATTTTCCATGCAATAGCTGGTTTATGAGCTTTTAGCACAGAAATGAGTTGAGATTTTTCATTTTCCATAAGAGAAGAAGATATTATTACAGGTAATTCAGATTCACCATGTAAATAAGCGTATTCCAAATGGTTTGGAAGTGGCTTTAACTCTAATGTCGGTGGTTCTTCTATTGATGATTTATATCGATATCTGTCTTCTTCTTTTAGCATTTGAATTTCTTCTGTTGCTGGTTCATATCCATTAGCCATAAGTGTAGTTAACATTTCAGTTTCATCAATTGGTTCAGTTCCTTCTCCTAAAGAACATTCTCCTGTTCCTTGTAATTCTGGAAATTCTTCTAACAATTCTGCATGTGAATCTATAGTTTGAATATAATAACATGTATCATCTGCAGATTGCGGTTGTTGCATGGCTCTATCTACTGAAAATGTAACACTCTCGTCCTCTATACTTAGGGTCAGTTTCTTACCAAACACGTCTATTATTGCTTTAGCCGTGTTTAAGAATGGTCTTCCTAATATGAGAGGAACTCGAGAATCTTCTTCCATATCCAGAATAACAAAATCTACTGGAAATACTAAAGTACCAACTTTAACTAGCATGTTCTCCATTATCCCTCTAGGATATTTTACTGATCGATCTGCTAGTATACTTATTCGTGTTGGTTTCAATTCTCCAAGGTCTAGTTTAGTGTATAATGAATATGGCATTAAATTTATACTAGCACCTAAGTCTGCCAATGCTTCTATTGAACTAAGACTACCCAGAAAACATGGAATTGTGAAACTTCCTGGATCTGATAATTTTTCTGGTATCTTATTCAACAACACTGCAGAACAATTAGCATTCATAGTAACAGCCGAGAGTTCTTCCATTTTCTTTCTATTTGTGATTAGATCTTTCAGAAATTTAGTATATCTAGGCATTCCTGAAATCACATCAATGAAAGGAAGATTGACATTTATTTGTTTAAACATATCCAAGAATTTGGATTGCTCGGCTTCAAGTCTCTCTTTTCTCATTTTACTCTGGTAAGGAAGTGGTGGTTGGTATGGTTTAACATAAGGTTTAGCCTTAACTGTGTTATCTTCATTAACCTTTTCAACTACCGGTTCTTTTTCTTTATCTTGCTCAGGTTGTGGTTCTTGCGGAGTAGGAATAGCTTCATCAGAAATTACAGGTATTTCAGGTGGTTTAAGTGTAATACCACTTCTTGTGGTAATGGTTTTAGCTGTTTCATTCCGGGGGTTGGCATTTGTATCACTAGGTAGACTTTCCAGTTTTCTTTCACCTATTAACCTTGATAGGTTACTTACTTCTTGTTCCAAATTTTGAATAGAAGCTTGTTGATTTCTAAATGCTTGAGCATTTTGTTCATTGGTTTGTTTCTGAGATGTGAAAAATTGAGTTTGAGATTCAACTAGCTTCGTTATCATGTCTTCTAAATTTGGCTTTTTATCATCGGTTTGTGGTGGTTTATTTTGAAAAATAGGTCTTTGTTGATTGTAAGTATTGTTGGATACTTGTTGATTGCTAGGACCTTGTTGATTGTTGTATGGAACATTACGGTTATAGTTCTGATTTTGATTGTAGTTTGGTCTTGGCGGTTGATAATTATTCTGATAATTATTTCCAGGCCTTTGGTTTATGTATGAAACATTCTCTCTTTGTTCCATTGTTAGTTCAATACTGAGACAATCTTTGGTTAAATGTGGTCCTCCACACTGCTCACAACTAATTTGTGACAACCCGGAAATTTCCAACCAAATTTAAACTTTAATCTTTATATGTTTCTGACACAATAAGCAATATTTGTTAAGTTAAATTTCAAGAATTTTAAACTATGTTCATACATTCATTCAACTTCGACCAAGTTCCAACGATTCACGAACCATTAAACGAATATGATTATATATCTATATGTGTATATATATTATAACTTGAAACGTAAACGAAATATTATATTAAATACTTTATATGATTGTATCTGTTTCAAAATGTTTATCAATGGAATTAGAAGATAAGATCAACTGATTGAATTATCAGATATATTAAATTATGATTACAAGTCTCTGTTGAAAGGCCCACGTTGATTTGAGAAATCTTTCCATTTTAACAATATTCGGAAAATGGTAAAGTAATTTATAAATAAGAACAAATTGTCAATCATTGAGAACTAGACAAAGGATAGTGGAAGATTGAATCTCATAAAGACTCGATTGATCTATTTAGTTTCAAACGTACAAAAACGTTTTCAGTTTAAAAAGAACTTTATTATTAAAACGTATATAACTTTTATAAATATCTAGAACCACTTTTGACAACTCATTACTTAACTAGTATGATAAAGATAACGATATTTATATTTTATTTTATTAAATATATATAACGATTTAAATTAATATTATATATATTTATACGCGTATAATACGTACATAATTTTATACTTTTACTATACTTAAACTTTACCTTTACTTTATTTTTACTTTACTTTAACTTTAATAATTCACTTTAATAATTCATACTTTAATAATTTATACTTTAATAATTCACTTTAATAATTCATACTTTAATAATTCACTTTAATAATTCATACTTTAATAATTCACTTTAATAATTCATACTTTAATAATTCATTTTAATAATTCAAAAATCTATTATAAATAGAATTCAATAGGTTTCATTATTTCATAGAAACTTGAAAATATTTTTCTCTAAACTCTCTCAATCGATTTACATATATATATTTACTCCGTATTATTTCAAGATATTATTAGTATACATAAAATATTACGACGGAGTGTTGTCCGAGTGATTTCGAAATTGTTTTTCGAGTAGGATAGGATTAAGGAAATTATGGGTTATAGCTATAGAGGTGATTGAGTATGGTTCATGGGTATGCTCGTGAGGTCAATATAGTGTTTATCATTTCCGTTGCGTCTACGTATCTTTCCTGCAATATTGAATCTCAATATTGATACGTGAGTACTCATAATTTAACTTTTACATACTAATAGTGTATCCTTGACTAGTGCTCGAGTATTTAGGATTATGCATGCTTGTACTTTTGATATTGCCCTTAGACAGGTTAGGTTGAATCTTGAATTAGTTACACTTGCGGTTGAGATAAGGTATAAGATATGCATGTCCTTGGAAAGCTAGCGAAAAATTAATAACTTTTCCTTTAGATATCGAATGGTTTCGATGAACGGATTAGAAGTTATAATCAATTGAATTTTCAATATTTTTATTAAAAATGATTATTTTTATCGTCGTTCTAGTTTTATCTTATTATTATCATTATTATTATCTTTATCAATAAAAGGGATTTATCATTAAAAATTGTTTTCTTTATTACTATCGTTATTATCGTTAAAGTTATAATTAGTATTATTATTATTATTATCCCATTATCATTATCATTATTATTATTATTATTATTAGTATTATTATTATTATTATTATTATTATTATCATTATTAATATATATATATATATCATTATTTAAAAATGGTTATTGTTATTGTTATTATTATTATTACTATATTATCATTAAGATAATTATTAGTATTATCGTTAATAATATTATAGTAACTATCATTATTAATATTAGTGCAATTAAAACAAATAATTGTAACACCTAAATATTTTGATTACTATTATTATCATTATTATGAACACGATATAAAAGACGATTAAAAGCTATTAAACGAAACGATTAGGAAATAATGAGTAAGAGTATCATGATGAAATTAAAATATTATAAGATATTAATTTAGATAAAATTATCGTTCTTATTATTTTTATCATTACTATTATTATTAAAAGTATCGTTAGTATTAAAACTATCATTTTAACAAAAATTATCATTTTAATAGAAATGTCATTGTTACTATAAAATATCATTATTATTATTATTTTAAATAGAATTATTATTTTAAAGATAATATTAAAAATTATCGTAAATATTAAAGTTATCATAATTAGAATTATCGTTTTATCATAATGTCATCTTAGTAATTATAAATATTGATATTTTTATAATAATAATTATTATTACAAAATAATACAACTTTTACTTACTATCATTATATTTATTATTTTATCAAATAAATATGTGATACAAACATATTTTACTACGTGTAATAACTTACTTTAATAATACCTATCATATTATCTTTATGATATTAAATGAACCCTATAAATTTTATTACTTAATATATATAAAAGTATATTTGATTATATAAATTTAATATAAAATTTTATTTATTAATAAATAAATTATATTATTTACTCTAATAAATCTTTTTAAAATATTTAAAAATATAAAACGACGATATTTAAACTATATATTAATCATGTATAGATTTTTAGAAATTATTTTGAGTCAAATTTACTTTTGTTGACTTTTGCATATTAGTCTCGAGCATTAGGATTGTGGTACACTATGACTTGACCTAATTTGTTAGACAAATATTGACCAACATATAAATATATATAATTAATTTAGGTTCGTGAATCCAAGGCCAACCTTGCACTTGTTCAATGACGTTATATGTATTTTTACTACGAAATACAGTATGGTGAGTTTCATTTGCCTTTTTACCTTTTATATTTTTGGGCTGGGAATACATGCGCAACTTTTATAAATGTTTTACGAAATAGACACAAGTACGTGAAACTACATTCTATGGTTGAATTATCGAAATCGAATATGCCCCTTTTTATTAAGTCTGGTAATCTAAGAATTAGGGAACAGACACCCTAATTGACGCGAATCCTAAAGATAGATCTATTGGGCCTAACAAACCCCATCCAAAGTACCGGATGCTTTAGTACTTCGAAATTTATATCATGTTCGAAGGAGGATCCCGGAATGATAGGGGATATTCTTATATGTATCTAGTTAATGTCGGTTACCAGGTGTTCACCATATGAATGATTATTTTTGTCTCTATGCATGGGACGTATATTTATGAGAACTGAAAATGAAATTCTTGTGGTCTATTAAAATGATGGAAATAAATGATTATGATAAACTAATGAACTCGCCAACCTTTTGGTTGACACTTTAAAGCATGTTTATTCTCAGGTGTTAAAGAAATCTTCCGCTGTGCATTTGCTCATTTTAAATATATTACTTGGAGTCTTTCATAGCATATTTTGAAGAACGTTGCATTCGAGTCATTGAGTTCATCAAAGATTATTATTAAATCAATTTATAGTTGGATAGTGGATATTATGAAATGGTATGCATGCCTGTCAATTTTCGATGTAAAGAAAGTTTGTCTTTTAAAAACGAATGCAATGTTTGTAAAATGTATCATATAGAGGTCAAATACCTCGCAATGTAATCAACTATTGTGAATCGTTTATAATGTATATGAACGGGTCCTTTCAGTTGGTATCAGAGCGGTGGTCTTAGCGAACCAGGTCTGCATTAGTTTGTCTAACTGATAAGTCGATAGGATGCATTAGTGAGTCTGGACTTCGACCGTATCTGCATGTCAAAAGTTTTGCTTATCATTTTGTGTCGAAAATTAACTACTTATCATCCTCAGAAAATTACCTGCTTATCATTTTTAGTCTAAGACACGTCTTGCTGTATTGATTGCATGAATAGTGTATAAACAAAAATTCATATCTTAGCATATCTGCTAAATCATATCTTATCGTATCTGTTACTTTAAACTTTGCCTGACATATCCCGCAAAGTCCTCCGTAATCTACGAAATCTTTTGATCTATATATATATATATATATATATATATATATATATATATATATATATATATATATATATATATATATATATATATATATATATATATTCTATGTAATTAGAATACCATCCGTTAGCCAAAATCATTTCATATCGGAAAAAAAAATCTTTTATCCAATCGTACGAAATGGAATTCGTCATCAGTTCAAGTCACTCAGATTCCTAAATGGAATCCCATTCAAGCTCCGAAAGTAGTGTGACCGGAATAGATCAACCAATCAGTCATCACCTATTCTGGATGAATTGGGGATGGGTTCGTAGCCTCCTCAATCATTGGAGACAAGAAGAAGGTGATCCCTTCCATTCACCACATTGCCCTCTTGATGAAGAACCTGAAGCACTTACCGGCGAACCTGTCTGAAACACCATTTTCTCGCTCATTTCCAGAGTATCTCGTCACGATTATATATTACATCAAATTTTAGATTTTATTTATCCGCTTGTCCGAACCGACAATCACCCCGGTGTAATAGAAGAAGTCAACGAGCTTCGCGCTCGGGTAGTGGCTTTGGAGAATATGGTGCAGAGATTACAAACACCAGCAGCAGCATCAGCAGCATAACCAGTACCACCATCATCAACACCAACAGTACCATTACCACCTCCAACCACAACCGCATCGTAAACCTCAACTTCACAATCTGTCCCACCAGCATCAACGTCATACGCACCATAGATACCAAGGAGTACCAACAACAATAACTGACGAAGTATTAATTCATAACTTCATTGGAGAAACATTCTGCGGCGATTATGTAATCTCTAAAGTCTTAGAGATTATCTAATCTAGCCCTAACCATAAATCAGTTAAGCGAACCAAAATGATGGAAGGAAGAGTAGAAACCCTGACAAAAATGGTGTGTGATTAACAAGCTAAACTTGCTTTACCAACAACATCAATAGTACCATCAGTGTTACCAGCATCGTCAGTACAGTCAACATCCGAATCAACAACACCGATAACATCACAAACTCCGTCAGTTCAAGAATCACTGTGGACATCATTACGAATCAATAACGTTTATATTGTATCAACGAGTTATGAAGAATTAACTCATTTCCTCTGAAGAAATTATATATATATATATATATATATATATATATATATATATATATATATATATATATATATATATATATATATATATATATATATATATTGAAATAAATCTTTCAGTGCTAAGCTATTGTGTGTGAATCTTAACTACTCGGTTAATTCATATTACAAATATGCAATAATGTACGTCCTTCGGCCGCAACTTAACCAGCGTTAACTACAATCTCTGTCGCAATTCAACAAATTCCAATTCATAATAAATCAAGTATATATTTGATTTTACACTTTCATCATCAATGTACCCGAAACTTTTCAGATAACATCATTCGTACTTTGCGAAATTCACAAGAATTCCACGAACCGAACACCATACATCAACAAATAACGAAGTATTGATTCATAATTTTAATGTCATTAAAGAAATACTGCGTAAAAGTTATGTACTTTTTAAAGCCTTTAGGGATTATTCAATTCTAGTTTCAACCGTAAATTAAATGAGTTTAATTTAACATTAACTCATTAAATCTATGTTACATCTGAAGAAAATATACATATATATATTTTCATAAAGACTGTAATAAAATTCTTTTGTACAAAATATTAATTGTGAATTTTTTTTTTAACGGGTAGGTAATACCCGAGAGATATATAAATTCACAATTAATATGTTACATTCTTCGAATCTGATTCAGCAAATCATCCATTATACTCCCTACTTTCACAACAATATACATTCTTTTATAGAAATCAAAACAACCATACTCATTCAAAATTTAATTACATATTCTGATTTTGAAATCTCAAAATTTAACTTGAGATATGACCAAAATCATCACTCTTAGATCCTTACATCTTTCACAAGCTATATTTTGACTTCAAAACTGTGTTAGAACATCAAATGTATGTTAACGATTACAATCTATGTTCAAACCCTTCGAAAATTTTTGAAGACACTTCGAATGATGAGCAATCGAGATGATGATCCAACCACATGTTACCCACAGTTATGTACCCGAAAAACTCTTGAAACCAAAGTAAAAGTTTAAACAACGTATTCGCGTCAGATTCTTTGGCATTTATTAGCAAAAATAACTTTGCGACTCCTATTCAAAGTAGCCAGTTTTGTCACAGCTCCAGCAAGTCAACTTCGACTTTTCAGTCAGACTAACCTTATTATAACCTTGAGATATACACCATCGTTACCAGGGAACCTTTTACATTCCACCATATTATTAGCAGATGTACCAACAACTTCATTACCCTTTGACTTTAGCCTCTCCAAAAAGTCATCATAATTATTCATTGAAACCCCATCATTTACTCATTCGCATCTTGTAATGAGAATTGCCATACGAATCATTGGGAATTAGCAATCAGTATTTTGAAATCTTGCAGCATGTCTGCGCCAACAGTTATATGTGTATATATAACGTCTATCTTCTGGACTTAATTTGAATGTGAAGTTTCTGAAAAACACTCCGAACTACGAATTGGTTCTCCGAAAATGGAAAAAATGCTGATGAAGCAGCAAAAACTATAAACGACTTTAAATGGTAAAAGCTGGATGATAATGATGAAGTGTGCTGGCAAAGCGCAGAAAAAGAGAAGTTTTGGAACTGGAAAACGGATTGAGCAAAGTAGGAAGGAGGCTGTGGACAAATTACAAAGACTGAACCTTGACTTTAAAGGATCCAAATGATTCAGTACCTGCTGAAGTCATTAACGAATACCTTGCTCCTGACTCTAAACCCCTGCGGACAATATTCTTCATCATCCTCTGATATTAGAAATTCTAAAATATCATCATATCTTTTATTATAAATATCCTCCATATTTCTGAAGATATTTTCTTAATTCTTCTTATTTGAAATCATTTACCTCTTCGCGCTATCTGTATTACATCATAAAAGAAACTATTTTAGTTTCTAAATTCTGAAAGATTTAAGTTTAAAATAAGAATATTTTGAAGTAGTGTTGAGAACTGAAGCATGAATTAGTATAATATAATGACACTTGATCAATGTGATTATATTACAGTAAGTCATGCTGAGTTTCTAAATGGAACGTGATGATTCATAGATCATAACATCATCATGTGCCATGTTATACGACTCTTGTATTCTATTTAACCTCTAAAATATCAAAAAAATATTTCTTGATGATTCGGCCTTTTCCAAGGTATTCTAGTAATTTGACAAGTCAAGATCGTGCCATCACAATTTCCTTCCTAGAACATTAACAATGTTCATTCCGAAACTCATATCTGTGAATTCTGGACCATTACAAGCGGTGCTTAATCGCAAGAAGAAGAAACGAAAGGACAAAACTCCGAAATAGAAATTGGGGTATAAATTGCAGCAAATAAAAGAGAGCATTAACTGTGAATGATAATGATTATAGAAGACAGAAGCAGAGACTTTGAAATATAAGGGAACATATAAAGCTCAACGACAAACCAGAAATTATAAACCATATATCGATGCATATAGCAATATAAAGACACGGGAGAACTAGAAACACTATAAACCCAAGAGTATAGTAGAAGTAAATAGATTCTTCCGGCGGTAGATGAAAAAGAAGAATGACCGATATGAAAGTTAGAAGTATATCGAGAATCAGAGCTGGATGGAGCATATTGATGAATACTTTAAAATATGAGTTGAGGGGGAAAGAATAGAAGGTGATGAAACATGACTAGGAACTTAGAAATCAACAGATTTAACTCACACAATGGCAGAATAAGTGAATCAAACCCTCTAGTGAATAGGTTAAGTTTTTTTTGATTAATTTAGTCAAACCACAACTAAATCAAGTGTGATTAGATCAACACCTAGAGCTATTATTCACCACATGGGTGATTTGGACTGAGAGAGAATCGGAGGAGCTCACTAGATCTGAGTGTGTGTAACAAATAAGAGGCTTAACCTAAAATGAAGAACATAAGACTTTATATACCCCTGCTGTTGACTCACCCATACGATTCATTCATCACACGTACGAGTTGGCTTCATCAGCCGTACGGGTGATCACTCACTCGTGTCTTCTCATTTAGGTTGTAATTGTGACTTAGCTCAGCATCAACCGTGCGTATGAGCCTGTCAGCCGTACTAGTGAGGCTTCACTCGTACGTCTGACTAAGTCTAACATAGTCAAACATCTAAATCTCGTTCCTGCAGTTCCTGTAACCACATACAAACACAGGATAATAATGAGCAATCATGGTGGCCTGTAAACTGTTGTACCTGCAATGGACGTGGGTAGATGTCTAGGGACTTTCATAAAATGCATCAACAGAAGGTGTGAGTTGTAAGAAAACGAAGGAGGTGAATTTATAAGAAAATCTCCGACAGAATAATTAAAATGGACGATCGCATTTAAAGCGGATCCTAATTTCCTTGATTACCGGAGAGTCAAATCTTATTAAGAAGATTTTCTTCAAATCCCTTGAAATCTGGGAATCAATCATATCTACGTCAAATGATAAGATGAATCTACACTTACTCATTTCACTCTTCTATGTTAGCTTCATTCGTACTCTTCATATAAATGGATTGTTTATCCAAATTATTCGCTGATGATAAAACTCTAATTTTCAGCCCGTATGTATCATGAAAACATACTTATTATCATTCACGACCTTTCCACTTAAATTTCGGGACGAAATTTCTTTAACGGGTAGGTACTGTGACAACCCGGAAATTTCCAACCAAATTTAAACTTTAATCTTTATATGTTTCCGACACAATAAGCAATATTTGTTAAGTTAAATTTCAAGAATTTTAAACTATGTTCATACATTCATTCAACTTCGACCCAGTTCCAACGATTCACGAACCATTAAACGAATATGATTATATATGTATATGTGTATATATATTATAACTTGAAACGTAAACGAAATATTATATTAAATACTTTATATGATTGTATCTGTTTCAAAATGTTTATCAATGGAATTAGAAGATAAGATCAACTGATTGAATTATCAGATATATTAAATTATGATTACAAGTCTCTATTGAAAGGCCCACGTTGATTTGAGAAATCTTTCCATTTTAACAATATTCGGAAAATGGTAAAGTAATTTATAAATAAGAACAAATTGTCAATCATTGAGAACTAGACAAAGGATAGTGGAAGATTGAATCTCATAAAGACTAAATTGAACTATTTAGTTTCAAACGTACAAAAACGTTTTCAGTTTAAAAAGAACTTTATTATTAAAACGTATATAACTTTTATAAATATCTAGAACCACTTTTGACAACTCATTACTTAACTAGTATGATAAAGATAACGATATTTATATTTTATTTTATTAAATATATATAACGATTTAAATTAATATTATATATATTTATACGCGTATAATACGTACATAGTTTTATACTTTTACTATACTTAAACTTTACCTTTACTTTATTTTTACTTTACTTTAACTTTAATAATTCACTTTAATAATTCATACTTTAATAATTTATACTTTAATAATTCACTTTAATAATTTATACTTTAATAATTCACTTTAATAATTCATACTTTAATAATTCACTTTAATAATTCATTTTAATAATTCAAAAATCTATTATAAATAGAATTCAATAGGTTTCATTATTTCATAGAAACTTGAAAATATTTTTCTCTAAACTCTCTCAATCGATTTACATATATATATTTACTCCGTATTATTTCAAGATATTATTAGTATACATAAAATATTACGACGGAGTGTTGTCCGAGTGATTTCGAAATTGTTTTTCGAGTAGGATAGGATTAAGGAAATTATGGGTTATAGCTATAGAGGTGATTGAGTATGGTTCATGGGTATGCTCGTGAGGTCAATATAGTGTTTATCATTTCCGTTGCGTCTACGTACCTTTCCTGCAATATTGAATCTCAATATTGATACGTGAGTACTCATAATTTAACTTTTACATACTAATAGTGTATCCTTGACTAGTGCTCGAGTATTTAGGATTATGCATGCTTGTACTTTTGATATTGCCCTTAGACAGGTTAGGTTGAATCTTGAATTAGTTACACTTGCGGTTGAGATAAGGTATAAGATATGCATGTCCTTGGAAAGCTAGCGAAAAATTAAGAACTTTTCCTTTAGATATCGAATGGTTTCGATGAACGAATTAGAAGTTATAATCAATTGAATTTTCGATATTTTTATTAAAAATGATTATTATTATCGTCGTTTTTATCGTCGTTCTAGTTTTATCTTATTATTATCATTATTATTATCTTTATCAATAAAAGGGATTTATCATTAAAAATTGTTTTCTTTATTACTATCGTTATTATCGTTAAAGTTATAATTAGTATTATTATTATTATTATCCCATTATCATTATCATTATTATTATTATTATTATTAGTATTATTATTATTATTATTATTATTATCATTATTAATATATATATATATATCATTATTTAAAAATGGTTATTGTTATTGTTATTATTATTATTACTATATTATCATTAAGATAATTATTAGTATTATCGTTAATAATATTATAGTAACTATCATTATTAATATTAGTGCAATTAAAACAAATAATTGTAACACCTAAATATTTTGATTACTATTATTATCATTATTATGAACACGATATAAAAGACGATTAAAAGCTATTAAACGAAACGATTAGGAAATAATGAGTAAGAGTATCATGATGAAATTAAAATATTATAAGATATTAATTTAGATAAAATTATCGTTCTTATTATTTTTATCATTACTATTATTATTAAAAGTATCGTTAGTATTAAAACTATCATTTTAACAAAAATTATCATTTTAATAGAAATGTCATTGTTACTATAAAATATCATTATTATTATTATTTTAAATAGAATTATTATTTTAAAGATAATATTAAAAATTATCGTAAATATTAAAGTTATCATAATTAGAATTATCGTTTTATCATAATGTCATCTTAGTAATTATAAATATTGATATTTTTATAATAATAATTATTATTACAAAATAATACAACTTTTACTTACTATCATTATAGATATTATTTTATCAAATAAATATGTGATACAAACATATTTTACTACGTGTAATAACTTACTTTAATAATACCTATCATATTATCTTTATGATATTAAATGAACCCTATAAATTTTATTACTTAATATATATAAAAGTATATTTGATTATATAAATTTAATATAAAATTTTATTTATTAATAAATAAATTATATTATTTACTCTAATAAATCTTTTTAAAATATTTAAAAATATAAAACGACGATATTTAAACTATATATTAATCATGTATAGATTTTTAGAAATTATTTTGAGTCAAATTTACTTTTGTTGACTTTTGCATATTAGTCTCGAGCATTAGGATTGTGGTACACTATGACTTGACCTAATTTGTTAGACAAATATTGACCAACATATAAATATATATAATTAATTTAGGTTCGTGAATCCGAGGCCAACCTTGCACTTGTTCAATGACGTTATATGTATTTTTACTACGAAATACAGTATGGTGAGTTTCATTTGCCTTTTTACCTTTTATATTTTTGGACTGGGAATACATGCGCAACTTTTATAAATGTTTTACGAAATAGACACAAGTACGTGAAACTACATTCTATGGTTGAATTATCGAAATCGAATATGCCCCTTTTTATTAAGTCTGGTAATCTAAGAATTAGGGAACAGACACCCTAATTGACGCGAATCCTAAAGATAGATCTATTGGGCCTAACAAACCCCATCCAAAGTACCGGATGCTTTAGTACTTCGAAATTTATATCATGTCCGAAGGAGGATCCCGGAATGATAGGGGATATTCTTATATGTATCTAGTTAATGTCGGTTACCAGGTGTTCACCATATGAATGATTATTTTTGTCTCTATGCATGGGACGTATATTTATGAGAACTGAAAATGAAATTCTTGTGGTCTATTAAAATGATGGAAATAAATGATTATGGTAAACTAATGAACTCACCAACCTTTTGGTTGACACTTTAAAGCATGTTTATTCTCAGGTGTTAAAGAAATCTTCCGCTGTGCATTTGCTCATTTTAAATATATTACTTGGAGTCTTTCATAGCATATTTTGAAGAACGTTGCATTCGAGTCATTGAGTTCATCAAAGATTATTATTAAATCAATTTATAGTTGGATAGTGGATATTATGAAATGGTATGCATGCCTGTCAATTTTCGATGTAAAGAAAGTTTGTCTTTTAAAAACGAATGCAATGTTTGTAAAATGTATCATATAGAGGTCAAATACCTCGCAATGTAATCAACTATTGTGAATCGTTTATAATGTATATGAACGGGTCCTTTCATAATTCGTATTAAGTGGATATCTTTAGTCATCTTTTTCATTCTTCTCTCGACAGCATCTATCTTTGCGGAAATGGAATCAAAGGCATGGATAGAATCGGCTCTAGCTGCTTTAGATGATCTAACGATATCTTTTTCTTGGTGCCACTCATGTGAGTGGGAAGCAGTGTTATCAATAATTTTGTAAGCATCAGTTGCGGTTTTCTTCATAATGGAATCACCAGCTGCTATATCGATGTCTTTTCTTGTAGTGATGTCGCATCCTTGGTAGAATATTTGTACTATTTGACAAGTGTCTAAACCATGTTGCGGACATCCTCTCAACAACTTTCCAAATTTTGTCCACGCCTCATATAGAGTTTCATTTGGCTTTTGCGTGAACGTAACAATTTCTCCTTGAAGTCTCACGGCTTTAGATCCCGGAAAGAATTGTTTAAGAAATTATTCAACTAAGACATCCCATGTATCAATCTCCCCTTCAGGTAAGGATTCTAACCAATCTTTGGCTTCTCCCTTTAAAGTCCAGGGAAATAACATGAGATATATCTGTTCATCCTCCACTACTCTTATTTTAAATAAAGTACAGATCCTATTAAAAGTACGAAGATGTTCATTTGGATCTTCCTTTGGCGTACCACTAAATTGGCATTGATTTGTCACCATGTGTAGGATTTGTCCTTTGATTTCATAATCTGGCGCATTAATGTCAGGTTGAGTAATTGCGTGACCTTGGCCAGTGCGTTTAGCTCTCATTCGGTCTTCCATACTTAGAGGTTCCAGATTCTCCATGATTGAATTTGTTGAATCTGAATCACTATAGGATTCTGATTTAATGGTTGGTTCCTCGACAATCTCCGTTTGAATGATTGGTGGTTCTGAAGGAAAAATTAATGGTTCAGGATCTCTGAATTGTCCCTGAATATCTTCCGGATTCTCAATTATAAGGCCGGGTTCAAAAAATAAATTATCGGAAATTTGAATTGGAGTACTTGGTCGACTGGATGACGATTCTAAAGAAAAATCAACGGCAACAATATTTGCTAGATGTCTTGATCGAGTTACAGGTGGTGAACGTACAAAAGGTGGTGAACGTTTTGCTCGGTGCATTCACTAAATATCCTATTAGTTATAAAAGATAAAAATTATTAAAGTTATCAAATTAATAGACTTTTCTGCTTTTACCCATGTTTCGAATAGTCAATAGATGCAGCAGGGAGCCAGAACCCTTTAAATCAGAAGCTCACAACTCAGCCACTAACAAATCCAACTATTACTACGAAGCAGAAAATTTGGATGTCTATCAATTTAACCACTTAAAATAATTTTTCGTTGAAATTTAAAGAAATTTTAGAGAAGCAATAGAAAAAATCTAAATCCTAAAAACTAGAGTGGCAAAAAATAAGAAAGAAAAAGAGCGCGTCGAAAAACGTCGAAAAATAAAAGGTCGAGAAATAATAGGCGTCGAAAAATAAAAATAAGAAAGTAGCGCGTCGAAACTTAAAAATGAACTAAAAACTAAGAATTAAAAGTTGCGTCTAAAAATATTAAAGCTTAAAAGAAAAACTATATCCCAAATGGCAATAACTTAAAAAGGTACTAAAATATATAAAACGACGTCGCAAATTTCTAAAGCACCTAAATCTTAGTTTAAAGAAAAAGCACTTAAGGGATTTTACGGCAAAGCCTAAAAATCTAGAAATAAAAATAACTATGGTAAAAACTATGATTTAGATCTAATTACGAGTGAAAAATACAAATATTACGCTAAAACGAATAAAAAGATACAAAATATAAAAATATTCTTAAAGTTGTAAAAAGTAAAATTTTTATAAAAATGTTATTTTTATATTATTTATTTTATAAAAGTATTAATTTTATATATTTATAAAACTAATTACACTTAATAATACAAGTTAATTAAAAATTAAAACAAGTAATTATTAAATATAACCCTAATTAGGGTTTTAATTATAATAATTATAATTAAACTAAACCCTAAACAGTCGGCTGAGGTTACCAGGCCTGTCAAGTCAAGCCATGCGATCGTATGGTTTGATAGTTAAAACCTCATGCGATCGCATGAGGTAGGATTTCGGGCCATGATCTGGACTGCTACAGTAACGGGCCAAGAGTGTTTTTATATTTTTTTTTTTCTGTTTTTCTGTTTAAATAAAAATATTTATATAAAACTTATATTTTTACAAACTAAAATAAAAATAAAGAAACTTTATAAAACTTATATATATATTCTTTTTATATTTTTGAATATTTAATACGTATTTTTACAAAAGCGTATTTTTATAAAAGTAAACTAAAAATTAATAAAAATCTTTTTTTATATATAGCGTTTCGCTTCCGGCGTTTAAGCAATTTCCCCGACAGCGGCGCCAAAAATACTTGATGTATGCGAGGTGGTGTACAAAATAGTTAAATTTTTACAAGGAAATACTATTAAATACGATACAATTTTACACAAGTTATTTATTTATTTATAGAGTGGATATACCTAAACCTTGCTACAACACTTATAGGCAGTGTACCTAATCGTACAGTAGTGTAGTTTTTAGTAAGTCCGGTTCGTTCCACAGGGATCTTTTAAACAAGCTTAACGCTATCTTTTTAAAAACTATATTTGTAAAAATACAAAAATATATATAAGTAATATTATTAATATTATAAAATTAGGGTTTTTACCGTTTAATGACCGGTTTGTCGATTTTAAAACTTAAGTCGCAGTTAAAACCTAATGTAAAATTTTAAAAATAAATATAACTTAATTTAAAGCGTAAAGTAAATAACGATAACGAAATTGCGATAAATAAAAGTGCGATAAAATAAAATTGCGATAATTAAAGAGTACGATAATTAAAAGTACAATTAAATACAATGACAATAAATAAAAGTGCGCTAATTAAAAGTGCAATTAAATATGAAATAAAGGAATTATGCTTATTTAAACTTCCATAATCATGATGTTTGACGTGTTGATTTTTAGTTTATTCACATGGGTTAATTATTCTTTGTCCTGGATTATTCAATATGTCCATACGGATTTGTCAATAATAGTCCATCAGTCATAATCATAAAATACGGAAGTCTTCGTCAAATTATTCTTATTCCCGAAGTCAAATATTCCAACTAATTGGGGATTCGAATTGTAACAAGGTCTTAATACTTTGTTTAATGAATACACCAGGTTATCGACTGCGTGTAAACCAAGGTTTTACTACTTTGTTAACAATTACACCAATTACCCTTGAATGTAATCCACCCCTGTTTCAACAAGTCTATTAACTATTAATCCAGTTCCGTGTCCGGTAAAATGAACAATTATTGGTATTTATAGATATCCCGCCCACCGTGCCCAGTCAAGCGTATGTGGTTATATATAAATACGTCAAATTATAAGTCTATATATTAAATTAACGAGGTATCATTTAGTTAATATAAAGCCCATTAATAGCCCATAGTCTAATTTCCACAAATGTCGTTCTTTTATCCAAACCCCAATTATGGTACAAAGCCCAATTACCCAATTTTAATATTTAGCCCAACATCACGATTATTTCGGCATTAAATAAGCATAATAATAACTTAGCTACGAGATATTAATTTAAAAATAACATTAACCATAACTTACAGTGATTAAAAATAGCGTAGCGTTACACGGACAGAATTTCGACTTACACCCTTACAACATTCGCTAACATACCCTTATTATTAGAATTAAAATTAAAATTATAATTATAATTAATATATATATATATATATATATATATATATATATATATATATATATATATATATATATATATATATATATATATATATATATATATATATTACGTATGATTGAGAAGAAGAAAAAGATGGTTAAAATCATCACCAAACAGCGAAATTTATAGGACCTGAGCTGAAAAAGTGTGCCATGAGATCGCATGGCTTTTGTGCCTCCAGGCCATGCGATCGCATGGAGGTAGGTACCAGCTCACATGTTTTTGTTCACAAGCTTGTCGACGTTTTAATAAATAAATATAATATATAAATAATTATAAGAATTATTTAAATATTATATTATATTTATGTGCATAGCTGATTTGTAATTTTTAGTCCGTTGCGTCGAGCGTTGAGAGTTGACTTTGGTCCCGGTTCCGAATTTTCGAACGTCCTTGCGTACAATTTAATATCTTGTATTTTGCGTTTCGCTTCTTGTACTCTTGTAATTTTGAGACGTTTCTCATCAATAATTTGAATCATTTTGATTGTACTTTGTACTTTTGAGATTTTTGGTCGTTTCCGTCTTCAATTCGTCGAATCTGTCTTTTATCTTCACCTTTTATTATTTAAACGAATATCACTTGTAAATAGAACAATTGCAACTAAAAGCTTGTCTTCCTTGAGAGATAATGCTATTAAATATATGTTCATTTTTAGCATTATCAGAAACTATAACAGTATAACATAGTAGCACAACTTTCTACTCTATACTACACCCGGAGATAATCCCACTCACCGATTACCAGCAACAGAAGGAACTCAGAATTCTAATCTTACTGAGCCTTCTCTTCGTCTTTATCACCTAAGAATAGACATAACACAGTCATTAATCATGTCTTGATAACAACCCGACAACAAAACAACAACACCGATACCAACACTTAATCAATCTAACCTATCAACCGTACGAGTGACACTTATCTGCACGTCTGAGAAACCTCAACCGTGCGGTTGACACCTCACTCGTACGTTTGGTCCTTGGCCAAATATCTAATTACACAACAGTAGATCCATACGGTTGACCACACGAGTGACATATGACTCGTACGAGTCACATCTCAACCGTACGATCCAACTAGCAAATATAACAGTTCAAGTAACCACTCACTCGTGCGGTTCACCATGCGGTTGACCGCCTCAATTGTACGAGTGAAAGCTCACTCGTGCGAGTGAAGGCTCACTTGTGCGAGTGATAAGGAACATCAATAGCAACATGTAAAGATATTTTCCAACCTATATTCATCATATATTTATTCATTCATAAGCCTATATCAAGAATTCAACCCATAATAACAGATTAACGCATGCACACTAGACACACACGCTAATACCTCTATTTTTGACCCCAAATACATTTTGATATAGCTTCTAAAGAGTTTACCATTTGAAATGATTTTTCATTACGATTCCAACGATACTTGATTCATCAAAAACGGAGTTACAGTTTGAAAGTTATGACCAAAACAAGTTTCCACAAATCTGACCCTGTGCTCACACGTGTGAATGAGGCCTCACTCGTGCGAGTGAGTCCTCACACGTGTGGTTGACCCTCAAAAATGTGGTCACTTGTACGAGTGACCTGTCAATAGTGTGGGTGCTGATGAACACCTACAGCTCGCCGTTTTCGCCTTTTTTGACCTCAAAACATGATTTTTGCTCAATCTGATCATGAAACCACTTCAAAAACATCATATAACAACTATAGAACATATATCTAATAACAACTAACACTAACAAACACAACTCATCATTATTCAAGCATCAGAACTTACTTTTGCTCAAGAACACAAAAACCCATTTAATCGAGAATTCAAGCAACAATTCAAGCAAGATAACCTGGATTATTGATCACAAGGATGATAATAATCACTCCTTAAAGCTTCTTGATCCAATTCTAGCTTAGATTAAATTAGGGTTTCAAGTAGTGAGAAATTAGGTACGGGGTGTTTGTTTGGAAGGTTCAAGAAAATGAGAGAAAAGGCTGGTCTCAAGCTTATATATTTAAGTTAATACACAGTACCCCATCACACACAGGTATTTATCAGTTATCTGAATTCTTTCGTACCTTGTTAGGAGGTCCTAACGGAGTCCAAATTCAATAAACGAACCTGTTCTGTGACCCTTGTCACAAACTGGTCTTAACCAAACAATCAGATACTTAAAAACATACAATTATAAAAATCACTTTTAATAACACTTAAGGGCAAAATAGACTATTTCAACTAGGCCCAAAACACGGGTGTTACAAATCTACCCTCCTTAAAAGAGATTTCGTCCTCGAAATCGGGCCAACTATGGTCAATAAAACCCCAAAATTGTTACTCGAACCGCCAAACACACGGTCAACTTTATCGATCTTATCCCCGATACCGACAATATCCACCATAATTTCATAGGGAAATGAGATTTTTGACGTCAATACACTCCCGATACAAAATAAGTTGTCACAATCTTCATCGATCAACGTCCGTTAATCCACTTAAGCCCAAAAATTACACGATCAAGTCAAATAATCAGAGTCAAATTCATGTTTCTACGCCATTCTGTATCACAAATTTCACGATCTGTCATCCAATTCAACTCTTTATACAGTCCACTTTTCCCAATTATCCAAAGCTTAGGCAATTGAATTAGTTATAATGCTAAAATCTATACATATGTCCACGAAATTACCTATTAAGTCAATAGAACTTCACAGGTTATTCGTATCATGTCCAGTCACATCACAATCCAATATAGCACATGAAATGTCCCGTTCATATTGATTATAAACGTTCCATATTAATTAATTTCGTTGCGAGGTTTTGGCCTCTATATGAGACGTTTTTCAAAGACTGCATTCATTTTTAAAACAACCATAACCTTTATTTTATCAATAAAGGCTTTAAAAGCATTACGTAGATTATCAAATAATGATAATCTAAAATATACTGTTTACACATGACCATTACATAATGGTTTACAATAGAAATATATTACATCGACATATGTTTCTTGAATGCAGTTTTTACATAATATCATACAAACATGGACTCCAAATCTTGTCCTTATTTTAGTATGCAACAGCGGAAGCTCTTAGTATTCACCTGAGAATAAACATGCTTTAAACGTCAACAAAAATGTTGGTGAGTTATAGGTTTAACCTATATATATCAAATCGTAACAATAGACCACAAGATTTCATATTTCAATACACATCCCATACATAGAGATAAAAATCATTCATATGGTGAACACCTGGTAACCAACATTAACAAGATGCATATATAAGAATATCCCCATCATTCCGGGATACCCTTCGGATATGATATAAATTTTGAAGTACTAAAGCATCCGGTACTTTGGATGGGGTTTGTTAGGCCCAATAGATCTATCTTTAGGATTCGCGTCAATTAGGGTGTCTGTTCCCTAATTCTTAGATTACCAGACTTAATAAAAAGGGGCATATTCGATTTCGATAATTCAACCATAGAATATAGTTTCACGTACTTGTGTCTATTTTGTAAATCATTTATAAAACCTGCATGTATTCTCATCCCAAAAATATTAGATTTTAAAAGTGGGACTATAACTCACTTTCACAGATATTTCCTTCCTCAGAAATAAGACTTGGCCACGGATCGATTCACGAACCTATACAAATATGTACATATATATCAAAGTATGATCAAAATATAATTACAACCATTTTTATTATGTTTTAAAGATTTGAGTGTATTAAGTCAGCTGTCCTCGTTAATAACCTACAACTAGTTGTCCACAGTTAGATGTACAGAAATAAATCAATATATATATTATCTTGAATCAATCCACGACCCAGTGTATACACATCTCAGGCTAGATCACAACTCAAAGTATATATATTTTTTGGAATCAACCTCAACCCTGTATAGCTAACTCCAACATTACTGCATATAGTGTGTCTATGGTTGTTCCAAATAATATATATACATGGGTCGATATGATATGTTAAAACATTTGCATACGTGTCTATGGTATCCCAATATTACATAATATATTAGAATACATGTATAATACAATATAAGTTAGCTAGGATATGATTTGTATAGATTTGTTAAACATTTCCCGTAGCTAAAAAGATTAAAAATATCCAATCTTGTTTTACCCATAACTTCTTCATTTTAAATCTGTTTTGAGTGAATCAAATTGCTATGGTTTCATATTGAACTCTAATTTAAGAATCCAAACATAAAAAGTATAGGTTTATATTCAGAAATTTAAGTTACATGTCAATTACTAAAGACGTAGTCATTTCCGTCGAAAGAACGACATCTTGATGACCATTTTGAAAAACATACTTTCACTTTTAGTTTAACCAAGATTTTTGGATATAGTTTCATGTTCATATGAAAAATCATTTTCCCAGAAGAACAACTTTTAAATCAAAGTTTATCATAGTTTTTAATTATCCAAACCAAAATAGCCCCCGGTTTCACTACAACGGCGTATATCCGATTTTATGGTGTTCATCGTGTTTTCAGGTTTTAAATCATTAAGTTAGCATATCATATAGATATAGAACATGTGTTTAGTTGATTTTAAAAGTCAAGTTAGAAGGATTAACTTTTGTTTGCGAACAAGTTTAGAATTAACTAAACTATGTTCTAGTGATTACAAGTTTAAACCTTCGAATAAGATAGCTTTATATGTATGAATCGAATGATGTTATGAAAATCATTACTACCTCAATTTTTCTGGATAAAATTACTGGAAATGAGAAAAATGGATCTAGCTTCAAAGGATCCTTGGATGGCTTGAAAGTTCTTGAAGCAGAATCATGACACGAAAACAGTTCAAGTAAGATTTTCACTCGAAATAAGATTGTTATAGTTGTAGAAATTGAATCAAAGTTTGAATATGAATATTACCTTGAATTATAAAGATAACCTACTATAAATAACAAAGGTTCCTTGATCTTAGATGATTACTTGGAATGGATTAGAAAGCTTGGAAGTAGACTTGCAAACTTGGATGTATTCTTGATTTTTATGAAACTATACTTATGGAATTTATGAAGAACACTTAGAACTTGAAGATGGAACTTGAGAGAGATCAATTAGATGAAGAAAATTGAAGAATGAAAGTGTTTGTAGGTGTTTTTATTCGTTGGTATATGGATTAGATATAAAGGATATGTAATTTTGTTTTCATGTAAATAAGTCATGAATGATTACTAATATTTTTGTAATTTTATGAGATATTTCATGCTAGTTGCCAAATGATAGTTCCCACATGTTGTGACGACCCGAAAATTTTCGACCAAATTTAAACTTTAATCTTTATATTATTCCGACACGATAAGCAAAGTTTGTTAAGTTAAATCTCAAGAATTTTAAACTGTGTTCATACATTCATTATAACCTCGACCAAATTCTGACGATTCACGAACCGTTATATATAAATAGATATGTATATGTATATATATATTATAACTTGAGAATATTAATAAAGTATTAAACGTATAATACTTTACCCGAACGTATTTGTTTCAATATGATTTTTGACGAAATTAAAAAATATATATTAAATGATTGAATTATCAGAAATATTGAATTATGATTACAAGTCTCTATTGAGAGGTCCACTATGATTTGAGAAAATCTATTCCTCTTAACGATATTCGGAATAATTTGTAAAGTTATTTATAAATAAAAACATAAAGTGTCATTTACGAAAGTTAGACAAAAGTTAGTGGAGAATTGGTTTCCATAATATTCTATTAATCTATTTTCAAACGTACAAAGACGTTTTCAATTTAAAAAGAACTTTATTATTAAAACGTATATAACTTTTATAAATATCTAGAATCACTTTTGACAACTCATTACTTAACCAGTATGATAAAGATAATGATATTTATATTTTATTTTATTAAATATATATAACGATTTAAATTAATATTATATATATTTATACGCGTATTATACATACATAGTTTTTGTACTTTTACTATACTTTAACTTTATCTTTACTTTACTTTACTTTTACTTTACTTTAACTTTAATAATTCATACTTTAATAATTCACTTTAATAATTCATACTTTAATAATTCACTTTAATAATTCATACTTTAATAATTCACTTTAATAATTCATACTTTAATAATTCACTTTAATAATTCATACTTTAATAATTCATACTTTAATAATTCACTTTAATAATTCATACTTTAATAATTCACTTTAATAATTCAAAAATCTATTATAAATAGAATTCAATAGGTTTCATTTTTTCATAGAAATTTGAAAATATATTTCTCTAAACTCTCTCAATCGAATTACATATATATATTTTCTTTGTATTATTTCAAGATATTATTAGTATACATAAAATACAACGACAGAGTTATACTCAGACGATTTCAAAATAAGTTTTCAAACGGGATAGAGCTAAGGAAATTATGGGTTATAGCTATGGAGGTTATGGGTATTAATCGAGGGTATTGCTCGTGAGGTCAACCTAACGTTTATCATTTTCGTTGCGTCTACGTACTTTCTTGCAATATTGAATCACAATATTGATACGTTCGTGAATCCGAGACAAACCCTGCACTTGTTTAGTGCCGTCATATACATAATTGCTACGAAATACAGTATTGTGAGTTTCATTTGCTCCCTTTTATATATATTTTTGGGACTGAGAATACATGCGCTGTTTTTATAAATGTTTTACGAAATAGGCACAAGTACTAAAACTAATTCTACGTGGGTTTAAACCAGAAATATACCCTTAGCTTGGTAACATTAAACTACTTGTCTATGTACGGTAGGCGCGAATCCTAAAGATAGATCTATTGGGCCTGACAAACCCCATCCTGACTATGGGATGCTTTAGTACTTCGAGGTTATTTTAAACACACCTGATCTGGTGTACTTCAGAGGGTAAAACATGAACGTTAAGGCTTGTTACCGGGTGCCTACAACTTATAGAATACTTTTATACACTTGCGAGTGTACATATATTTATAAACGGAAATCTTGTGGTCTATTAATATATTGAAATGATTGTTATGATAAACCTGTGAACTCACCAACCTTTTGGTTGACACTTTAAAGCATGTTTATTCTCAGGTATTAAAGAAATCTTCCGCTGTGCATTAGCTCATTTTAAGGATATTACTTGGAGTCATTCATGGCATATTCTGAAAGATGTTGCATTCGAGTCATTGAGTTCATCAAGATTATTATTAAGCCAATTATAGTTGGATGTATTATGAAATGGTGTGCATGCCGTCAACTTTCGTTGTAAAGAAAGTTTGTCTTTTAAAAACGAATGCAATGTTTGTAAAATGTATCATATAGAGGTCAAATACCTCGCGATGTAATCAACTATTGTGAATCGTTTATAATGTATATGAACGGGTCCTTTCAGTTGGTATCAGAGCGGTGGTCTTAGCGAACCAGGTCTGCATTAGTGTGTCTAACTGATAGTCGTTAGGATGCATTCGTGAGTCTGGACTTCGACCGTGTCTGCATTTCAAAAGTTTTGCTCATCATTCTTGTCGGAAATTACCTGCTTATCATTCTTAGTCTAGACACATCTTATTGCATTGATTGCATGAATAGTGTATAGACAAAATTCATATCTTAGCGTATCTGCTAATTCATATCTTAGCGTATCTGTTATTGTAAACTTTGCCTGACATATTCCGTAAATTCCTCCGTAATCTACGAAACCTTTTGCTCTATATAATTAGAATACCACCCGATAGCCGGAAAATCATTTCATATCGAAAAATTATTTATTCAATCGTACGAAATGGAATTCGTCATTAGTTCAAGTCCCTCGGATTCCGAAATGGAATCCCACTCAAGTTCCGAAAGCAGTGTGACCGGAATGGATCAACCAATTAGTCATCATCTATTCTGGATGAATTGGGGATGGGTTCGTAGCCTCCTTAATCATTGGAGACAAGAAGAAGGTGATCCCTTCCATCCACCACATTGCCCTCTTGGCGAAGAACCTGAAGCACTTACCGGCGAACCTATCCGAAACACCATTTTCTCTCTTATTTCTAGAGTATCTCGTCACGATTACATACTACACCAAATTCTAGATTTTATTTATCCGATCGTCCGAACCGACAATCACCCCGGTGTAATAGAAGAAGTCAACGAGCTTCGCGCTCGGGTAGTGGCTTTGGAGAATATGGTGCAAAGGTTACAAACACCAGCACCAGCAGCATAAACAGTACCACCATCAGCAACACCAACAGTACCATCACCACCACCAACAACAACATCCACATCCCACACCGCAACATCACAATATGTATCTCAAACATCAACGTCATACGCCCTGTAAATATCCAGGAATATCATCAACAACAAACGATGAAGTATTAATTCATAAACTTCATTGAAGAGATATCTCTGCGGCAGTTATGTAATCTCCAAAATCTTAGAGATTATTTAATTCTGACCGTAAATCGGATGAGTGAACGGAGATGGTAGAGTAGAAACTTTGATCGAAAATGGTGTACGATTTACAAGCTAGAATTGTTTTACCAACAGCATCAACAGGACCGTAGCATCATCAACACAGTCAGTGCCGTCAGTATCGTCAGAATCAACAGCACCTGTAACATCACAAACTCTGTCAGTTCAAGAATCGTTGTGGACATCATTACGAATCAACAACAAATATATTGTATCAACGCGTTATGAAGTATTAACTCATTTCCAATCGAAAGATTTATATGTATATTTTATATGTATAAATTTTTAAACCATAATAAATCTTCCCGTACTAAGCTATTATGTGTGAATCTTAACTACTCAGTTAATTCATATTATAAATATGCAATGATGTACGTCCTTCGTCCGCAACTTAACCATCGTTAATTACAATCTCTGTCTCAATTCAATAAAAAATCCAATTTATAATAAATCAAGTGTATTATTCGAATATATTTTTGATTTTACGCTTTCATCATCGATGTACTCGAAACTTTTCAAATAACATCATTCGTACCTCGCGAAGTTTACAAGAATTTCACGAAAACCAACAAATAACAAAGTAATGATTCATAATTTCAATATTATTGAAGAAATACTTATGCAATTTATAAAGTTTTAGGGATTACTCAATTCTAGTTCCAACCATAAAACAAATGAGTTTAATTTAATATTAACTCATTAAATCTATATTACATCTAAAGAAAATATACACATATATTTTCATAAAGACTGTAATAAACTTCTTTTGTACAAAATATTAATTGTGAAATTTTTTTTAACGGGTAGGTAATACCCGAGAGATATATAAATTCACAATTAATATATTACATTTTTCGAAACTGATTCAGCAATCATCAACTATACTCCCTACTTTCACAACAATATCCATTCTTTCATATAAATCAAAACAATCATACTCATTCAAATTCAATTACATATTCTGATTTTGAAATCGCATAATTCAATTCGAAATATAACCAGTATCATCACTCTTAGATTCCTATATCTTTCAAAGCTATACTTTGACTTCAAAACTGTGTTAGAACATCATATGTATTAACGATTACAATATGTGCTCAAACCCTTCGAAATTCCTGAAGACACTTCAACTAAGGAACAATCGAGATGATGATCCAACCACATGTTACCCACAGTTATACACCTGGAAAAACTCTCAAAACCCAAGTCATAGTTCGACACGTATCCGTGTTAGACCCTTTGGCATTTACTAGCTAAAATAACTTTTCAATTCCGTTTCAAAATAGACAGTTTTGTCACAGCTCCAGCAAACCAACTTCAATTGTTCATTCGAATAAGCCTTATTATAATGATTACCCCTTCATCATTATTACCGGGGAACCTTTCATATCTCGCCACATTAGCAGTAAACTTATTAACAACTTCATTGATCTTTGAATTTCCGAAAAATCTTTATATTTATCAAAACCCCATCATTTACTCATCTGCATCTTGTAACGAGAATTGCCATACGAATCATCGGAAATTAGCAATCAGTATTTTGAAGTCTCGCAGCATGTCTACGCCAATAATTATATGTGTCTATCTTCTGGACTTATATACTTTGAATGTGAAGTTTCTGAAAAACACCCTAAACCAGTTCTCAAAATTTTGAAAAATGCTGATGAAGCAGCAAAAACTGTAAATGACCTTAACAGTAAAAAGTTGGATGATAAAGGATAGTATATTGGCAAAGCTCAGAAAAAGAGAAGCTTTGGAACTGAAAAACGGATTGAGCAAAGTATGAAGGAGGCTGTGGACAAATCACAAAGGCTGAACCTGCCTTCAAAGAATCCAAATGATTCAGTACTTGCTGAAGTCATTAACGAATACCTTGCTCCTGACTCTAAACCCCTGCGGACAATATCCTTCATCATCCTCTGATATTAGACATTCTAAGATATCATCGTATCTTTCATTATAAATATCCTCCATATTTCTGAAGATATTTCCATAATTATTCTTATCTGAAATCATTTACCTCTTCGTGCTGTCTGTATTACATCATAAAAGAAACTATTTTAGTTTCTAAATTCTGAAACTTTCGAATTTAAAAAAACAATATTTTTGAAGTAGTGTTGGGAACTGAAGCATGAACTAGTATAATATAATGACACTTGATCAACGTGATTATATTACAGTAATTCATGCTGAGTTTCTAAATGGAACATAATGATTCACAGATCATAACGTCATCATGTGCTATGTTACACGACTCTTATATTCTATTTGATCTCTAAATATTAAAAAAATATTTCTTGATGATTCGGCCTTTTTCGAGGTATTCTGGTAATTTGACAAGTCAAGATCGTGCCATTACAATTTCCTTCCTAGAACATTAACAATGTTCATTCCGAAATTTATATCTGCGAATTCTGGACCATTACAAGCGGTGCTTAATCGCAAGAAGAAGAAACGAAAGGACAAAGCTCCGAACTAGAAATGGGAGTATAAATCATAGCAAACAGAAGAGAGCATTAACTGTGGATGACAATGATTATAGAAGAAGCAAGGACTTTGAAATATAAGGGAAGATATAAAACCCAACAACAACCCAGAAATCACAAACCGTATATATCAATGCATATAGCAATATAAAGACACGGGAGAACTAAAAATACTATAAAACCAAGAGTATAGTAGAAGTAAATAGATTCTTCCAGAGGCAGATGAAAAAGAAGAGCGACATATATGAAAGTGAGGAGTATATCAAGAATCAGCACTGGATGAAGCGTATTGACAAATAATTTTAAAGTAAGAATTGAGGGAGAAAGAATAGAAGGTGTGAATTAAAAGGAAATGAAAGAGGTGGATTTATAGTGAAATATCCGACAGAAAAATCGAGATGAATTAACGCATTAAATCGAAGAGGATCATAATTTCCTTAATCATCGAAGAATCAAATCCTATATAGATTACAAAGATTTTCTTTAATCCGGAGATCAACTGTAATGATGTCAAAATATAAGACGAATCCCTATTTTCTCATTTCACTCTTTTACGATAGCTTCACTCATACGTTTCGAGTAATCGAATTATTTTATCCATATTTCTCAATCATGATAAAACCCTATGAATCAACTTATATTCATCATAATAACATTCTTATTGTTAGCCATGACGACCTCGATCAAATTTCGGGACGAAATTTCTTTAACGGGTAGGTATTGTGACGACCCGAAAATTTTCGACCAAATTTAAACTTTAATCTTTATATTATTCCGACACGATAAGCAAAGTTTGTTAAGTTAAATCTCAAGAATTTTAAACTGTGTTCATACATTCATTATAACCTCGACCAAATTCTGACGATTCACGAACCGTTATATATAAATAGATATGTATATGTATATATATATTATAACTTGAGAATATTAATAAAGTATTAAACGTATAATACTTTACCCGAACGTATTTGTTTCAATATGATTTTTGACGAAATTAAAAAATATATATTAAATGATTGAATTATCAGAAATATTGAATTATGATTACAAGTCTCTATTGAGAGGTCCACTATGATTTGAGAAAATCTATTCCTCTTAACGATATTCAGAATAATTTGTAAAGTTATTTATAAATAAAAACATAAAGTGTCATTTACGAAAGTTAGACAAAAGTTAGTGGAGAATTGGTTTCCATAATATTCTATTAATCTATTTTCAAACGTACAAAGACGTTTTCAATTTAAAAAGAACTTTATTATTAAAACGTATATAACTTTTATAAATATCTAGAATCACTTTTGACAACTCATTACTTAACCAGTATGATAAAGATAACGATATTTATATTTTATTTTATTAAATATATATAACGATTTAAATTAATATTATATATATTTATACGCGTATTATACATACATAGTTTTTGTACTTTTACTATACTTTAACTTTACCTTTACTTTACTTTACTTTTACTTTACTTTAACTTTAATAATTCATACTTTAATAATTCACTTTAATAATTCATACTTTAATAATTCACTTTAATAATTCATACTTTAATAATTCACTTTAATAATTCATACTTTAATAATTCACTTTAATAATTCATACTTTAATAATTCATACTTTAATAATTCACTTTAATAATTCATACTTTAATAATTCACTTTAATAATTCAAAAATCTATTATAAATAAAATTCAATAGGTTTCATTTTTTCATAGAAATTTGAAAATATATTTCTCTAAACTCTCTCAATCGAATTACATATATATATTTTCTTTGTATTATTTCAAGATATTATTAGTATACATAAAATACAACGACAGAGTTATACTCAGACGATTTCAAAATAAGTTTTCAAACGGGATAGAGCTAAGGAAATTATGGGTTATAGCTATGGAGGTTATGGGTATTAATCGAGGGTATTGCTCGTGAGGTCAACCTAACGTTTATCATTTTCGTTGCGTCTACGTACTTTCTTGCAATATTGAATCACAATATTGATACGTTCGTGAATCCGAGACAAACCCTGCACTTGTTCAGTGCCGTCATATACATAATTGCTACGAAATACAGTATTGTGAGTTTCATTTGCTCCCTTTTATATATATTTTTGGGACTGAGAATACATGCGCTGTTTTTATAAATGTTTTACGAAATAGGCACAAGTACTAAAACTAATTCTACGTGGGTTTAAACTAGAAATATACCCTTAGCTTGGTAACATTAAACTACTTGTCTATGTACGGTAGGCGCGAATCCTAAAGATAGATCTATTGGGCCTGACAAACCCCATCCTGACTATGGGATGCTTTAGTACTTCGAGGTTATTTTAAACACACCTGATCTGGTGTACTTCAGAGGGTAAAACATGAACGTTAAGGCTTGTTACCGGGTGCCTACAACTTATAGAATACTTTTATACACTTGCGAGTGTACATATATTTATAAACGGAAATCTTGTGGTCTATTAATATATTGAAATGATTGTTATGATAAACCTGTGAACTCACCAACCTTTTGGTTGACACTTTAAAGCATGTTTATTCTCAGGTATTAAAGAAATCTTCCGCTGTGCATTAGCTCATTTTAAGGATATTACTTGGAGTCATTCATGGCATATTCTGAAAGACGTTGCATTCGAGTCATTGAGTTCATCAAGATTATTATTAAGCCAATTATAGTTGGATGTATTATTAAATGGTGTGCATGCCGTCAACTTTCGTTGTAAAGAAAGTTTGTCTTTTAAAAACGAATGCAATGTTTGTAAAATGTATCATATAGAGGTCAAATACCTCGCGATGTAATCAACTATTGTGAATCGTTTATAATGTATATGAACGGGTCCTTTCACATGTGTTAGGTGACTCACATGGGCTGCTAAGAGCTGATCATTGGAGTGTATATACCAATAGTATATACATCTAAAAGCTGTGTATTGTACGAGTACGAATACGGGTGCATACGAGTAGAATTGTTGATGAAACTGAACGAGGATGTAATTGTAAGCATTTTTGTTAAGTAGAAGTACTTTGATATGTGTCTTAAAGTCTTTCAAAAGTGTAAGAATACATATCAAAACACAACATGTATATACATTCTAATGGAGTCGTTAAGTCTTCGTTAGTCGTTACATGTAAGTGTTGTTTTGAAACCTTTAAGTTAACGATCTCAATTAATGTTGTTAACCCAATATTTATTATATCAAATGAGATGTTAAATTATTATGTTATCATGATATTATGATGTATGAATATCTCTTAATATGATATATACATTAAAATATCTTTACAACGATAATCGTTACATATAAGTCTCGTTTCGTAATTCTTGAGTTAGTAGTCTTATTTTTACATATGTAGTTCATTGTTAACACACTTAATGATATATTTAAATATCATTTTATCATGTTAAATATAGTGTATTAATATCTTAATATGATACATATGTATTTAGTAGACGTTATCATAACGATAATCGTTATATATATCATTTCAAGTTTTTTAACTTAGTATCTCATTTCTTATGTATATCACACATTGTTAATATACTTAGTGAGATACTTACTCATCATAATCTCATGTCAACCATATATATATATATATATATATATATATATATATATATATATATATATATATATATATATATATATATATATGTCCATATATACCACAACATGTAGTTTTTACAAATTTGTAACGTTCGTGAATCGCCGGTCAACTTGGGTGATCAATTGTCTATATGAAACTTATTTCATTTAATCAAGTCTTAACAAGTTTGATTACTTAACACGATGGAAACATTTAGTCATGTAAATATCATTCTCAATTAATATATATAAACATGGAAAAGTTTGGGTCACTACAGTACCTACCCGTTAAATAAATTTCGTCCCGAAATTTTAAGCTGTTGAAGGTGTTGACGAATCTTCTAGAAATAGATGCGGGTATTTCTTCTTCATCTGATCTTCATGCTCCCAGGGGAACTCGGGTCCTCTACGAGCATTTCATCGAACCTTAACAATCGGTATCTTGTTTTGCTTAAGTCTCTTAACCTCACGATCCATTATTTCGACGGGTTCTTCAATGAATTGAAGTTTTTCATTGATTTGGATTTCGTCCAACGAAATAGTGAGATCTTCTTTAGCAAAACATTTCTTCAAATTCGAGACGTGAAAATTGTTATGTACAGCCGCGAGTTGTTGAGGTAGCTCAAGTTGGTAAGCTACTGGTCCGACACGATCTATAATCTTGAATGGTCCAATGTACCTTGGATTTAGTTTCCCCCGTTTACCAAATCGAACAACGCCTTTCCAAGGTGAAACCTTAAGCATGACCAATTTCTCCAATTTCAAACTCTATATCTTTTCTTTTACTGTCCGCGTAGCTCTTTTGTCGACTCTGGGCGGTTTTCAATCGTTGTTGAATTTGGATGATTTTCTCGGTAGTTTCTTGTATTATCTCTGGACCCGTAATCTGTCTATCCCCCACTTCATTCCAACAAATTGGAGACCTGCACTTTCTACCATAAAGTGCCTCAAACGGCGCCATCTCAATACTAGAATGATAATTGTTGTTGTAGGAAAATTCTGCTAACGGTAGGTGTCGATCCCAACTGTTTCCGAAATCAATAACACATGCTCGTAGCATGTCTTCAAGTGTTTGTATTGTCCTTTCGCTCTGCCCATCAGTTTGTGGATGATAGGCAGTACTCATGTCTAGACGAGTCCCCAATGCTTGTTGCAACGTCTGCCAGAACCTTGAAACAAATCTACCATCCCTATCAGAGATAATAGAGACAGGTTTTCCATGTCTGGAGACAACCTACTTCAAATACAATCGCGCCAACTTCTCTATTTTGTCATCTTCTCTCATTGGCAGGAAGTGTGCTGACTTGGTGAGACGATCAACTATTACTCAAATAGTATCATAACCACTTGCAGTCCTTGGCAATTTGGTAATGAAATCCATGGTAATGTTTTCGCATTTCCATTTCAGGATTTCAGGTTGTTGTAGTAGACCTGATGATTTCTGATGTTCAGCTTTGACCTTAGAACACATCAAACATTCTCCTACATATTTAGTAATATCGGCTTTCATACCCGGCCACCAAAAGTGTTTCTTGAGATCTTTATACATCTTCCCCGCTCCGGGATGTATTGAATATCTGGTTTTATGTGCTTCCTTAAGTACCATTTCTCTCACATCTCCAAACCTTGGTACCCAAATTCTATCAGCCCTATATCGGGTTCCATCTTCCTGAATATTAAGATGTTTCTCTGATCCTTTGGGTATCTCATTCTTCAACTTTCCTTCTTTTACAATTGTCATAACCCGTCCTTAACCATAAGAACGTGTTAGATAACGTATGATTTCATTGCGAGGTATTGACCTCTATATGCGACATTTTTAAAAAGGAAAACTGCATATATTATACATTACAAACCAAACCATTATTTTTGTACAAGCTTTAGACAATAAAAAGATGATTATCGTTTAACGATAATCTTCGACTTACAAACTTTACAAATGATAATAACAACACGATTTCTAGCATATTTTACAACACACGTCCTCGGATATGCAGTTTTATTTTTGACACAAATATGAGTACGCATGATCCTGCTTAGATTCAACATAATGCAGCGGAAGCTTTAATTATCACCTGAGAATAAACATGTTTAAAAACGTCAACATAAAGTTGGTGAGATATAGGTTTAGTGCGCAGCAATATATATATATAGACCACAAGATTTCGTATATAAACATTTCAATAAAAATATTCTAAGTGGTTGAGCACTTGGTAACCATACTTAACATTTTCACGTCGCATATTCCCTTTAATATGAAATCTTACTACACCGTACCAAGTGTAGTCACAAAACGAAGTACTGTGCAACCGTTGAATACTGGTCGTCCAGTCCGGTTGGGGTTGTCAGGCCCGATAGATCTATCAACAGGATTCGCGTTTACAATACCGCTGTAAATATTAGTTACCAAGCTACAGGGAAGTATGCCAGTGGTACAACTCAACGTAGAACATATTTTTCAGTTACTTGTGTCCATATCGTAAAACATAAAATACATGTATTCTCATCCCAAAATATTTAGAGTTTAAAAGTGGGACTATATACTCACTCTTGTCTTGATGATATATATATTTTGACTCGGTCTTCCGGTTGATATCACGAACCTATCCATATATAATATATCAATATGTTTTCATTTTAAAACAAACGTTATATATATATATACTTGTTATACTTTTAATATTTTGAATATTTCCTTAGTCCGTAGTTAGCATTTCGATGTTAGTAATTCAATTTTAATGGTTCATTTTTAGATGTTTAATATACCCGCAATAAACAAAACCCCCAACGAAATAAATAAAACCCCATCGTATATGTATTGGTCGAGATTAATCTTGACCCATGGTACCGGTGTTGTCAAATGACGTGTTGCGTACATAAAGTACCGGTGTTGTCAAATGACGTGTTGCGTACAATCATGGAATCTTATGATTAATCTTCTCGTGTTGTTTACGGGTGATCCTGAACCATATAAAATTGAATTATAAGTACATATATATAAAATATCATGTTATCTTAGAAATATGTGATTTATATCATTTTTTTCCAATTGATCCCGTAGTTGAAATGATCTAGGATAACCAATTTTGTTTCGGTCATAGTTTCTTCGTTACAAATCCGTTTTCGTTGATTCAAATTGCCATCTTCTTGGATCGAGTTCTTCTTTAAGACTATGAACTGTAAATACCTTGGTTTGTATTCAAAATCATATGGCATAAGTGAAACATTAGTGAAACATATGAAGTTAAACATTTTTGTTACAACAAAATCATTTAATGACCATTTTTCTAAAAATACTTATACTTTGAAAAACCAAGTTTTACCTTGTTAAATTAGCATATACATAAGTTATATTACAGGTCTTGAAGTATTTTAAAAGTTAAGTTAGAAGGATCTATTTAGTTTGCAAACAAGTTTGAAAACATTCAAACTATGTTCTTGTTGTTAAACTTGTATACCACAAAATATGATAGCTATATATATATGAATCGAATAAGGTTATGAACATAGATTCTACCTCAAGTTCCTTGGATGAAGTTGCTGTAAGAGAGAAGTAAGAAGCTAGAATCAAAAGGGTGATAGAAGTGGATGAAAGATTGGAAGTAAGTTGGTGTTCTTGGAGGGTTTTCTTGAAGTGTTTTTGTATGGTTTTCTTATGGTGTTTTAGTATGGTTTTTGAAGCTAGATCTTTATGGAATTTTGCTGGGTTGTTATGGAGTTTAGAGAGTAAGAAAGAGTGTGTGTTTTTAGTTAAGAGATTGAAGTAAAAATGAATCAAAAATGATGATACATATATACTCCTAAAAATGTGATCTTTAAGGATAACATGACAAAATTTTAGTTTGTATTTTTGTAATTAGTCTTGCAATGATTCAAAAGTAATTACCTTATACATAAGGCATGAATAAGGGCTGGTTAGGTGGTGATTTGATGTGTATATACCAATAGTAAATACGTATAGAAGCTAGGTATGATACGAGTACAAATACTCTAAATATACGTATAGAAATTTTGTGAAAAATGGAATGAGGATTCAAATATAGCTATCTTTTGTGAATACACTTATATGATTTTATGTATTTAAGTTCTTAAAAGTGATTAAATATATTACTTATACAATATATGTATAAACATTATAGTCTTAAGTATTTAAGTCAAATAACGTTACGTATTGTTATCGTTTTGAAAACTTAAGTTAGTAGTTTCAAAATACACATATAACTTGTTGTTATTAATACAAAATGAGATATTAAAACATTCATTAATCATGTTAAATATGTATATATACATATATATACACAAACGTATAATTATCATATATTGTATAGTTCGTGATATCATTGGTCAAACTAGACGGTCAAACGTTGTGTAAAATTCTTTTCGGAAATATAAATCTCGACAATTTGGATTGCTTATCATGTTGGCAAGGTTTAATTTATGTAAATATTAATCTTATAAGTATAGAATGATCGAAAAAGTGCGGGTCGTTACATTACCTCCCCGTTAAATAAATTTCGTCCCGAAATTTTAAAATTGTACCTATTTTGCGTCATCGAGAAACAAGTGTGGATACTTTTGCTTCATCTGATCCTCTCGTTCCCAAGTAAACTCGGGACCTCTTCTAGCATTCCAACGAACCTTAACAATCGGTATATTGCTCTGTTTGAGCTTTTTAACTTCACGGTCCATGATTTCGATTGGTTCTTCGACGAATTGTAGTTTCTCGTCGACATGGATTTCTTCAAGAGGAATGGTAAGGTCTTCCTTTGCAAGACACTTCTTAAGGTTCGAGATATGAAAGGTATTATGTACTCCGGCGAGTTGTTGCGGTAACTCGAGTCGATAAGCTACCGGTCCAATGCGTTCGATGATCTTGAACGGGCCTACGTACCTTGGGTTCAGTTTACCCCTTTTGCCGAAACGTATTACACCTTTCCAAGGTGACACCTTTAGCATAACCATGTCCCCGACCTGAAACTCTAATGGTTTCCTTCGAACATCGGCGTAGCTCTTTTGGCGACTACGGGCTGTTTTCAATCTCTCCTTGATTTGCACTATCTTCTCAGTCGTTTCATGTATGATCTCGGGACCAGTTAAATGTCGATCTCCTACTTCATTCCAACAGATAGGAGATCTACACTTCCTTCCGTACAATGCTTCGAATGGCGCAGCTCCAATGCTCGCATGATAACTATTATTATACGAGAATTCTGCTAACGGTAGGTATTTATCCCATCCGTTTCCAAAATCGATCACACATGCCCTGAGCATGTCTTCGAGAGTCTGAATCGTTCTTTCACTCTGTCCATCGGTTTGTGGATGATATGCGGTACTCATATCCAACCGAGTTCCTAGTGCCTCCTGTAGTGATTGCCAAAACTTTGAGGTAAATCTACTATCACGATCGGATATAATGGAAATAGGTATTCCATGCCTTGAAACAACTTCCTTTATATACAATCGTAATAGTTTCTCCATTCTATCTGTTTCCTTTATAGGCAAGAAATGTGCAGACTTGGTGAGACGATCAACAATCACCCAAATGGTGTCGTATCCCCAGGCAGTCTTTGGTAACTTCGTGATGAAATCCATGGTAATACCGTCCCATTTCCATTCTGGAATTTCTGGTTGTTGAAGTAACCCTGACGGCTTCTGGTGTTCTGCTTTAACCTTGGAACAAGTTAAACACTCCCCAACATATGTTGCAACGTCTGTTTTTAAATTAGGCCACCAATAATGCGTCTTAAGATCTTGGTACATCTTTCCAACTCCAGGATGTATCGAATATCTTGTCTTATGTGCCTCGTTCAATATCAACTTCCTTAATCCACCCAACTTCGGTACCCAAATACGATTTGCAAAATATCGAATTCCATCTTCCCGCATAACGAGTTGCTTCTCATACTTCTTCATTATTTCATTTCCTATATTTTCTTTAGTAAGTGCTTCTCGTTGAACTTCTTTGATTTGTGAGTTGAGATTCATGCGAATTTTTATGTTCATCGCTCGTACTCGAATTGGTTCTCGTTCCTTTCTGCTTAGAGCGTCGGCCACCACGTTCGCTTTCCCGGGATGATAACGAATTTCACAATCATAGTCATTTATTAACTCAACCCACCTACGTTGCCTCATGTTCAGCTGTTTTTGATCGAAAATATGTTGAAGGCTTTTATGATCAGTAAACACAGTGAATTTAACCCCATACAAGTAATGTCTCCACATCTTCAATGCAAACACGACTGCTCCCAGTTCTAGATCATGCGTCGTATAATTCCGCTCGTGAATCTTCAATTGTCGGGATGCAAATGCAATTACTTTCTTTCGTTGCATAAGAACACAACCAAAACCTTGTCGCGAAGCGTCACAATATATTTCAAAATCATCGTTCCCTTCAGGTAACGATAAAATAGGCGCCGTAGTTAACTTCTTCTTCAATAATTGAAATGCGTTCTCCTGCTCCGAGGTCCATTCGTATTTCTTCCCTTTTTGCGTTAATGCTGTCAACGGCTTAGCTATTCGAGAAAAATCTTGAATAAACCTTCTATAATAACCGGCTAAACCCAAAAATTGGCGTATCTGCATTGGTGTCTTAGGAGTCTCCCATTTTTCAATGGCTTCAATTTTTGCTGGATCAACCTGAATTCCTTTGCTACTAACAACGTGGCCAAGAAATTGTACTTCTTTCAACCAGAAAGCACACTTAGAAAATTTAGCATAAAGTTGTTCTTTTCTCAACAACTCCAGTATCAACCTTAAATGCTCTTCATGCTCTTGCTCACTCTTGGAATAGATAAGAATATCATCAATGAAAACGATAACAAACTTATCTAAATACGGACTACAAACTCGATTCATGAGGTCCATGAATACAGCTGGCGCATTCGTCAATCCAAACGGCATAACCAAAAATTCGTAATGACCATAACGTGTCCGAAAAGCAGTTTTCGGAATGTCCTCTTCTTTGACGCGTAGTTGATGATAGCCCGATCTTAAGTCGATTTTCGAATAAACACATGATCCTTGCAATTGATCAAATAAGTCATCAATTCTTGGTAGTGGATACCGATTCTTGATAGTTAACTTATTTAATTCACGATAGTCTATACACATCCTAAAAGATCCATCTTTCTTCTTAACAAACAAAATTGGAGCTCCCCACGGTGAAGTACTCGGTCGTATGAATCCACGGTCCAGTAATTCTTTTAACTGACTTTGAAGTTCTTTTAACTCGGACGGTGCAAGTCTATATGGAGCACGAGCCACTGGTGCAGCTCCTGGTACTAAATCTATTTGAAATTCTACCGATCTAAATGGAGGTAATCCCGGCAATTCTTCCGGAAAAACTTCAGGAAAATCTCTTGCCACAGGAACGTCGTTGATGCACTTTTCTTTCTTTTCGACTTTATTAACATGTGCTAAAATAGCGTAACATCCCTTTTCTAAACACTTCTTGGCTTTCAAACAGCTAATGAGTTTTAGCTTTGAATTACCCTTCTCTCCATAAATCATCACCGGTATTTTATCCTTACCAGGAATACGAATTGCCTTCTTAGCACAAACAACTTCCGCTCCTATTTTGGACATCCAGTCCATGCCGACTATTACATCAAAACCTCCTAATTCTACGGGTATTAAGTCGATTTTAAACGTTTCTCCAGCTAGATTTATTTCACAATCACGACAAATTTTATCGGCTTTAATTAGCTTACCATTAGCTAACTCAATCAAGTACTTAGCATTTAGAGGTAATGATGAACAATTCAATTTAGTGTAAAAATTTCTACACACATAACTTCTATCGGCGCCAGTATCAAATAAAATAGATGCTGATAAGTTATTAATGGTAAACGTACCCGTAACAAGCTCCGGGTCTTCTCGTGCCTCTCTAGCATTAATAACAAACGCTCTTCCACGTGCAGGTCCGCCATTCTGATTCGGGCACTGACTCTTATAGTGACCTTGTTTTCCACAACCAAAACAAGTAATGTTAGCCAAAGCAGTTCTATTTGCGTTGGTGGCAGGAGTCTTGTTACCATTTGCATTTGTAACGAGAGCCTTACAATCTTCAGCAAGATGTCCCTGTCGATTGCATTTGGTGCACAACACACTACAGTAACCAAAGTGATGTTTGTGACAACGGTTGCATAAAGGACTTTGTCCTTTATAACCAAAACCTGAACCACTACTCGCACCTTTTGTGGTTTCTTGTTTCTTATAAGGTTGTTGTTGGTTACCTCGATCATAACTTCCATTCCACTTTTTCTTGTTTCCCAATACCTTCACCTCAGTATTGAATACTTTCTTGTCCAAAATGACCTGATCCATTAGCTCGTTCGCCATGGTTATAGCTTCATGAATTGTCTTAGGTTTCGATGCTGTAACATTTGCCTTGACCTTTTTGGGCAAACCACCTTTGTACATTTCAATCTTCCGTGCTTCGGTTGGAACCAATTCAGGACATAGTAAAACTAATTCCATGAATCGCTGGTTGTAGTTGGTGATTTCAGTACCAACCACCTTCAAACTTCGTAACTCATCTTCTAACTTAATAACCTCATTCCTTGGACAATACTCGGTGATTATCATTGCTTTGAATTCTTCCCATGGAGTATCATAAGCTACATCTCCTCCTACCGCCTTCACATAATTCTTCCACCATGTGAGTGCACTATCTTGTAAAGTGCACGATGCAAACTTGGTCATGTCTTTTTCATCACAACCGCTGATTTTGAACACCGTCTCCATCTTTTCTATCCATCGGGTTAAACCGATAGGTCCTTCCGTTCCACTGAATGATGATGGCTTGCAAGCTTGAAACGTCTTGTAGGAGCATCCTACACGAGGATTTGGATTAACTGCAGCAGCTCTTGCAGCCTCAACCCATAACATTCTGTCGTTCACTCGCTGGTTGATGAGTTCCTCGAGTTCTTGTTCCGTCATTCGATTCAATCGCGCCATTTCCTAATGAAAGAAAATAATTATTCACATGGATTATTATAGATGTAGTGTGTATTTATAGTACATTATAGCTTATTAATAATATGAACTAGGTATTATTATAAAAGCCTTTTCTTCTTATTAGCGTTTTATAATTATATCTTGGGTAGTACCTACCCGTTAATGTTCATACTTAATAGCTTAGTACAGAATCAATTACTACAATCTAAATAATACTTAACCATGGAAAATTATTGCATTTCATACTTCAATATTTTACATATGCTTATCTTACATCGAACATTAAGCAAACCACACTATTAATATTATACAAAACATTATTCGGTTCCATGGTTTGACACAGCAGCGCATCGTTTGATCTATTTTCTAGGACGTTTAGACACAAAGATTTGCTTAACGCTTATCCTAACTGTCTGCCTATATTTTGGCTGTGGGACTGAAGAACTGGATGCCGGGACAGAACGAATAGGAATAGCGGGGATAGGGGTGGTAGTGTTGAGTGGAATTGGTGCCACATCATTCTCATTAAACTCGGGATTTGGATTTTCTAATTCATTAGCCTTTCGTTTCTTTCCTAGTTCGAACTCGTCTTTTGTAATTTCCTGTATTTCTTCCTCGGGTTCACTTTCCTCCTCGGGTTCACTTTCCTCCTCGGGTTCACTTTCCTCCTCGGGTTCACTTTCCGGGTTCTCTATAGTTGGTTCATCCGGAATTTGTGAGTCTTCCCCAAGGATATCATTTTCGTCATCGGACAGGTTAATGACTGGAACGCCATCTGAAGATTCTGATTCGGAGTCGTTGATTGTGATAACAATTTTTGAGCTCGACATCTATCACACAACAACTAACCCATTAGTACTTATATAATATTTACATATAAATTTTAACCAACAGTGATAAGCAATGGTTTTTTTTTTTAAATCAGACCCGGTCAAAGTCCAGACTTACTAATGTATCCTAACGGCTTCTCGGTTAGACACACTAATGCAGACCTGGTTCGCTAAGACCAACGCTCTGATACCACATGTCATAACCCGTCCTTAACCATAAGAACGTGTTAGATAACGTATGATTTCATTGCGAGGTATTGACCTCTATATGCGACATTTTTAAAAAGGAAAACTGCATATATTATACATTACAAACCAAACCATTATTTTTGTACAAGCTTTAGACAATAAAAAGATGATTATCGTTTAACGATAATCTTCGACTTACAAACTTTACAAATGATAATAACAACACGATTTCTAGCATATTTTACAACACACGTCCTCGGATATGCAGTTTTATTTTTGACACAAATATGAGTACGCATGATCCTGCTTAGATTCAACATAATGCAGCGGAAGCTTTAATTATCACCTGAGAATAAACATGTTTAAAAACGTCAACATAAAGTTGGTGAGATATAGGTTTAGTGCGCAGCAATATATATATATAGACCACAAGATTTCGTATATAAACATTTCAATAAAAATATTCTAAGTGGTTGAGCACTTGGTAACCATACTTAACATTTTCACGTCGCATATTCCCTTTAATATGAAATCTTACTACACCGTACCAAGTGTAGTCACAAAACGAAGTACTGTGCAACCGTTGAATACTGGTCGTCCAGTCCGGTTGGGGTTGTCAGGCCCGATAGATCTATCAACAGGATTCGCGTTTACAATACCGCTGTAAATATTAGTTACCAAGCTACAGGGAAGTATGCCAGTGGTACAACTCAACGTAGAACATATTTTTCAGTTACTTGTGTCCATATCGTAAAACATAAAATACATGTATTCTCATCCCAAAATATTTAGAGTTTAAAAGTGGGACTATATACTCACTCTTGTCTTGATGATATATATATTTTGACTCGGTCTTCCGGTTGATATCACGAACCTATCCATATATAATATATCAATATGTTTTCATTTTAAAACAAACGTTATATATATATATACTTGTTATACTTTTAATATTTTGAATATTTCCTTAGTCCGTAGTTAGCATTTCGATGTTAGTAATTCAATTTTAATGGTTCATTTTTAGATGTTTAATATACCCGCAATAAACAAAACCCCCAACGAAATAAATAAAACCCCATCGTATATGTATTGGTCGAGATTAATCTTGACCCATGGTACCGGTGTTGTCAAATGACGTGTTGCGTACATAAAGTACCGGTGTTGTCAAATGACGTGTTGCGTACAATCATGGAATCTTATGATTAATCTTCTCGTGTTGTTTACGGGTGATCCTGAACCATATAAAATTGAATTATAAGTACATATATATAAAAT